>NC_090270.1:6820000-7127500 GCF_040414725.1 Anabrus simplex
GGATACTTAGTCGTCAATGAAAAAAAAGGATACATCACCAAATTAGGTTTGATACATCTACAGTAAACATCATATCAAAGGAATACGTCGTAATTACACACAAAGTGTTGAAGGTACAGTCAAGTGAACCAGTGAGGGATATATTTCGTGTATAATTGTTTAATTTCCGGTCAAGAAGAATTCAAATTCATGCCTAGTTTCTTCCAGTTGCAATGTCATAATTTCATATTCTCATCTGTTTTAATCACAGTAATTCTCACTATTTTTATTGAAATTATCTCAAGAATATATTTTGTTCTATCAAATGAATTTATAGTATTATTTCAATGATTAAATTCCTTAACCTCAAATTTAATGGGGAAACCGAACGCCAATCTCCTTTTCCCAGAACTTATATGGTATGTTGTCATAAGTAAGCTTATTACCACATACCCTAGAGATATTCAAGAATCTCATTCTCTTATTGCTACACTGAGTTGTAGCTGGCACCCTTCAAATAACGTATGTGTAAGTACGCAGCTAAGAACTAAGTGTGAGTACAAGGTCCGACGATTGTGTATTTTATTTAATGAATAATTTTCATATTTTTCAATTTAAATGCAGTTTAGTATGTTTTCAAGGAAGTAAACGAATTAGGAACTCTCTCAGTACACAATTCCAACTGTCACCAAAACTGTGGACTGAAACACAAATATCAGTCATTTCGGACGTTTTCTTGTTCACTCCCATGCCGATGGCGGCTGAACTTGTACATAACTGCATCCAGAGGGTCACAGTTCACCTCAGCGACCCCAAAAGCCATGGATTCAACATTAATACCGGTCCTTTTTGCTTCGTTTATTCCATTCTTGACCTGGTCGAATGACTGGAAACAGGATTTTCATATAGTATGCTGTGTGTGAAAATTCATTAACAAGGTAATGAAGTATGTATTTCTAAATTTTTATTTAAACTTGTTCCCTTACTGCTGCAAAATATGTGTCTTCATAGGATGTTTATTTTCCTAATAAAGACAACCATGGAAAACTTGAAAAGATTCCCTTAGGATGAACTGTTCATCCAGGCAGCATGAAAGAAGTGAACAAATTAACACTAGGGCCACCCTAAAACAAAGGCACAATATATTTCTTTTTAAATTTGGTTTTTCAGATTTTACGGTTTTCCTATAACCACGTAAACTTTGGTGGTAGTTTCTGAGGATCCAGTCACTCCTGAGCTGACTTACCAGACAGACAGACTACATCCTTACTGTTTCAGTGTTGTGTTGTTAGAACCGAAATGTCACTTGTCCGTGTGTGGTGTACGGGCACCTTCCATCACTGTCATTCTTCTTTCACAACCCATTCCCAATCTTGTTATCCCTCCTTCTTCACTAAATCAGTCAATTTTTCTCTAGGTCTGCCCACTGGTCTCTTTCTCTTTATTTCTCTTTCCTCTTTTCTTCTTGTTGCCATGTTTCAATTTCAGTTAATTTTAATAAAATAATTACTGTACTTTTAAATAAGTAATTTTGAAAATGAAAATTATTTTTTAAAGCAATTTGTACAAGCCCTGTTGTCTTATCAGGTGATTCTTTCGTTTAATTTCTGTAATTATTAACAAAATTATATCCGGAAATACGCACAAAATATCGTTCGTCGCGGCTAACCTACCTGCATAATACCACCGCAAGAAGTGAAGACTCGTGCACCAACGTATACCAGTGCTGTGAGGAAGGGTAGTACGGGTATATTTTGTTACCAAGGTCATGGACACTGAGGTATGATACACCCGCTTGCCGCGCGCATTCGTCAGCCTGGCAGTCTCTTTAGTGTCTGCAAATACAGTAGACAATACGCGACACTGAGCGAGATATCGAGGGACAGCTATTAGAGCTCTCTCTAGCGGGTAGATCTGAGAACTGCTGATTCTGTCATAAGAGCACATGTATTTGTGTGTGAAGTTTTTGGTGTTATTTATGCATTTTCAGTGAGTTGACATAATTAAATAGTAGCGTGTGTCATTCTTTGATATCTCCTCTCAACATGAGAGAAAGGTATGTGCTGTGTTTGCCTGCAGTAACTATGAAGTACAGAAGAATGCGGGGTCTTTCTTTCGCCTCCCCCGTGACAAGAAAATGTAAGTAATATTGTGTTTGCATATATATTCTTCCAGTGACAAAGAGATTTTTAGAGTACTTCATAATCTTCTGACCTGCTCGACCCATATTTTAACTGGCTTAAAATGTAATACGCATATTTTATTGTATAGTGCAGCAGTTAACCTTCAATACCCATGCGTTGTTGTAGGTGTGATCTGTGGGTTTTGAAATGTCACAGAAGTGATTTGGATAAGGTGTACAAGAAAGAAGGGACATTACGCTTATATAAGAATTATAAGATCTGTTCAGATCATTTCCAGGCCAGCGGCTTTAGAAATCCTCGACTATACAGCCAAGGGTATGTTACATTTTTACTGTAATTGTACGTAAATATTCCTCAAAGCATCACTATCGACAACATTTTCATATTTTTCTTTCTTTTATCCCACTTCTCAGATTAAAGCCGAGATTTTATAGATTTTCTTTCTGTTAGTAGGCTTCATGTTAAGAGGAAAATTGTCCAGCTTTTAAATGTTAATTCAATGCATCATGTGTGTAAGGAATGTGCTGATACTTTTATTGACAAGTGTCTTAATGTGATGATACAATGTTTTTTAAATGAGAAAAAAGCCAAATCTAACCGTAGAAGTTTAGGCTGGAATGCTAAAGCAAAGAAAGTAATGCATAAATGAAAGATCAAGCCATTTCACAGCAGTCCATTTCACATCTTGTCTATATGTCTAATTTCAGTCTTTGAATAATAACCTTTTAAATCATTCTTCATTCATTTTTACAGAATTGCTTTAGAAACTTCGAAGTTAATATCTCAATAATACTTTCTTTGTAGACGTAATTTATTTCTCCATTTTCGTATAAGTTATGCATTTCCATTGATATTTGAATTTAGCGCGACTTTTCAGGTCAAGTCACTAGGAGAGCCACCGTCGAATTGTCTCCCATTTTAACAAGGCTAAATCCGTAAGTGTCGCGTATTGTCTCTACTGTATTTGGTGTCTGTTAGTATCTTAGTGTGTAGTCAAATACTCAATGTTTTTATTTTATAATCACGCCGTAAGTCTATTTAATTGCGTTGTTTGTTTGTCCGACCCTTGTATGAGGGTATGTCGTGACGGGTTTTTATGACCGGATGTCCTTCTTGACGCCAACCTCACCAGAGGAGTTAATGAGACGAAATGAATGACGTGATATATGATAGTAGGAAGAGGGTGAATACCGGTTCCGGCACATAGCCTGCTCCTGTCGAATAACACCAACGGGTCTGCTCAAGGCTTTACGTCCTTATGATAGGAACCTGCGTGTAAGTGTAATTGCGGAAATATTGAATGTTGAATGTGAGGACGACCCAAACACCCAGTCCCCAGGCCTGGGATATTAATAATTTACAATTAAAAACTACTACTACCACCGGTGGACTTGGTGCAGTTTTCGGTCGGATGACCAACCCTATGTGGAGGGATGTATTCAGTATTCCGTCGCCGCAGCCAGAGTAGCGGCGATAAGTGTGCGGGGAGAGGGAGGCGGTAATATATATCAAAACTGAAAAACTACAAAATAGTAGGTTTTTAATGCTCTCAGAGCGAATTTCGACAGAGAGGTAAAAGTGGACAGCGCGGGAATAATTACTTTTTGAGATTTTGATTCAATACTATACAATAAAACTTTCATCAAAGGAACAATATTACACATGCGTTACAATTTGATGGAAATGAAATAGCGGAGACACACACACTTACTTCCAACATAAAACAAACAGTTATTATTTCCATTAGGTTTCAAAACATACACAGAGAAAATATATAGAAAAATTAATTGTGGAGTTAAGTTCAGCGCCGCTATATGACGTTGACGTAGTCAAAGATGGCGGCTACTTTTGAAATCTAAGAGAAGCGTTTCCTTCACCCGTTCAAGCTGACGCAGATTCAAAAGTTCAGTACTCCGGGAAACCTAATTCTTCCAAAAACCGATTGAACGGTTCCTGTTGTAACGGTTTCGTAAATAAATCTGCCAACATGATATTAGACAAACGGTATTCTCATGCAGATCCCGTAGCAGATGATGACAGACATCGATATGTTTAGTTCGAGCTCCAGAAACACTCGATTCAATCAGTCGAATGCAACCTTGGTTATCTTCAAATATGTTGATTGGCTCAACAATCCGAATACTGAAATCTTTGATTAACTGCTTGAGCCACAATAACTCCCGACTAGTTAGAGACGCTGCAACATCCTCTGCTTCTCTTGATGACATTGCAACAGAAGTTTGTTTGCGACTAAACCAGGCAATTGTCCCTTTTCTGAGTAGGAATACCTACCCACTTGTCGATTTTCGATTCATCCTGTCACTAGCCCAGTCAGCGTCCACATAACATTTCAACTCTAAATTTCCATGTGAAGATAAATGCAATTTCTTATAGAGTGTTGCAGCAAAGTAACGCACTACCGGCTTCACAGCATTCCAATCACTTTGCTTTGGTCTTTCAACACGACGACTAACATTGCCAACTGCCGTACGGATGTCAGGCCTTGATACTACACTTTGTGTACGCTGTATTGTTTTCTAGATCTGGACTATGAGATGTTTCTGCGGATAGTAAACTTGTTTCCATTGGGGTAATTGTTGGCTTTGTTTCTGATAATCCGTAGTCTTCGAGTAGTTTTACAATTTTTGACCCCTGGATTAACAAAAACGATCCATCTGGTTTTCGTTCGATTTGGAGTCCAAATAATGTTTTACATCACCTAGCCTATGTCTTTCAATTCGAAATAACTGAGCAGTTCTCGACCAACCCTTGTCGTTAATTCTGAAGATCTACCAGCTACAAGCAAGCCGTCCACGTATAACAAAATATACGTAATAGAACCATCTTCTCCTCTTCGAGAATACAGACATTGATCAGCCTTGCCCTGTTGACTCTTTAGCTTCAATAAAACTTTTTGAGCCGTTTCATTCCACACACGTGCAGGCTGTTTCAATCCATAAAAACATTTTAGCAGTTTTAATACTCTGTTTTCCTGACCCGGGTCTTCAAAACTTTGTGGCTGCTTCATGTATATATCTTCTGTTAATTCACCATTCAAGTATGCATATTTGACTTCCAAATGTCGAACAGGGAGATATTTCTGTGCAGCTACAACGGAAAAATCTCCAATAGTCCCATGTTTAACAACTGGTGCAAATGTTTCGTCAAAATCTTCTCGAAATTTTTGCGAGAAACCTCCAGCTACCAAACGAGCCTTATACGTATGAGCGTTTCCAAACCCGTCTCGTTTTGCTCTGAAACCCAGTTGTATGAAATCGCTTTCTTTTCAGACGGCAGGTCTGACAATTCCCATACTTTTGAGTAGGTGACTAACGCTAAAGAAGTATTAAAATTTACCTATGATAACAATGACATTTACAATAACATACAAAAGTTGAAAAGTAGAAAATCGGCTGGAATTGGTAAGATTCCGGGGGATATACTAAAGACAATGGGTTGGGATATAGTAGCATATCTGAAGTACTTATTTCATTATTGTTTGCATGAAGGAGCTATACCAAATGAATGGAGAGTTGATATAGTAGCCCCTGTGTATAAAGGAAAGGATGATCGACATAAAGCTGAAAATTTCAGGCCAGTAAGTTTGACATGCGTTGCATGTAAGCTTTGGGAAGGTATTCTTTCCGTTTATATTAGACATGTTTGCGAAATTAATAACTGGATCGATAGAAGGCAGTTCGGGTTTAGGAAAGGTTATTCCACTGAAGCTCAACTTGTAGGATTCCAGCAAGATATAGCAGATACCTTGGATTCAGAAGGTCAAATGGACTGTATTGCGAATGACCTGTCTAAAGCATTTGATAGGGTGGATCATGGGAGACTACTGGCAAAAATGAATGCAACTGGACTAGACAAAATAGTGACAATGGGTTGCTATATTTCTAGAAAATAGATCTCAGAGAATTAGACTAGGCGAGGCTTTATCTGACACTGTAATAATTAAGGGGGCAATTCCTCAAGGCAATATTATTGAAATTTTATATTTCCTTATATATATGTATATAATAATATGAGTAAAGAAGTGGAGTCAGAGATATCGCTTTTTGCGGATGATGTTATTCTGTATAGAGTAATAAGTATGTTACAAGATTGTGAGCAACTGCAAAATGACCTCGATATTTGGTGTCCTCAATCAAATTCACTTTAAGTGATGGTAAGTGTACGTAGTTATGTTGGTTATGGCGTAACCTAACTACTGGTGGTTCTTCTACAATTTGAGTAAATTGAATGATTTTGTAATCCACTTAAACTTTTGGAATTTAATTAACTTCACGATTATAATAAATTAATTAGTTAAAATTTAGTCTGACCCGTTCTCGTTTAGTAACGATAGAACTTGTAGTATTTGATTCCCTTAGGTACGAACTAATGAAGAAGAATCCCGAACTGATGGCGTCCCAAGCAGATGAGAGTCTCCGAGCAGTAAGTCCATGTTATTACAGAGCGCCGTGGCAGAACACTAGACCAGATTATCGCCGCTTAAACTTTTCCAACGGTACAATATATTGAATTTGGCCGATCAGACTGTCATTTATTAGTTTTGCAGAATTCTTGGCAAATTTTGTGCAAGAGTTTTACTGCAGGTGGAATGTACACCTTCAATTTGTAAATTATTTCATCTTAATCTATATAATAATTTAAAAAAACTAAAGGTAGTCAGTCCGGCCATTTCATCCGGTCGATTCCCTTCATTTTTTCAACTGTAAGGTATTCATGTACAGATTTGTCATCAGGTACTATCAATCACTCACCTTCCGCCTTCCTCAAATTATTTGATTTTTCAATTTTTTGTCTCTTTGAAACAATCATATCTTTCGTTCTAATTGAGGTACGCAGTTCGTTTTGGTCTAAAAACACTCAGTGGATCAAGCGCTTTCTTTTGAGGTAACGACTACTTAAATTTGTAGATTTTGAGAAAAATTATGAGTACATTTGTCTCCATGACGAAGATCTCTGAAGGACATTTTAACAGTTCGGCGCGTAGTGTTGTTCCAAGGAATGTTTAATTCAATTTCTTTGTGTGGTGTATTTTCAAGTGTTTTGTTGACATAATATTACATTCTATTACCACGGCAGATCATGTGTTTTACTTCATTAACTCGAAACTTATCAAATACATCCGTGAGGATAGTAACGAACAACACCATACTTTGTATATTGCGGGTGGAGCCAGCGAGAAACTGCTAGCGCATTTCATTTTTTACAATGCTCTAAAAATTGTTTTGGACATTCCGATTTAATGTACTTTTCATTTGCTACGTTTATATAATGTAACCCATGGCATTACAGCTCTGAAGGGCCTTGGCCTACCAGGCGACCGGTGCTCAGCCCGAAGGCCTGCAGATTACGAGGTGTCATGTGGTCAGCACAACGAATCCTCTCGGCCGTTATTGTTATATTTATATACGTACGGAAAATTATACATTAAGAAAGGTGTATACAAAGAAAAACATGCAAAAGCAACAGAAATGCAACAAAAGGACATAGTTGGCAATTTGGGATTTTGGGCACAAAGTTATCGTTCATTATGGAACAGATCACGACGAGGCATACTCAGTACTAAAAAGTGCAACTTGTTTTGGGGCACAGTACGGTGGGCTCTCAGTGCACGCCACGCAGCTCATGTCCGCAGAATGTGCCGGCCACTTCAGTCGCTCGTCCTCAGGAATTGATTCACCGCCCTGGGCACGAGCATTATTATCCACTAGTGTAAAGTCCTTGTAAATACTGTAACTACAGGCTGAAGGATGTTGTCTCTGCATACCAAATCACTCGTGTTACCCTGAACAGGAATTAGAGGCGTACGTTGACCGAACCCGATCTCACCCTAAAACATGACGCACCCTACTTGTTACTGATGGCACTCCAGTCTCATTTCATCTCTCATTGGATCGTTTCCAGACTCTTATGCTCCTGTTGCAAGCTTAAGGTGACCTCATCAAGCTGAGCGTATACTTCCAATGTTCGTAATGCCATTGGCCCACCTCACACAAGCAGCCCTTTCGTGTACTTCAACGAGGAGAGTTTTCCACAGGCCTCCTTGATGTCAGCCCTCCACCGTGCAGCCAATTTCGCGTTGTCTGATCTGAACATTCACTTCCGTGTCTTTCCGAAGATCGTAGTGGAACGAGGAGACAGTAGTAGTAGGCCTGCGACGTCCTGAAAGCTAAAAATAAACTTTTCCCTTTGCGAAAAGCTAAAACCTAACCTCATGGCACCACAGCCCTGAAGGGCTATCAAGCGACCGCTGCTCAGCCCGAAGGCCTGAAGATTACGAGGTGTCGTTTGGTCAGCACGACGAATCCCTTTGGCCGTTATTCTTGGATCTCTAGACCGGAGCCGCTATTTCACAGTTAGATAGCTCCTCAATTCTAATCACGTAGGCTGAGTGGACTTCGAACCAACCCTAGGATTCAGGTAAATATCCTTGACCTGGCCGGGAATCGAACCCGGGGCCACTGGGTAAGAAGGAGGCACGCAAACCCTACAGCACGGGGAAAGGCTAATGATCACGAATATGTCTTTCAATTAATGAAACTCAAATACTGACAACGAACGATTTATTTGCATCATTTCACAGAGCACCTTTGGTGACCAAGGCCTACGGTAACAACTAATATGACGTCAATGACGGTACGCTTTCTATTTCAACACACTCTATTCATACAAATCCAAAGCCGCAGCATCTTTGGAGACCAAGGCCTACGGTAACGACTAATCTGCCATCACTGACGGTACACTTTCGAACTCCACACACGAGTCTGCTTTCGTGAGCGCACCGGGTAGGTCGTGCCAGCTGCACTCCTCGCAAGTGTCGGGCAATCGCAACACAGTGTAGCAAGCGTGTGTCACGAATCTAGTACTCCTTCAGTTTACTACAGTGTACAGTGTTTTACTAATGGACGGGGGAACATACGGGGAGGGAGGCCCTCCCCCTATTCAACCGAACAATGCCATAGAGGATCTTCCCACGCCTTCTTTACATTCTACATTGAAGGCAGCTCTCCTCACCGCCAATGAAGACCAGCAATTCGACGCAGAAATGGAGCGTCGAAGCAATTCAGTCCAGGAAGCGTCCGATGGATCACCAGACACACAACAAGGAAAAAAAGTTAGCGACATCCATTTCTGAATTACAAGGTCAACATATATCTTTGCGATCATCGGATAAACTTCCGAGTACAGTTAACATGCGCCCTTCCCCCTATACAAACAACAAAAACAATAGATACAAGGACGATTCTCCTGGCCCATTCTATATTTACGTAGAAGGTACGGCAGGCAATATTGGAAAATTTCATCCCATGGGATTAGGGAAATTGCTTTGCAGTAGTCTGCCAACACTTAGGCCTAGCATTTTGAACATTGGCCCCATCGGACGGAACAGAATCAAGATTGACCTAAAAACAGCTCGCGCTGCTAACTTACTTGTAAAGTCCCCCCTGTTTGCTGAGAAACAATTGGAAGCTTATGTTCCAGCTCATGTAATTACTCGCCAAGGAGTTATTCGTAATGTTGATGTCAGTCGAGGTGACGAAGAGCTCCCACAAAACATTTGTTCGCCGATTAGCATTCTCAGGGTACGCCGTATGATGAAGAAAATCCACCACAATGGCACACAAGAGAGTGTAGACATTTGTAGTACAATTCGATTCCCAGTTTTTGCCGGACAGTGTGTCTATTTACGGTATGCGGTGTGAGGTCACCCCATACGTTGCTCCTGTACGCCAATGTTTTAAGTGTTTACGGTTTGGTCACACTCAGCTATATTGCCGTTCAACGGGAAGATGCGCTAAATGTGGTAATCAGCACCCTGTAGAACAGTGCTCATCCTCAATCAATGAATATTCAAGATAAACTTAAATATTAAGTGGTCGCCCATTCAATACAATATGTAATTTATTATATCTAGTACATGTTTCGTCCCCTAAGGGACATCATCAGCTAAAAATAAATTAACATTAATATATCAGAAATAAATATTATTAAAATTTGGAAAGACACATTAAAATTTTTTGAGATTTAAAATAAGATCTTCGAAATTTTGTTAAAATTGCAAGTCATAAGACAGATAAAACAGTTAAATTGTCCATATTTCTCTTGTTGATGT
This sequence comes from Anabrus simplex, assembly GCF_040414725.1. Classification (NCBI taxonomy): domain Eukaryota; kingdom Metazoa; phylum Arthropoda; class Insecta; order Orthoptera; family Tettigoniidae; genus Anabrus; species Anabrus simplex. The sequence goes on from NC_090270.1 coordinate 6,830,255, forward strand.
TCTTGGGAAATACCAGTTTTGCTTATAAAATCTTAAAATATAATTTGTTGTAAATAGCACACTTGATGTGTATCTCTTGGTAGAAGATTTGTTGAAACTTAATAAGCATTCCTTAGACGATATAATACATCAAGTGTGCTTACAGACCAATAGTTTTATCATCTTACGTGGTTAAAACACTAGAACGGATGGTTAAAACATATCAGAGTGGTTTCTGGAACACTACAGGTTACTGCTTGTATCTCAACATGGATTTCGAAGAGGACGTGGAACCATGGATCATCTCAAAATACTCACCACTGACATCGGGCATACTTTAGTTATCTGGCCGCACTTTGCTTGGACATTAGTTCTGCTTACGACAATGTGGACGTACCTCAACTGTTAGCAGCATAGAAACTACCAAGAACTCTTATCTTCGGCAATGCGACTCTGATTAAAGAACGCACCATATACAGTCTCTAAAGGCCTTCTACAGGGCAGTGTATTAAGTCCCTTACTCTATGCTATCTACACCTCTGACTTGGACGCAATATTTAGTCCCGCTATCCGTGAGTTGCAATATACTGATGACGTCTAATTTGACAATAATTACTCTTCAGCGTCTGCACACAGCATCACAATGTCTTCCAGAATGGACTACACAGAGTGGACTTGCACTTTCTCCTACAAAATCATCCTTCGCTATATTCACCAAACAGAAACTCGTTCTTCCGTCTCCTACAATTCAACTTGGACCATATTCTTTTCCTGTGAAGTCTACTGTTCGCCTGCCGGGGATGCATTTGGATAGCAAACTCACTTGGAGTGGTTATATTGCTTATATCCAGACACGGGCACTGCGTTCACTGAACGTCCTTCGTTTCTTAACCCGTACTTGGTGGGGCGCTGCTCCCGCCTCTTTGCTAATTCTTTATCGCTCCTTGATACGGACAGCTATTGACTACGGCAGTATGTTGTACAGCAACGCTCCGAAGTATGTTCTGGAGAAATTAAATGTCCTACAATTTCGTGCTCTCAGAGTATGTCTTGGTGCTATGTCGTCAACGCCTACAAATGTTCTACAGGTCGAAGCTCATGAACAACCCCTGCACTTGAGAAGGTAACTACTGGCAACAACATTTCTCCTCCTATTCTGGAGGATTATCCGTTATTCAAGACCCTACACCTTCTGCATAACCAGTATCGCGAACGTCATGGAAAACATCCACCTCTACTTCTATAATGTTTAAGAGAACTGAAGTTCTGTCTATCCTTGACTTTGAAGTCCCACACAATTCCGGCATTCCATTTTAACTATGCCTGTTCGATATCTCCAGCTTCCACATATTATGTCCCCAGGTACCTACTAGAAAAACCTGCTCCAAATAAACACGTAATTGATTTTATTGAATCTACTTGGTCCGACTACATCCACATTTATACCGACGGTGCAAAGTTTACCGATTCAGTTGGTTTTGCATATTTTTGCGTGCAAACACAGGAATATGGCCATTTTTCTCTTCCCGTTGAAGCATCCATCTACACTGCTGAACTTGTCGCCATCCGGGAGGCGCTGTATTACTCACAATCCAGAAATTTGCATAAGATACTTATCATTTCAGATTCTCAAAGTGCTATTAGTAAATTGGGACAACCTCGACGAAACATACGGACACACTCCTACATCTATGAAATATTAGAATTTCGTCCGTCATGAAATCGCGCGGAAAATGTGTGTCATTTTTATGGGTGAAAGGACACTCAGGACTTCCATGCAATGATCTGGTTGACAGTCTGGCCAAACAAGGTGCACGTACTGGCTTATTCCTTTCATTACGCCTCCCCTGTACTGATTTTTATGCAACTAGCAGAAGGAAAACGTATGCTGAATGGACAGCTCTGTGCAACAGGACTACTCAACACACAGGACGATACTATGCCTGTATTCAACCAGCTATCCCCCACAAACCATGGTATCAAGACGTCAAATGGGCCCGAGGTCAAGTAACTACCATCATTCGGATGAGGTTTAACCATGCTTCATTCCCCGCTCACCTCAACAGGATTGGAGTCCTCCAATCAGCACAATGTCCGTGCAGCGCAAGAAACATGGGAAATGTGAACCACATCATCTTCGAGTGCAGTAGAACTGTATCCTTTCGCAGAGAATTGTTCGCTACCCTTGTGCACCTTCGGGTTCCTTTACCCACACATATTCAGCTATTACTGGCAACTGGAGACTTACGGGTGTACAGTGCAAAAACTGGTGTTAATATCTAAAGAACAGAGTCTTTATTTCAAGTGTGTTTTGCTTCCTTTTTTGCTCTGTTCTAGGTCATTTCTGTTGTTTTGTATGTCATTTAACTTGTTGTCCCTTTTTCTTTCTCTTTTCTGTAACAATTTTTATCATTGTACATTACTGATGGCCAAATGTCCTATGGACAAAGGCCATAATGAAGAAAAAATCCACACACTATTTGTACAAATCCACAGCCGCAGCATCTCTGGCGACCAAGGCGTACGGTAACGACTAATGTGCCCTCACACATTTTGTCGCGTCACGTTACACACATTTTCGGTTGATCCTCAGCCATAGACCGATTCTCGCTGCGAGTTGTCAACCGTTTGTGTCTCCCTGGAAGTCTGTGACCCATTCCAACACGGGCAGCGACATCCTTCTAGCAACAATGTCTAGTGATGATGTTAAACTGACCGGCGCGATAAATGCCTTATATAGAACAGCTATCGAACCTAATCTGGGTATAGCGTCGCTCTGTATCTAGAGTGCATACTGTAATCATGTTTGAGATACCGTAACATACATTATGCACTTGGGGCGTTCAAAAATTATTGAAGCTCTAATGTATATCTTCACGGTAATCATTTATTGAAAGAAAGTAAGGATCTGTGCAGCGTTGCCTTTGTTTCAACGGTTTCCATAGGTGTGCGGTGAATCATACGGTGGGAGTTTCCCGGAGACACTACTGGACAACTGCCTGAAGCCCATCGTTCGACGTGAAATTCTTAACCCGAATTGTCACGGCCGTGACTTCTTGTGTGTTTCCACTCTATGGACTGGCGTTTCTCGTGCCAGAACCATGACTCGTCTGTGGTGACTAGACGATCCAAGAACTCTCCAGATCGTGCAGTATAGCCGCATGTCTCCACACGCATCTGCTTCTGCACACTGGTGAGAAAATTGAGCACAGCACGTTATCTCCAGTATCAAGTCGAACACAGTCTGATGAACGCCTTCTGCATTTTTCAGCATAGTCCGTGCCATCTTAGAACTCGATTACGCAATGAAACGCGGTTCAATCCCACATGCGGCTTCTAACGTCGTATGAATGAGTGAAGCAACTGCTCATTCCCAGCAGAGAAACTTGCCCTTGACTATCAGGCTCCATCGGCACGACATACGCTGCAGTTTCAGGCAAGGAAATCTGTACAGTGCTCAGAACCGCCCAGTACCGGCTTACACTCTCTCATTGGACAGAGAAGAGCCATGAACAAAACTGAAGAGCGAAGATAAATATGTGAACTGACAAATTCTCCTGTTTCTATGTAATCCTTGTGTAACACGACATAATGGGTCATTTTAGAGGGCAGTCTTGTAATATGCTGCTTGTGAACACTTTTCACACATAAAATCACTGTGCTACATTGCACGTTTCTGTTTTCGGATGGGGTTTAATTTTGCTTTCTTCTCCTTACAGTGTGTTGTAGAGAAGTCACTCTTTAGCTATCAATGCGACAAGACTTCTGCGTGTATTCTTTTTCCTTGGTACAGAAGGCAAAGGATACCGTCCATTGTCTACATAGCGCAGTCCGTAGAATATCATAGGTCTTCAACGCTTATGAAAGATGCTGTGACCGGATATTACAGTTTCTACTTTTTCCCACCTTCTCTACATATCTCGGCTCTGACGCTGCGTTGTTTTGAGTCTCACGTTAGACGTCTACAAACTTCATCCAGCAACTTCAATTACTTCTTTCAAAACACATTTGTAAAACTTTAGAATTTTGCAGTGCATTTCAGTCTGATCAGAAAATGCAGTATGTCTGTGTAAGCCTATGGAAGAAGAACAAGAACAGAGGAATACTAAAAACAATTCATGTTATATATTTTACACTGCACATAAACTATAATCCTGTATAGAGGCCAGAGCAAATGAAAACGGAACCACATTGCCATCCTTAAAGGCCATGATTTAATTAACGCATTCCGTCTTTTATAATATAAAAATGGTAGTGACGTAATAAATTACGGTCCTCGTGTTCTATGAGAGAAAAAGACGTCGTCAGAGTTTCCTTTCAACATGGACTGTGATTTAACAAAATACCCAAAACACGCACAGACTGCTAACACATGACTCAACACACGTAAAATAAATACAGCGTTGCATTTTAATAACTGCTGAGATTATTTCCCAAATGGCGTATTATTTTTAATAATTATCATCAACAACCAAAGTAAAAATAACCTGGCACACGTCTGATCATCAAAGACGCAAAACAGCTGCTATAGAGTTATTATCAATGCTGATCAAACAATTAAATGGCGTCCGGCTCCGTGGCTAAATGGTTAGCGTGCTGGCCTTTGGTCACAGGGGTCCCGGGTTCGATTCCCGGCAGGGTCGGGAATTTTAACCATGCTTGGTTAATTCCGCTGGCACGGGGGCTGGTCTTCATCATTCCATGCTCATCACGACGCGCAGGTCGCCTACGAGCGTCAAATGGAAAGCCCCTCATCTGGCGAGCCGAACGCTCCCGGCACTTCATTTCATCGTGTTGGGGCGGAACTACATTGTGCACATTAGCCTTTGTTTTCCTTGATTACCGGGCGAGTTGGTCGTGCAGTAGCTGTGAGCTTGCAGCCGGGAGATAGTGGGTTCAAGCCCCACTGTCGGCAGGCCTGAAGATGGTTTTCCGTGGTTTCTCGTTTTCACACTAGGCAAATGCTGGGGCTGTACCTTAATTAAGGTTACGGTCCTTTCCTATCCTGTCTTCACCATAAGACGTATCTGCGTCGGTGTGACGTAAAACAATTTGTAAAGAAATTTCCTTGATTAGGAAAAGCCAGTACCGTATGGCCGGAGAATCAGTTCCCGAGAAAATGTCAATCGAGTAAGAGTGAATTTTAAGTGCTTGACGTCACAAGCCACGCCTGGCGTTGTTCCATCCCTTGTGGGTGGGAGTAGTAAAATAACGCCCAGTATCCCCTGTCTGACGTAAGTGGCGACTAAAAGGGCTCTTAACTTGGAATCGTGGGTTGATGACCATGGGTCCCTTAGTTTTAAGTACAAGCATTGCCTGCACTTACTTGTGCACCTATCATATACGACCTCTCTCGGTAAAATCTTGTTCTTTTCCGACCCGGATGGTATTACGTATGGAACCTTAGAGAGCCCCTTGTGGCCCTCGTCTTTTTTTGCCCAATATCTTCATCTTCGAAGTGTTGGATCCCTTTAAATTTTTCCTTGTGATTAGTATTGATAGAGGATGGTTGCCCAGTTGTAGTGCCTCTTAAATAATAATCACCACCAACAGACTCCCTAGATATTCGGTTATTGTACATTACTTCTCCATTTACAGCACAGGTCGTAGTAAATTCTGGTGCAAGGAATTCTCTTAGGAAAATGGGAAATGATTTTCCTTTCGAAGAAAAAAGTAGTATCAACCATCTGGCAACAGTGGTTGCAGCCATAACGCCATTTAGTCCGTGCCCAGACATGTTTTGGTGTCTGTTGTATGGATCATAGTGGGTCGGTTTTCTTCTTTCAAATCTAAGTTCGGTTAAAAGGAGAAAATTCGGAACCAATTCCAAGTATAGCTCAAGTGTTGTTTAAGCAGTACAGAGCGAAGCTCAGGGGACAGGAATTTGGGAACCTTCTGTTATCTATTTGTTTGTGTTTAATTCCACCACAAACTGAGTTTTGTGTAATAAACGACAAACCCAAGTTTTCATTGCATAAGCGAATAAATCCCCTGTAAATAAATAGGTTGAAGTTGTTGAATATGTTTGCCTTGCTCCTTTCTGAGACACAGTATTTTAATTACCAGGAATGTCATAAAGGTTCGGGACTTTGCGGCACACTTCATATGTTGTGTTGTGCGCAGAACATTCACTCCTTCCGGCTGTGCAATGAGTAGAGTTGTATGATGTGGGAAATGCCGAAGGGAGGTGAATGATAAGTTTTCCTACAATGTGAAGACGGCAGCTGATGGCGTGGTTATGCTATCTTAATAGATAAGTACTGTACAATAACGTAGATAAGAATATGATATTGCACTAGCCAAGTAGTATCTAGTTTTCTGATATCAAAAGAATTTGGCAACTATAGAGGACCAGTCGCAGAGATGTTTACCGCAAAGTATAGGAGCTAATCATAATCAGTGTTTATGTAGTAAACATATCACTAAGCTTAGAAATGTGCAACGAACAGCGAACAATTGCTGGGCATGTTCCGCCAGTGAGCCGTAAGCAGGGCGAAAGGACCGGATGGCATACATCTGAAGTGTGGAAGCACAGTACAAGCTTCCCAGAACCAGTGTGGATGCGTCACATCTGATACAATTCATGCCTGTTGGAAAAAGAAACAGAGAAAGGAACCAGCCTCTACACCTGGCATTTCTCGATATCGAGAAGACGTTTGAAAGCAGACTGCATGAAGTCATGTGGAAATCCCTTCCTAAACATGACGTTCCGCAAATCCTATATGCGATGCATTCAGGGCCCTGTTTCATAAAACTAACTCATAATATTACCTAATAATATTAGAACTCATAAAAATAATTATGAGTTAACCAAATTCTGTTTCATAAAGATTTACACATGACTAATAAAATATCTTCAGCTGATAAAAATGGAGGTTAGAATCGGTCTGTTGCATATGTTGTTGGTTTGGGTTTGTTCCTAGCCGTAGGCTAATGCTTGACCACAACCGACTATTAATCCACATGTTCGAGAGGCTCACTTGATATTTTCATTGTTATGACTTTGATACATATGAAAATGGATAAAAGAAGTGAAAATAATGTGAGAGAAGAAAGTTTCTTTGCGGAAAGTGATTGAGTTAAAGCGTCAACTATTCGCAGCCTTTTGCACAATATAACCCTCCTTGTTCCTTTTGCTTTTTTATTTCATGTGCTCTTAAACATGTTGAGATGGACTAGCAAAATCTTTGTTTACTACCCCCTGTTGGTGGGGGCGGTAGAATAACAGCTACGGTATCCCCTGCCTGTCGTAAGAGGCGACAAATAGGGGTCCCAGGGCTCTCAACTTGGGAGCGTGGGTTAGCGAGATGAGTCCTGCCATTGCTTCAAGCTGATCTTCATCTTCACGCCCTTCTCTTCCTTTGGCCGATACTTTCTCATTTTTCAAAATGTTGGATCCCATCCATTTTTCTATCTGATTAGTGTTATTATAGATGATGGTTGCCTAGTTGTAGCGTACTTCCTCTTAAAACAATAATCATCACCATCATCATCTTGGTTTACCGGTGATATAAGCCAATATTTTTGCTAGGGGCTTTACGTCGCACCGACACAGATAGGTCTTATGGCGACGATGGGATATGAAAGGCCTAGGAGTTGGAAAGAAGAGGACGTGGCCTTAATTAAGATACAGCCCCAGCATTTGCCTGGTGTGAAAATGGGGAACCACGGAAAACCATCTTCAGGGCTGCCGACAGTGGGATTCGAACCCACTATCTCCCGGATGCGAGCTCTCAGTCGCGCACCTGGAGTGTTCGAGCAGAACTGCACTAGAGAAACACAATGACACTATGTATCACTACCAACCGGTAGAGTGCAATGCGAAGCTGCTGTTTTGAGGTTATGTTTCATTCCTTGCAGTGGAACGTTCTGTTACCAATCCTATCAAGCAAATACTCAAAAGTTATGTAATCTAACCTAGATCTCCTATTGTATCCATATGTTTGTTACATGCCAGTACAGGCTGTTTTTGACGTAACATTTACTGAACGGTGAATACCTACACTCGTTCCTTATCACTATTTGAATCAGACTCAACCATTTTAATGATCTTCACGATTTTATGCCAAAATATTAAAATACCACGCACTTTGGTTTCACTAATAATGTGAATTATGAGTCAAAATACACTCATGGAAATAATCCTAATAATATGAGTAAATCTTATTAGTCATGCTGTCTATGAAACAATTTACTAATATTATTAGGAATATCTACTAATATTTTTTTTTTCGTAAAGGGCACCTGAGCCATGGCTGATATACGTACAATACATATCTGATATACATGTAGCAGAATTAGGAGATAACACAGAATCTTAAATGTTTTACATGAGAATAAACGGAAAGTGAGTTAAACTCATTATAGAGGTACGACACATTACATAGTCAAGATATCTCAGATGTTCATAGTGTTCCGGCCTAGCTATGGCTAGACACCGCCGTCTCGATCCTCTTATACTGCCTGCTCTATGCCACTAGTTTAACACAGGTAGGCGCGACTACCAATATTTCTCCAAGTCGCTGTAAGAGTGCAGCAGTAGACGCACAATATTCGCTGTCAGTGTGGGTGTAGCACTGTATTATTGGTGCATGAATGTGTGTGAAAACCTGAGTTATTTCGTACAATGAGTAAACGTATGTGGTCACTTCCGTTCGTACAAGATATATTTTGTATAGAACTGTGAAATGAATTAATCATGCTATGCTTATAGATATTTAAAAAGTTATTTTAAGGTGTTGGTACTTGTTTCTTTCCGTTTGTGCAAGGTTTATTTTTTGTAGAAATGGAACTTTGGATTCTTTCCCCGAAATATTCAACTGCTGTGTACTATTTTGCCAATCTCGGCAAGGTGGTTCGCAGCCAGAAAAGATACGACTCCATGAAATACCATCTAGAAGGGAATTAAGAGAAAAGCGTCTGTCGGCTTTATCTAGGCAAGGACCTAATAAAGGAAGTAATTGGATATCCTCAGATTACTCTCGCATCTGTGCCTTTACACTTTATTACAGAAGCTGATGGAGCCTCCGCGGCTCAGGCGGCAGCACGCCGGCCTCTCACCGCTGGGTTCTGTGGTTCAAATCCCGGTCACTCCATGTGAGATTTGTGCTGAACAAAGCGGAGACGGGATAGGTTTTCCTCCGGATACTGCGGTTTTCCCTGTCATATTTCATTCCAGCAACACTCTCCAATATCATTTCATTTCATCTGGCATTCATTAATCATTGCCCCGGAGGAGTGCAACAGGCTTCGGCAGCCGGCACAAATCCTGTCCTCGCTGCTAGATGGGGGCTTGATTCATTCCATTCCTGACCCGGTCGAATGACTGGAAACAGGCTGCGGATTTTTTTTCAGAAGGTGATTAAAGCCGTGGAGGATAGTGGATTCCTTGTGATAAGAATTGTGACGGACAATCACAAAACAAACGTCTTCATGTTTAGATATTTTGGACAACTTCAGATATCCAGACGATATTCCAATCAAACTAGAAACAGGAAATCAAATCCTAATTTGCGGGTATTAGGTTCGTGCTGTTGAAGAGAGGATGGAGTGTGACATTTGTGTCAGCAACATCTCACTGCCGAGAGCTTCGACACCGCTAAATGGCTGATTATGCATCAGGACAGAGGAGTTCGATACCAAAACCTTGTTTGTTGCTCTGGTGAAACATCTGCAGGAGTTCGTTTAAGCTGCTGTGCCCTATTGTCGAAGTTCTTCAAACGTACGAGCGTAATACGAAGAATTGCGACGTCTTCCCTTTCAGAATACCGGGCGAGTTGGCCGTGCGGTTAGAAGTCCGCAACTGTGAGCTTGCCTACGGGAGATGGTGGGTTCGAACCCCCACTTTCGGCAGCCCTGAAGATGGTTTTCCGTGGTTTCCCATTTTCACACGCCGTCTCCTTCCCATTCCTAGGCCTTTCCTATCCCATCGTCGCCATAAGACCTATCTGTGTTGGTACGATATAAAACAAATAGCAAGAAAAAATCCTTTCAGAATGTGTTTTGTTACAGTGTGAGGTCAAAGAACATCAGCAAACTGTTAGTGATATTATACTAATCAAGTTCGTAAGACCTCTATTATTTGATATTTCGTTGGCAAGAACACAAAAAGTACGGTACCACTCCAAGCCTTCGTCCAGGAAAATCCTTAAATTGTGCATGAACAGGTAATATTGCCGATATTTAATATTACTGATGTAATTTACGAGCTTATCTGAACATATGACCATACTGCATAGTGTTTTGTAGGCTATCGTCATTAGAATAAGTTTAGAGCATTGTGCGTCTATGTCTGCCATCTAGCGGAGAAATTTTGTCGCAGCGTAGTCGCAAAAAGGCTCGCGTAGAGCAGGCAGTATAGGAGGATCGAGACGGCTGTGTGGCTAGACCACCTAGTTGCTCGCTACCACTTCCTAGGACAGATAGCAGCACCCTTCAGCACCCAGCCGGAAGTGGTGTGGATGGAAGGGGATGAGAGACTGTTAAGCTTGGGTGCCTCGAGCAAGAGGACACGAGAACATGTGACTGACTATTACCGAGGGCATCAGCCCATCAATACTCAGTGTTATGTATTATAATGTGTTATATAAGTGTCGTAAATGTAATAAATATTGTTATTTAAGCAAGTGAGTGAATTACGTTCAAAACATGGTCCAATTACCGGGCCGGATTATCTACACCACGAGGACCTCGTGAAAGCAGCGTGGCGTGTATATGGACGACTAGTTTCTACAGTAACATGGAAATACTTGGAAGTTCACTTTAATGACATCATCTGGCAGTCCCAGGTTCGATGTTCCAGCACCAGAGGTAAACTAAACTGAAGGCAGGTCAGTACTATTCATTTAAGGCTCTCCTTTTCTCCTTGTTATTGTCTTACCCTCTCCATCATGGAATCTTCAACAAGGCAAAAGCTTCTTAAGCAGAGGTCGCGATTTAAAGCGCAACTTACTCGCTCGGAAACTTTCGTTGAGAATTTCATCGCTCAACAACATTCGAATTCGCATGAAATTAAACTGCGATACGAAGACATGAGTGCATTAATGTCGAAGTTTGATGACGTGCAGTCAGAATTAGAATTAGGAGACGCTGAAAACGAGCAAGCTCATGATCAGGCGCGCGCCGAATTCGAAACCAAATACTACAAGGTAAAGGGCGAAATGAGTAAAATAATAGCGAACCTTGAAGAGGCATCACGCGACACGGTAGATTCAGGAAGAACTCAGGTCAGCAGTGTCGCGAGTTTAAAGTTACCGGCTATTAACATTCCACATTTCGATGGAAAATACGAAAACTGGCTCTCATTCGCAGACAGTTTTCAAGTTATGATTCATAACAACAATAATCTGCCAAGTGTCCAGAAATTTCACTACTTAGCATCTGTTCTCAAGGGCCCAGCCAGCCAATTAATTCAAAATTTACCCATCACAGAGGCAAATTATGAGGTAGCGTGGAAAATGTTGAAGGACAGATTTGAGAACAAGAAACTAATAGCAGCTACTGATGTTAAGGCACTCTTAACTTTAAAATCAGTCTCCAGTGAAACAGCCACAGAACTGTTAAGGTACTCTAACACTTTTAATAGTCATTTGAATGCTCTCAAGGCCCTAGAACTTAACATTCCACTGCATGAAGTTATTTTGACTCAACTGTATGCTCAAGGACTTGATGCTTGTACTAGACGAGACTGGGAATTATCACAAGCAGACACTCGGGTTCCATCACTTGATGACTTGCTGTCATTTGTTGAGCACAAACGGCAAGCTCTGGAGAACTTCTCTAGCTCACAGCACACTGCACCATCGCACAGACAACAAGCTGACAGAAATAAGCCTAAACCTCAAGGGGATGCTCAACCACGTTACACTTACACCACTACCAGTCTCATAAAGTGTCCCTGCTGTCATGGTAATCACCCGATATTTAAATGTGAAGAGTTTGCAGCTCTCAGTGTGGAAGATAGACAAAGAAGGGTTAAGGAAATGGATTTATGTTTTAACTGTTTGCGTACAGAGCATTCTGCCAAACAGTGCAAATCACGTGGTTGTAAATTATGTAGTAGGAAGCATCACACCTCATTACATAATCCATCAGGTAGAGAGGGAGGTATAGCCCATCAAACTGCATCCAACTCCTCTCACACATACTGCAATACAAAAAACCCTGTAGGGGTTCTGCTGTCCACTTCCATGGTCAAGGTACTAGATTCTAGGGGGCAAAAGCAGGTCTGCCGGGCACTTCTTGACAGTGGCAGCCAGGTTAATCTTTGCACTGAAAGTCTAGCACAGCGATTAGACCTTAAGAAAATGAAGAATCCCATACCAATCAGCGGCATAAATGATTCCATTTCTCAATCAAGGTACAGTGTTCAGTTAGAACTGTAAGTAACTTCACTGTGAGTATGACTTGCTCTGTCTTTCCACGTATCACAGGTAACATGCCCAGTAGTTACATTCAGCATGAACATTGGAACTTGCCCACTGATTTGAAGCTCGCTGACCCCAAGTTCTTCCAGTCAGGTGACATTGAATTGTTAATAGGCGCAGAACATTTCTTTTCATTACTGAAACCTGGGCGCAGAACTCGATCACCAGATTATCCTATCCTTCAAGACACTGAACTGGGATGGATTATTGCTGGACACTACCATCGTAGGGAAGAGAAAAATCCTACTCTAACTACATGTTTCTTGAAGTCAGAGGACAGGTTAGACACCCAACTACAACGGTTCTGGGAAATAGATGAGCTTACATCACGAGTCATGACAAGAGAAGAGAGAGCCACAGAAAAACATTTTACAGAGAATACTACTAGGGATGCTACAGGTAGATTCATAGTTCGCTTACCCCTCAAGCAGAAACCTGAGGTTCTGGGAAACTCCTTCAATCATGCCATGTCAAGACTAACTCAATTAGAACGGCGTTTCAGCAGGCAGACCTCACTTAAGCACGAGTACTCTAACTTTCTTCACGAGTATGAGGCGATGGGGCATATGGTTAAGGTGGATACATCTACTCAGTCAGGGAATGAAGGTGGAAGCTATTATCTACCCCATCATCCAGTTTTTAAGCTTAGTAGCTCGACTACCAAAACTAGGGTTGTATTTGATGCATCTTCTAAAACTTCTAACAATATTTCATTGAATGATATATTAATGGTTGGAATGACAATACAAGAGGATCTTTACTCTATCATTCTAAGATTCAGAATGCATACCTTTGCCTTCACCGCAGATATTGCTAAAATGTATCGGCAAGTCATGGTTCCTGCAGATGATAAGAAACTTCAGCGGATTATCTGGAGGGAATCACCTAGGACCCCACCCTCTCACTATGAACTGACAACTGTAACATATGGTACAGCATCAGCACCCTTCCTAGCTACCAGATGCCTGCAGCAACTTGCTGAAGATGAAGAATCGAGGTTCCCCAGAGCAGCACAAGTTGTTCGCAGAGATTTTTATGTTGACGATTTATTAAGCGGCTGTGACGATATCCAGGATGCTCTTCAGTTGCAGTCTGAAATTATTAATTTACTAGAGAGTGGAGGATTTCACCTCAGGAAATGGTGTTCAAACCACCCAGCATTACTAGAAGCAGTTTCAGAAGAGGACAGGGAAACCCAGCTGCCTTTAAGTCTTGATGAAGTTGCTAGCGTGAAATCTTTAGGCCTATTATGGCATCCAGTTACTGATCATTTTCTCATTTGTGGCAATCTGTATTCAGACAGTCCCTATCATGCTGACCCTCATGTAACTAAACGAAAGGTCTTATCTGTTATTGCATCAATATTTGATCCACTTGGGTTGGTCAGCCCTTTGGTAATTTCTTACAAGGTTTTTATACAGAAACTTTGGCTAGTCAATCTGAACTGGGATGACAGACTACCATCTCAACTAGTCAGAGAATGGGAAGAACTTCACTTTAAGCCACAGGCAGTAAGAGAATTTTATATTGAGCGGTTAGTCACACGTAAGGGACCCCCTGTTGATATACAAATTCATGGTTTTTCTGATGCTTCAGAACAAGCTTATGGAGCTTGTCTTTATGTACGGTCTGTCGACAAAGGGGGACAGACCTGTGTCAGATTATTATGTTCTAAATCCAGAGTAGCACCGGTGAAGAAAGTGACACTACCAAGACTTGAACTGTGTGGAGCGCTACTACTTGCCCAACTACTCCACAAGACCCTTCCAGCTTTGTCTCTGCCAGTCAGCAAGCTGTACCTATGGACGGACTCCACCATTGTCTTAGCCTGGATCGCATCTCCTGCTACTCGCTGGAAAACATTTGTGGCCAACCGAGTCTCTTCAGTTCAAGAATACACTCACAAGGCTGAATGGAGACATGTTCCTACCAGTTGTAATCCAGCAGATTTAATATCCAAAGGTGTTGCTCCAGGACAACTACGAGGTATGAACCTGTGGTGGCACGGACCATCCTGGTTAACTGAGGCCACTGAATCATGGCCAGACACAAGCTCAGCCCATGCAGAAGAGGAACTACCTGAATCACGAAGCACACTTCCTGTAGTTATGTTGATAGGTACAAACTGGGATGAAGTTATGCTGAAGTACTCGTCACTGTCCCGACTGACTCGAGTTACTGCATATTGTTGGCGATTTATTCACAATAGTGCCAATCCTCAAGACAAGAGGTTAGGGATATTAAGTACACAAGAGCTGCAGATGGCCTTGAACTCCTGTATCAAAATTGCACAACAAGTGTGTTACGCTCAAGAGATAGCCAGTCTCAACTCTAAGTGTTGCATTTCAAGGAAGAGTAAAATTGCTGATTTACATCCTTTCTTAGATGATAAGGGAATGCTAAGGGTAGGAGGAAGACTAGTAAATTCAAAACTACCTTATGACACTAAGCACCAGCTTATCCTTCCTCCCCAGCATGCTCTCACAAACCTTGTTGTGATGGCAGAACACATTAGGCTTTTACATGCAGGTGCTCAATTAGTAATTGCATCATTAAGAGAAAGATTCTGGATTCCCACGGCTAGGGCAATTGTTCGAAGAGTCATCCACAAGTGCCTGACCTGTTTTAGATTCAAGGCGTCAACAGCTGAACAGCTGATGGGACAGCTCCCTGTGACCAGAGTGCAGCAGAGTCGCCCATTTCTTAATGTAGGAACTGATTATGCTGGTCCTTTCTTCGTCAAGAGGGGAAATGTGAGAAGCAAACAGACATCGAAGAGCTACATTGCATTGTTCATCTGTCTGGCTACCAAGGCTCTTCACCTGGAGGTGGTGAGTGACCTCTCTACTGATGCCTTTATGGCAGCCCTGAGGAGATTCACAGCTTGACGTGAAAAATGCTCCATCATCTATAGTGATAATGGGACTAACTTCATTGGTGCCAACAGAAGAATGCAGGATCTCCGAAAACTATTCCTTTCAACCAGCTTTTGTGAAGAGATAAGGAATTCATTAGCGATGGAAGGCATCACGTGGCACTTTATACCTCCAAGCTCTCCACACTTTGGCGGACTGTGGGAAGCAGCTGTCAAGTCCATGAAGTACCACTTGAGAAGAGTTGCGGGTAATGCGCTACTGACATTCGAGGAGCTATGTACCCTTACTGCACAGATAGAAGCCTGTCTTAATTCTCGCCCTCTATCTGCCTTATCTAATGACCCCAGTGACCTTAATTATTTATCACCTGCTCACTTCCTAATTGGTGCCCCCCTTACAACCATTCCTGAACCTGACATTACTGACCTGCCCATCAACAGATTGTCTCGATGGCAGCGTATCCAGTCAATGCAGCAGCAGTGGTGGAAGAGGTGGTCTGCCGATTACCTGAACTCACTGCAGCAGAGGAAGAAATGGACCTGTCCCAAGGAGAACCTAGCTACTGGAACAGTTGTTCTTCTGAAGGAGGACAATCTTCCTCCTCTCTGTTGGAAGTTGGCTGTGGTGGAGACTGTTCACCCTGGGAAGGATGGACTTGCACGAGTGGCTACCATCAGAACAACAAGTGGTCTTTTTAAACGACCTGTTAACAAGTTAATTCCATTACCTATTGAGAACTAAACAGGATCGTTGTGGCTAAAACATAATGTGTTTCATGTGAATATTTTTTCTTGTTCATTTCAGAGTGTAATTATGGTGTTGTGTGTGTGAGTTGAACTGAGAACGTATAGTGTGCTTAATTCATACTGCATAATAATGGATGAGGACACAGTCAACCTACTTAGTACCTTCTGTTAACAATGTGTAAATATTTTGTTGCTTATGTTTCTGTTTTGCCATTGTTTATATGTATATTTTGTTGAATGATCAACTCATTTTGGTTACTGTATATGAACTCTGTATGTCAGTGCCTGTGTGATATTTGAACTGAACTCTCATAAGGGCATATCAGGTAATTTAATTCGGTTGAATCATGGTGATTCAACGGTGGGGATCATGTTCCGGCCTAGCTATGGCTAGACCACCTTGTTGCTCGCTACCACTTCCTAGGACAGATAGCAGCACCCTTCAGCACCCAGCCGGAAGTGGTGTGGATGGAAGGGGATGAGAGTCTGTTAAGCTTGGGTGCCTCGAGCGAGAGGACACGAGAACATGTGACTGACTATTACCGAGGGCATCAGCCCATCAATACTCAGTGTTATGTATTATAATGTGTTATATAAGTGTCGTAAATGTAATAAATATTGTTATTTAAGCAAGTGAGTGAATTACGTTCAAAACACATAGCATCTTATGTAAATATTTTACAAGTTTCTGTCGAATATGTGCTGAGTACTACCATACAGATTTGTTGCCATATTTAGTTGAGTTTATTAATTCAATGTGAATTTTATTGACACCTCTTGTATTGTATGAATGTATGTCAGAATTTGTCACACATAAAGTATTCGAGTGAGCCAGATTATCTATCAATTTATAGACCATCACAGCTGAAGCTTTCTGACGTAAAGCCTCAAGTGGAAGAACATTAAAATGTTTGTATAGATAAGCTGTTGGTGTCAATGTAGGTAGCTTAAACAGTATTTTTAAAGCTCTCTTGTGTAGTATTTCAACAGTCTGAAATAACTCTTTATTGCAACATGCCCAAATATGCACCATATAAAGTACATGACTTTGAATAACAGCGTGATAAATATTTTTAGTAGAGTGTTAGTAAGTTTGTATTTAAGTCTATTAAGAACGCCAATTGCTGGTGTAATTTTATTACAAATTACCTGAACCTGATCACTCCAAGAGAGGAATTCGTCAAGAATTAATCCTAGGAACTTTGTCGCCCTAGCTCTAGGTATTTTGCAGTTATAAATTTTGAGTGTAATATCCAGAGAAAGCCTGCATGCTGGTTTATGAAAGATGATATAATTAGTTTTTGTCAGATTAATAGTTACACGATTTACAAGAAGCCAATTCTGAAGTAAAGTAATATCGGACTGCATCATGATTTCGAGGTTATCCGGAGAAGTGTCCGTGTAAAACACGTTAGTGTCGTCAGAAAATAGAGACAACCGTCCATACAATTTTAGTGGTCCTATACCATTCATAAATATGAGGAAAAGAATGGGACCTAGTACTGAACCTTGAGGTACACCGATATTTATAGGCAATGAGCTACTGTTCACATTATTACAGGACACAAATTGTTCTCTGTCTGTAAGGTAACTGATAAACCAGTTTAATGCTGTTCCTCTAACTCGAGCAGCTTCCAGTTTCCTAATTAAAATATCATGGTCCACTGTGTTGAAATCTTTCTTCAAGTCAATGAATAATCCCGCAGCTATATTTCCTGAGTCTGAATTTTCCTGAAGTTTAATTATTATACCTTCAATTGCTTTGTAAGTACTTGAATTTGGTAAGAATCCATACTGATATCTGTAAAAATAATTATTTTAAAGTAAAAACCTCAACAATCTCTCTTTAACTATGTATTCTAAAATTTTAGATAAAATAGGTAGTATAAAAATTGGACGGTAGTTATTTACGTCAAATTTATCTAAACCTTTGTATATTGGTACAAGTTTTGCGATCTTCAACATTTTGGGGACAGTGGCTTCATTAAATGATGTATTTGTAAGTTGTATAATATAGGGGACTAGGTACGGAGCCAATTTATTTATAAAGTTGTTACTTAAACCATAACAGTCACGGCTACTGGTATTTTTCAGTTTTCTGATTGCATTTAATATTTCATTATCGTTGGTAGGGTGTAAAAATAGAGAACTACATGGACCTGTACCTAAATTGGGAAGGGTTTTACTTGGAACGTTAGCAGCTAGGTTTTTACAAATATTAGTAAAATATTCATTAAATGTTGTTGATATCTCTAGTGGATTTGTGATAACCGTATCCTGTACTCTCAAGTGTATTTCCTTACTATCATTATCGTTGTCGGTGGTTAGGATTTCATTTGCCACTTCCCAATAGTTTTTTGTAGTATTTAATCTGTCAATAAAATATGAATTCTCTAGTTCCCTTTCCAACTTAGTTACTTTTCTATATAGTGATTTGTAGTCCGCTACCAGTTCTTCTGAATAATATTCACACCCCATTCTGTTTCTAAGTTGTTGCATTTTAATTTTGGCATAAAGCTTGTTCCTTTGTTCAACAAGTTTCAACTGTTCAGGTGTCATCCATGGGCATGTTGGTCTCTTACTGTTTAAGTCGGTTATTGACGAACAGCGTACACTTTTCGTCTATATAGCTAATTAGTTTATTTACTACTGTGTTACACTTGTCATTCCTATCAATTATTAAGGGATTATTAAACATGTGTTGAGTTAAACGTTTAACATCTATTCTTTTGTTTACAGGACGTTTCTTGTTTGTTTGGACGGCTATCTGATTTTCTAAGTCAAATATTAATATATTATGGTCACTAAAATCATTAAAAATGCTGTTCAACTGAAAGCAGCGGTGTTCGTTTATATATATATGATCTATCAAAGTTGCACTACTGTTAGTAACTGTAGTGGGAAAAACATTATTACAAGATATTTGATTATAACATACACTAAGCCTGTACAATTCCTCTGACATCTGGTTTTGTTCCAGTTTATCTATATTAAAGTCTCCAACAGTAACACAGAACTTCTTGTTATATTTACTCCACATCTCTTCAAGACAAGCTAGAACAAGAAACTCTCTATCAGAACGAGAAATTTCAACTAATAACATATGAAACGGCACATCTGTAGATTTTAGAGTTGTTAGGACCTTAGCTTCATAGCACTGCTTGGCATAAATGACAATCCCACCACCCATTTTTAATGGTCTTGAACAAACATAACCATCATAATTTGGTAAGTTATAATATATTTCTTCATCTGGATCCAGCCAAGTTTCTGTAATAACTATAATATCCGGCATGTGAGCTTGCACAATGAAAGTTGATGATGTTATCCATTTGTTACGTATATTCTGAGTATTAATATCCTAATCTTTAACTTCTCCTAAGCTATTTAATTGATTTTCTGACCTATCCATTGATTATGATGGCAATTTTCGTTCAAGTGGCTAAACTGTGTAATTCATAATTCTAATCTGACAATATCATCAATTGTTTTGACAATGATTACTTGGGAGGTATCATCTTTCCGCACATACATTTTCCCATCCCGGGTCCACACATATCCTCAAGTCTTTAGCTCTCTTTAGTAGCCCTTTAGTTTTAGGAGTAAGGGGATCATTTATGTAGACCGTGTGGCTAGCAGCATTTATTCCAACTGCTGAGGACTGCAGTTGTCTAATTTTCTTCTTGGCCATCATTAATTCGTGCTTTTTCCACCTGTTGACGAACTTGACGATGATTGGACGAGGAAGATTCTTGTTAACAGACGGGATCCTGTCATCAGTCCTCTTCTTAAATGTCTTCCCCTTGGATTTCTGGCGCACCAGGTATTTCCACATTATTTCTTCTTCGATATTGGTTCACTTGTTCTACGTCTTCATTGAGCTTGCAGATCTGCTCTTGAAGTTCTCTGATCTTTTGATCGCGTTTCCACAGCTCTGCCTTCAAGTCCTCAATGACTTTTGTATTAAAATCAATGCTTTCACGCAATCTAGTAACCACTTTTTCTATCAGTCTCTCAATAAGCGAGTCGAGGAAGTTGGAGCTGCACATCATATTGTTAACAACATCTACGAGATCGGTCGATGCACATTCACCATTAGAAGACGAGGTAGTACCATTTCCTTCCGCGTGACATCGCTCCGGTCGCTATTGTTTCTCCGGCATCTTCTCACCTCCTTTATTCTTTGGTTTGCCACTAATAACCTCACTAAATGTTTCACAAAGCTAAATTAACACTACTATTTAAACAGTATTTCTGAAATTACCAGTGAATTTATTGTTCACCTATTATTAATCTTGCTACGGTTTTATGTTACATTAGTAGTTACCTCTTAAAGTTTCCTTCTCCTACGTAAACTGGTAAAATAAACTCACAGCACTAAGCACATGTTATCACCATCCGCCATGTTCAATTTAATTTTGACTCAAACTAATTACTGATATTATTAGCTAATAATTCTATGAAACATAATACTAATATTAGTTAATATTATTGGTTTCTTACTAATAATATTAGTAAAAGATGTTTTATGAAACAGGGCCCATATCCTTTGCAGCATTGTATGAGTTGGAACATCAGCTACGTTCCGTTCCTGTCAATGTTGGCGTACACCAAGTATCAGCACTCTCGCCTCTTCTGTTCATCTTGTACATGGCTACGGTGACAGCTGATATCCAAACACTTCACCCACGAAGAATCGTGTATGCCGATGACGTGTTTCTTTCCGATCGGGGATCAGACGAGAACAGCTAAAGACAAAACATGAACGAAACTGAATATATATACTGAACCCATGACCTTTGTGTCCCAAGAATTTTGAGTCTTAAAGTTACCACATGAGGCCCCATATTAATTATAATGAGAAGCTCGAACATATGAGGCGACACGAGGCAAGAAGGTTGCCACTGATCTTTGTCACGTCACTCGCACGTGTCGAAGGTGGACGGATACAGAATAAATGAATATATTTAATAAAAGGAATTAGCAGTGAACGTACTGTAATGAGTGTCCTGTAATTATCTGTGAGACAATTTGTCTTTAGTTATACAGATTTGAGTTGCTAAGACGTTTCCGAGAACATTTCATGAAAAGACGCGCGTGTCTATTCAACCCACGCCCAGTCGTCAAAATTTAGTGCCTATCAAATGAGGTCAATTAGTTAATTTGGTACGAGATAATTTTAAATGTTCATGAATAACGTCACTAGCAATTTAGC
Organism: Anabrus simplex; assembly: GCF_040414725.1. Classification (NCBI taxonomy): domain Eukaryota; kingdom Metazoa; phylum Arthropoda; class Insecta; order Orthoptera; family Tettigoniidae; genus Anabrus; species Anabrus simplex. Next base: position 6,851,496 of record NC_090270.1, read on the forward strand.
AAGTACTTGGTTACGGTAAACACTGCTTTAAATACATTTCGACAAAGTCGGAAAAAGTACGCAAAATTTCTTGGCGGCAAGAAAAATGCCTAAGAGACGGGACGGAATACTATAAATAAAGGGTGGCGCCATCTTGAAATCACCCTACATTGAATCATTGGAGCTCGCGAGAGAACGTTATATTGTTGTGTAAATCGATCGGTGAATAATAGACTAAGTCCAGCAAAACGTAGATTTTGGACGATGTGGCTGGGGTATTGTCTCCAAGTGGAGATTGTTTGTTCATTGCAGTATTAATCAGATATAAAGACGGTCGTCAAACACCGAAGTAGTAGTGAAATTTTAATAATATTGTGTCGTAAAAGAAAATAGTATTTCTTATGCGGGCGACAGTCCAAACATTCGAGTTTGGTCCGCGAAAATATCGAGTGAAGGGTATTTCTTTCTTTTTGTGCCTTTATTTTCAGGAAAGAAATATGAATAAAAGAAAATATGAAGCCAGAAGTGTTAAAAATGCTAACTAAACATCGGAGGGTTACTGGTGAGCTAAAATGGAAGGTGGCGTGCAGTTAAGGTAGGTGGAATACCACTATCCCTGCCTTTGTATCTGTTTTATGATGTCACACTTATATGTATTTGTAATGGGTATTTATGACGCAGACTGGTCACCCATTTGTTTCGTGAATGTCAGAAAATACGTCGAAAGGTTATTTGGTTTTTTTCATGCTTGGATAAATTTTATAAATTATTACGAGTGCCGTGTAATGTGTTGTAAATGGTCAATAATGAAGGTTATGAAGTGATATAACGTCAAAAGTAGATCGTCATTTCCGTGAATTTATTGTCTGTATTTTGTGGTGTCAAGTGAAGACTTGTTTAATCTGACGTAAATTTTTTCTGTTTGAATTATGACGGAGGTGGTGCAAGATATCCGTGGTTACCCAGTTTCAATCGGGTGTAGGCGCGCTGTCGTATTGAGCAATGCAGATCGGTGAATATCTGTCACGAAGGTCTATGTCCGTTTAGACTGTGTCTGATTGACAATAAATAACAGTCAGTCATTTATGTGGAAATCCAGTTCTAAAAATACGAGGTCATGTTATGCGAAGATGTTTCAAAGTAGAGTATTGTGTGTAGGCTAATTATGCGTTGTGGATTCTAAGGATTATTATTCCATTATTTTCTCATTGAGATTTGTCGTGTTTGAGGCAAGAGGTTTAAGATATGAGTTGAAGTAGGATTTTGTGAATCAGGTGATTGGAAGCCTGATAATTATGCCGGGAGATTCTGCATGAACCCGAGGAAGGTATTTGTATAATGTTTGAGATGAAAATCGTGAGAGAATCCACGTAAGTGTCAGTTTGTGACGTGTGTAATTACTGAATGACATCTTAAAAGTAAATCTCTATGCATCTTTGTTTGGGCTAGGAATGTCTTATTTGTAATTTTATTTGCGAAATCGAAGAGGGTAGCTTGTTTCCGCTACAGCAGCTGATCAGAGGGGTCGCGCTCGGGGAGATAATGGAGTCTGTGCTGTCTTTACGTGTTGAAAATTAGACTGTATTCTTTAGAATGGAGATCGTAACTTTGCAAGAACTAGTTGAAATTTTCATCCATGAGTAACGTGTAGGTTATCAGATAGCATTCGATAGTATTAACTTGTTTAACCGAGATCTGAATGTATATTTGAAATCACGGAAGTTAGACTATAATGAGCGAAGTCAACTAATTTCAGGGTGTCCAAAATATAGTATTGGTAGTAGTTATTGATTTATTTTTGAGGGCTGTACAAAGCCTTATTTAAATGTAATTTTACATTTTACGGCGAGTTACTTAAGCAGATTTTTGTACTAAATAATTAGGGTTATCCAAGTGTTAATAATTGCTAGTGTTAGATTAAACTTATGGTGTGATGTCATGAAATAAGATATAATACTGGAAATAAACAATGTAAATTTTCTTCCAGCTGCACGATATCAAACGACGATAAACATTATAAAAGAATTATAAAATATAATTACGTCAGAATTTTAAGTAGGGACTTGTTAAAGAAACCATTCGTCCGCGGAGATAGAATTTGTTGTTAATTAAGATTTATAAAATCATTTAATTTTTTAAATTATTAAACTCAGTGGAAACCGTATTTGTGAAATAACTTAAAGCCAAGTAATTAACTTGAAGATGTATTCTGGAAATATTAGTTTATTTTGCTGGGAAAGTTCAAGTATTAACGTAACGCTTAAGGGGACAAGTCCGAATGTAATGGATTTTAATGCCGGAAAGTGTAGTGAGCATTGTTGTTGTTGTATTATTTGACATTGATTGATTGAGCATTAAATGTCCTGGGATTATTAAAGTGGAAACCTTGGTCATCAACCGATGTAAGTGAATTGTGTTTAGCCTTCAGCTTAGAAACTTGGATGGTCATGGGGTCATCAACTTCAGTGACTTAGATTAAGGCCATATGCCATTATAGCATCATTTTCCTTGCGGTCATCATCCACAATGACTTTAAAGTAAATTAGTGGTTAGATGTCGGTCCATGACATAGTCGCAGGTCACATCGATTCAATTAAGGGTTCATGCCGTACAACCGTGTGGCACATACCGATTGGACTGCCTTAATTATATTAAGAGTCCAGAGTTCGTGTTACGAGGGCTTGACGATCACGAATCATTATGATGGTACATGTAGTCTCACATGGAAGCCGAATTTAAGAGTTTCCAGACTTTCTTTTCTTCACTCTTAACTTGTGACAAATGATTTCTAGTAACGATGCCCATCAGGCGGTTAAGTCAAAGTCTCAAACCAGTATACCTCTCCTCTGCGTTGTAATATTATTGTTGCATTGACTGGACAAGATGAGTTCAAATTATAATTATGATTTGTAAAATTTTCTCGTTAATTCCGGCATCTCAGCGTCTCCGAAAACCGTAAAAGTAGTTAGTGGGACGTAAAGAAAATAACAGTATTATTATGAGGAATGTGACCACCGTAATCGCAGCGCCTGCCAGGCTGACTGAAGCGTAGCGGTATGTGTCTTCCCAAAAACATTGACTATGTCATAACATTCAGAGCTCATAGAACGCTAATTCGAAAACTGGAGCTAGATCAATAATCTTTTCACTTAAAAGTCAATTATCATTAATTATCTCATAATGGTGTCAAGTCAAAGGTCTACACCAGGTAGCTTAGGCCATAGATTATTATTATTATTATTATTATTATTATTATTATTATTATTATTATTATTATTATTATTCGCTAATCAGCCAACTAGGGAGCATGGTAGCTTTCATTATACATTCTGGCGTTTGATCAACTGGTTTTCATTAGCTCGCTGCGTCGAACACGCGTTCATCCGACCACTTTGCACCAGTTGTCATCTCGGAAAGTTCTGGTCATAGGCGTTATTTACATATTAAAAAGAGTTTACTAAAAACAGCTTTGGCGAATTCGTCCTTCGTTCTTCTGGACCGATTTGCTTCACTTCTGTTTTATTCTCTCAGGAATTACCTGAGACATTGATAGGTCTCTAAGTTCAGCCAACTTTGAGTAATCATAAAATCAAATCATTGAATGATCACTCCAATAATTGCAGGCGAAAGCTTACCCTAACCCGCAACACATTCTGTACTTAGCAGGTTGCTAAGCGACTACACTTTCATTAATCTATATAAATAAAGTTCTAGGGGTCCTCTGTCTTTAACTTCGTTCGTTTTGCCAATTTTTTAGATATTTATCCGATTGAGGTAATCTCAAGACCGTATCAGTGGTTTTTAGCTTTTGTGTCTGTCTCTTTGTCCGTCTGTTCGACCATCACGGCGAAACGGTTGAATAAATCTCAACCAAACTTCATATATATAGTAGCCTATACTTATACAGGGAAAGGTTTAGATATGCATATGATTTAAAAATTACTGAAGAGAATGGGGGTTTATAGGAAACCACAACAGTTTTCATCAATTTTCTTTTATAAAATTGATTTTAATCGGGCGAGTTGGCCGTGAGGTTAGGAACGCGCGCCTGTAAGCTTGCATCAGGGAGATAGTGGGTTCGAATCCCACTGTCGTCAGCTCTGAAGATGGTTTTCCGTGGTTTCCCATTTTCACACCAGGCAAATGCTGGGGCTGTACCTTAGTTAAGGCCACGGCTGCTTCCTTTCCACTCCTAGGCCTTTCCTATCCCATCGTCACCATAAGACCTATCTGTGTCGGTGCGATGTAAAGCAAAAAAAAGATTATCTGTAAAATCCGTGGACTGTGAAACGTCCCTTCATATTAAACAGCTTCTGTTTTCGCCTACTCTTCAAATGACGGAGAAAATGGCTGCTTTGTGCTCTGCATTGAGTGGCCGCTTGTCATCGGGGAAATAACATACGTTCTCCAATATTCCGGCAAACTCGTGGTTGTTCCAAGCGCAGAAGGTGAGAGGGACGTCTGCGGGATACCGTTGGAGGTTAACATTTGAACAGTACCGCGCACACCGTAACGTCTTTTGTGGCATTTCTCTTCTACTTCTGTTTTCCGCTTTAATTTATTGTCTCTGTCTTGCGAAACGGCTGGATAGATCTCGGCCAAAGTATACTCGTCCAAAGGAAGGTTTAGATATGCATATGATTTAAAAATCACTTAACAGAGTGGGGGTTTATAGGGAAACCCAACAGTTATGTTCCATTTTCTCTTATACTATTGATTTTCTGTAAAAAATCATTGGACTACATGCAAAACGTACCTTATACATTACGTCCCTTTTATATCTACGTAATTTCGCTTAGCCACAACACACTCTTTTATTTGAGGTAACATTCCAGGATTTTCAAATTTATTACTTTTAGGTTCCGCAAAATATCGAAATAGGAGGTAATTTCAATGACGTTTCAGACCTTCGTTTCGTGATAACTGCTTTCTAAATGACACCTCATTTGCAAATAAAGAGATTTCATTTCATTTCATTTCATTTCATTTCATTTCATTTCATTTCATTTGATTTCATTTGATTTGATTTGATTTGATTTGATTTGATTTGATTTGAAGTCATTTCACAAAGCAGATAACACAATCGCTGCTCAATTTGGAGAGATCTTCAACTTTGGTCCTATGCCTTATTGTCGTATCTCGATTCTTTATACTTTAGATAGCGCCGCATTTCTCGGTTACAATCAAATCTCTCCAACTTGATTGCGGCTGGCATTAGAAAAGGGGGCCTGTCGTTGTGTTGAAAACTATCCATCTCTATTGTGAATGGCAGAAAAAAATGTTGCCTCCCATTATCATCTAAATTTGTCCAACGTGCACCTTACATCGGAAACAATGTATGGGGTCTTCCCCGTTTTGTTTCTCGGAAAAGCGCTATGGGACAATCTTACTTCCAGACATATTTGATTACTACCTGTCAAGTCAGAGAGTATACACTTCCTCTGATGATTCTCTGCTAGACTCTTTGATTCTCTGACATTTCCCAGTATCTGAACATACTCAACAGATAGCAACATGCTGGTAACAGAAAACAGTCTACGTGCGAACAGACGGGAAGGTATCAAGTCGACTAGACATCTGTACGACCGTTCATAAGCGCAGGGATATTGTGTTGAATGCTGCGGAACAGTACGCGTCTACTAATTAATGGTTTAGAAATCAAACGTAGGTCTTTTTACCTTCTCCAACGTCCTCACCATACCGTGCTTCGTTACGGATTATGTTCCACTTCTGTGCGAAATGTGGACATCATGGATAGAGAGAATGTATCCACCGAATCATAAATATTTATGGACCAAGCTACTGGTAGCGAGGTTTCAGTCACGCAGTTAACTTGTATTTGGGTTCGAAACCCACTGTCGGGGGCACTGAAGATGTTTTTCCGTTGTTTCCCATTTTCACACAAAGCAGATGTCGGGGCTGTACTTTAACCCTTTGGCACTCAGCCTATATGCAGGTGTTTGCTCGAAGACACTCAGACTAATTTTTGTGATTTTCCAAAGCAAATTACAAAAATTCAACACGTAAAGAGTTTAACACACATTAAAATAAAATTAATCACACTAATACAGAAAACTATGAGCATTTCAGAAATGAATATACTTTGGATGTATTGTTATTGGTTAAGCCCAAAAAATTATTAAATTTCGAAAATAAATTTAAAAAAATAAATTATTGTTTTCAATGACAGAAAAATTAGACATTGTTGCGTCTTCCTGCTTTACTCTTAGACTTGAATGAAAGAACATTTAATTCTGAATAATTTGATATCAATATGATGTGTGTGTTGCAATTCACTCATGAAGCATTGCACAAAGTTCAGGTCCTCGCGGTCCGATGCACAGTGAGCAGTTACGACCGTGTCACTTCCCACATAACGGGAATCACTTTCGGCAAAAGAAGGTCATTACTACTGTCTAAATGATCTGAAAATTCAAGGATATCGGCCTCATTCGGCCTTGAATATGGCCTAGCCATTACGATAAAAAGATGGCGCAAGCACGTGCAACAACGGAGTTATGAAAAGGAGTAAAATTGTAGTTTACGCAGTGCATCGAACACACGATATACAAAAGAAACGAAATAAACTATAAACAAAACTCATAGCAAGATCAACTTGTTGTATTCATAAGCCAATCAAAACAGATCCACGCAATAACAACTTCAAATAACCACAACATAAACATTCACGGTCAACAGATTTCATTTGTCGAAAATAAAAATATTTTGTAGGGCTGGTGGATATATCTGTTGAGTTAAACGCAAATTCAACGCTTTAAGGTACCGTCAGGATCAACTGTTACGATTTAACAGCTACGCAAATGACCAAAATCCGTAAATAAGGCAGAGCCGATGTATCGGCGCCGTGAGCGTTTTCGCCATAACCTCTCGCGCCGCGCTGAGTGCGAAAGGGTTATTAAAGACCACGACCGTTTCCTTCCCACTTCTAGCATGTTTCTATCCCATCGTCTGTGTCGGTGCGACGTTATGCCCTAAACCCTCAAGGAAAGTTATCTAGATGTCACAATAGAGAAAACAACTAACTAGAGCGGGTGATAATAACGACTTAACACAGAGAAAACCACTCGGGGAATATCTGAAAACCGAGCCGATATTTTCGGCTGCCTTAGTAGTAAGGAGATTGCTATGGTAACGCCAGCTAGACTGCTCCCCGCTTAATACCTGAAAAGCGAGCCGATATCTTCGGTTACCTTAGTAGTAAGGAGATTGCTATGGTAACGCCAGCTAGACTGCTCCTCGCTTAATGTCTGAAAATCGAGCCGATATTTTCAGCTGCCTTAGTAGTAAGGAGATTGCTATGGTAACGCCAGCTAGACTGCTCCTCGCTTAATGTCTGAAAAGCGAGCCGATATTTTCAGCTGCCTTAGTAGTAAGGAGATTGCTATGGTAACGCCAGCTAGACTGCTCCTCGCTTAATGTCTGAAAAGCGAGCCGATATTTTCGGCTACCTTAGTAGTAAGGAGATTGGTATGATGACGGCATCTAGACTACTCCCCGCTTAATATCTGAAAGGCAAGACGATATTTTCGGCTGACTAGTAGTAAGGAGATTGCTATAGTAACAGCATTTAAAGATAATATGGACTTCATTATTGTTTCCGTCTAGAACTGAGATCAACGATAAGATATATATTAGTTCAACCCTTTCAATACTAATTAGGTACGTGTTTATGTTACAAATACCTTTTATTCAACTTGGGGACCTGTTTCGACATATATAATGTCATCGTTAGCCATAAAATGAATCACAAATATATATGCAAAGACATAATATGTAACTGACCATTCACACCACGTGTCATAACAGAAGAGTAACGGATTAATAATTAAATCTGGTGCAGTGTCACATTAAAGTAAACATAAAGTCTCTCACTATTCAAAGAATAAAAGAAGGTTCTTCAATATGTAGTCTTTGTGCATCCGTTCAATAGAAGGCTCCGATAGGCTTCCAAAGTAAAGAGTTATTTAAAACACTCGCACGTGCTATGCGTCAACCAGAGCGTCGAGAACTTATTTGAGTCACTTGTAATTTATACCTGATAAAATGTTAACACTGATGAATATGAAATCAGTCAGTGGTAACAGACGTTAGTCTTGTGAGAAGGAGATATAAAATATGGAAGGTCTGGAGGGGAGGAAGATGGGGGGAAGAAAAAGATCTTGTTAGGGGATTAGTAGGTTTAAGGTGAGTCTTGTGAACAATGTGGTGGGGGTTTGTAACGTGATAGGGTACTGTGTATCGCTGTAAATATTGACCTCCTATTCGGAAGATTAAAATACTTAAATACTATAATTAAAAAATCAAATAGAATGTTAGTTTTTTCTGAGATTTCGTTCAGATTCGAATTGGAGTTGAAGAACTGGTCTAAGTGAATGAAGCAATTTTCTGCGACGTCAAGAATATGGCCTTTGTCCATATTCATGAGCACCTCTACATCTTGTTGTATGTTAATGGAGCTATGTTTTGAATCTTGAATGTGCCGGCCAATTGCCGAGTATCTATTATATTTTGTAGCATTAACATGTTCCATGTATCTGATTTTAAAGTTCCTCCCTGTTTGACCAATGTTCGATGATTGACAGTTTTGACATTGGAATCTGTAGACTCCTGATTTTTGATAAATGTTAGTCTTGTTAATTGATCTGGTATTATATAAGATATCCATATTTATATTATTAGTTCGATATGCGATTTTGGTGTTGTGTTTCTTCAGAATGTTTGTAACTACGTAAATATCTTCGTTGAGTGTGAAGGTTGAATAATAATCAGGTTTAATTTTCTCTTTAGTTAGAGTTGGATTTAGGCGAAATTTTCGTTTGTTGATAATGCGCTCTATGAATGCAGTTGAATAAAAGGCATTTGTAACATAAACACGTACATAATTAGTATTGAAAAGGTTGAATCTAATAGATCTCTTATCGTTGACAATAACAGCAGGCAGACTGCTCCCTGTTTTATATCTGAAAAGCGTGCCGATATTTTCGGCTGACTAGTAGTAAGGAGGATGCTATGGCAATAGCAGCTAGACTGCTCCCCGCTTAATGTCTGTCAAGCGAGCAGATATTTTCGGCTGCCTTGGTAGTTTGCTATGGTAACAGCAGCTAGACTGTCCCCGCACTAGCAAACATGCCAGCTTCGAACAGTAGGTCCTCCAGAACTGAATGCTGGCTAGAATTTAATGTGGATAAACTTGCTGCAGTAGAAAACCCCTATTTACAATTGATCTCGTTTGCTCTTTCGGCTCTCACTTTGCCTCATTCGAATGCAGAAGTCGAGGCTGTGTTCAGCCATACCGAAAAATTTTGTTTTCCGTATGTTTCTTTTTTTTCTTTTTTTTTTCGATTTGTTGGAACAAGTACAGCTTACAGGTCATCAGAAAAATCAACGAACACCGCAACTGCTTCTGGAAGGGAGGGACTTGAGAAGGGATTATGAGGATGTATAATTTTATGAGGTGGGTACTGTACCAATGAATTGAGCATTCACTTCTAAAAATACTCTTTCAGCTATTACCCATGTGTCTTATGATTTAGACTTAAGTATATAGCGGCTATTCGTCATTAAGTGTTGGCAACATTGAATGGGGATGATGACGTTGCGTTGGTCCATGCATGTTACAAGGCTAAACCACAGCAAGAGTGGTGTTATAAGGACACGAATTGAGTGTGACATCCACTACAAATAAAACGCGCAAGCCCGGCTCAGGTGGTGCGGCATACCACTAGAAATGGCGCCATTGGTCGACCAGGCTACGGAGGGAAGTGGCGGACAAGTTCCACTCAAGTCTCTGTACCGAAGCTACTGATGCTCCTCCTGCTGTAATAGCACTTTCTGGTGCAGTGAGGAAAGCAATGGCAAACTCCTCATCATACCTTGTACGACTCATGTCGGCATTACCGCCAGTTTTTGAGATTTCACTCTTATTCTGGTGGTGTTATTTGAAGATTCAAGCAGCCTTCGGGTTGATAGCCTAACAGACATACTGAGAGGGTTCTGGAGAGAATGTGTTAGTTCTTGATTAGTTCTGAAATGTAAGGGAGAGATTCCTTTTCCAATGCACAACATCTTAACGATGATCCAAATCAATAAACCTGAAAACTTGAGGGTTCTGTGAGGAAATGTTCCTGACTATAATATCACGATCTTCTGTTCTGCCGAAAACCTTTGCCGACATTCAGTGCGGGGCAGTAACTAGTTGGTCTTGATATCATATTCATTTAATATCCTCCCATTATGTTGTTTGATAAGGCAGTATCGGAAGGTCACGCCCTTCTGCCCTCCGCGGTCGCTTTCCTTCACTTTACTAATTTCCTAAACACTCGTTGAAAGGGTGATATGGTATGAAAAGTATCAAATAGACAGTGTTCCTTATCAATCTGCAAAGGCTGCCTCCTGAGCTAAATGGTTATCAAACTGGCTTTCGATTCAGAGGGTCTCACTATCGATTTCCGGCCGGATTGGGAATTTTGATCTTAAATCAGAACTTCAAAGGATTCTTGTATGCGTGAAGCGCGCGATGCAACTGGGTACTAGCGATGACAGAAGTGGTTACTTTCCAGTATTATGTTCCTGTGTATCCGTTATACTGTAGTAACAAGTTGCAGGTCAACTTCTGGGAGTAACATTCACTCTACCTGCTGCCTCTTGCAGCCCCTATGCCGTATTAGTATAAGTAGCGATACTATATCTTCATCTCGCTTTCTTCCCTCGCACTGTCTCTCATCACTCACATTCCTGACTACTCCTAGGAAATGTCTTCCGAGAACTAATACTTCGAAACCTTCATTTATAAATGCTAGATAGCTCTGAGTATTCCTAGATGTCCAAGGATCTGTACTTAAACAGACATTATAAAATGTGTTGATGAACGACAACAGTCCCAGTTGTTGCGGGAATGGGTTGAGGAAACAGTCCTATCAGGCAAGACGTAAGCAGAGTTTAATCCAGTGCTCTTTTCTTTCTTTCTTTCTTTCTTTCTTTCTTTCTTTCTTTCTTTCTTTCTTTCTTTCTTTCTTTCTTTCTTTCTTTCTTTCTTTCTTTCTTTACTTACTTACTTATTTATTTATTTATTTATTTATTTATTTATTTATTTATTTATTTATTTATTTATTTATTTATTTATCTATTGTCTTTTTACGTCGCACCGACACAGACCGATCTGATGGGATAGGACAGGACTAACACGGAAACGTCATGGCCTCAACTGAGGAACAATCCCAGCATTTGCTTCGTGTGTACATAGGAAACTACCAAAACCATCTTCGGGCCTGTCGACAGTGGGGTTAGAACCCACCACCTCCCAAATACAAGCTAACAGCTTCATGACCCGAACTCCGTAGCCAACTTGCTCTGGAAACCCAGTATAAAAGTCCCGCCATAAGCTCTGTATCACTCCTGCAGCAAGTTGCAATGAAGGACCATAGAACTATATGTACCGGTTGAATTTTTAAAAATGCATTATTGTTGTTATTATTGTTTGGCACCAAATTACAACGCGCTTCTAAGAGTTTTTGTCCACAACGCGGCGTGAAACACGAAATTCAAAGTGGGAAGACGACGCGTAAATAACAATGCGCTTCTGTACGTATCACCACCTGTTGGCCTAATGCAAAGCACTTCGAATATTAAAGAATATTTGTAACCGGCCAGCACGTAACAGGGTGGGAATATCAGCACCGCCTCTAAATTAGGGTCTCCGACGGAACATAATATTTCTGGAACAGTTTACTGTGGTGGATTAGGATACAGTCTCATGTTACGATATGTATCTCAAGTAGGTAAAGCTGTACCCCTCATACAACACCCCGTACACAACACACCAGATGTCATCCACCCTCGTCCAAGGGCTACACCAGGTTATTAATAGCCACACGCAGCAGCAATAATAATAGTCAATCTTTCTTTCTTTCTTTCTTTCTTTCTTTCTTTCTTTCTTTCTTTCTTTCTTAATCGGTTTACCCTCCAGGGTTGGTTTTCCCCTCGGACTCGTCAAGGGATTCTACCACCTCAAGAGCAGTGTCGTGGACCGTAAGACTTTGGTCGGGGGATACAAGTGGGGATGAGGAACAATAGCTCGCCCAAGCGGCCTCACATCCAATGCTGAACAGGGGCCTTGTCGGAGGGATGGTAAGGGATAGACAAGTACGAGAGAAGGAAGCGGCCGTGACCTTAAGTCCGGATCCATGGCTGAATAGTTAGCGTTGTAGCCTTTGGTCACAGAGTCCCGGGTTCGATTCCTGGCAGGGTCGCGAATTTTAACCGAAATTGGTTAATTTCGCTGGCACGCTGGCTGGGTATATGTGTCGTCTGCATCATCATTTCATCCTCATCACGACGCGCATGTCGCCTACGGGAGGCAAATCAAAAGACGTGAACCTGGCGAGCCGAACTTGTCCACGGATACTCCCGGCACTGAAAGCCATACGTCATTTCATTTCATTTCATTTCAGGTACCGGTACCATCCTGGCATTTGCCCTGAGGAGAAGTGGGAAACCACAGAAAAACACCACGAGGATGGCTGATGTGGGAATCGAACCCAGCACTACGCACTTGACCTCCCGAGGCTGACTGGACGCCGTTCCAGCCCTCGTACCACTTTTCAAATTTCGTGGCAGAGCCGGGAATCGAACCCGATTCTCTGGGGGTGGCAACTAATGACGGTAACCACTACACTACAGAGGTGGATAATAATAATAATAATAATAATAATAATAATAATAATAATAATAATAATAATAATAATAATAATAATAATAAAGGATGAAGAACTATTGGAAGTCAAGAAAAGAAGGATTAAGATGAATGCACAGGGATACTTTCCGTGGTCCTTAGATGGCCAAAATCGAAGAAAGAAGAAGAAAAATTCAGATCGATGTCTCCTCGGCGCATAATTGTAGACATTACAATAGGCTTTTCGGCTTTTGCCGTGCCAAGAAAACAATCCGTGGTAAGAGTGTCGGTCGAATCCCAAGATAGCGGGTTCAAACCCGCCAGAGGTAGTCGGATTTTTGAAGGGCGGAAAAAAAAGTCCATTCGACACTCCATGTCGTACGATGTCGGCATGTAAAAGATCTCTGGTGATACATTTGGTATTTACCCGACAAAATTAATTAAATCTCAGCCATAGACGCCCAAGAGAGATCCGGTTTACTCTGTCTGCCATCTAGCGGACCTAGAGTAAAACGGAACGTCGAAATTGACGAGCAGACAGCCAGATGGCGTCAAATCGAAATGTCTGCACACGGTAGCTGAGGCCATACGATTATTATTATTATTATTATTATTATTATTATTATTATTATTATTATTATTATTATTATTAATCTGGAAATTGTCATACAATGCGAGTAAGAAAATAGCACTTGGGCAGTAGCTTCCCACCGCCTGCCGTAACTGCCAAAATCTCGGTACAGGATAATTTCTCTGCAGCGGCCATTTTAATGAACTTGCTGGGTTCACCATTCATATAATCGGTAAGGAATATTCCACCTGGACGACAGCTGTAAATGCCGATGACTATAAACTGCAGCATAGCTTAGTGAACCCGGGCCATCGCTGAATTACGTATATATATTATTTCATTGCGTTTTATTTTTCAAAATGGCCGCCAGGCCACATTAGCCTACACAGGGTTAGCGTATCGTACACCTGGGAATTCCCGTCATCCTTTGAAGGAGCCGTGGCATTGAAGTGTTAGCAATCTTAATTGAGATGCAATGGCCTCCTTTATCAGCAACGTCACGACATTCCGTCCGCACAAGGTGTTTCACAAGTATAGCGCCAGTATCTCGTGAGTTGGGTACTAATCGACTAACTCTTCCTTTTGTCGAGGTCTTCACAATATGCGGCCAACAAAGGGATTTCTGTTGACTGCCATGAAGATTTGAAAATGAGAGAAAAATAAGTTCGAATAATTCAAAGGAGCGAGCCTCCGTGGCTCAGGCGGCAGTGCGCCGGCCCCTCACCGCTGGGTTCCGTGGTTCAAATCTCGGTCACTCCATGTGAGATTTGTACTGGACAAAGCGGAGACGGGACGGGTTTTTCTCCGGGTACTCCGGTTTTCCCTGTTAAATTTCATTCCATCTGTCGTTCATTAATCATTGCCCCAGGGGAGTGTGACAGGCCTCGGCAGCCGGCACAATTCCTATCCTCGCCACTGACCCGGTCGAACGACTGGAAACCGGCTGTGGATTTTCATTTTCATTTCAATTCAAAGGTATACTGCAATTAGGTATCATTCAAGGTTCATGAAAATACAAGTGAAAATTTGTCTTCAATTCCTGCAGAGCCTTCGACTACAGACCTTGAACTTAAATATTGGTTTTCTATTGAAGAACTGCGCTTGAAGCTGGAAATGTGTGGTTTTTCTGTTCAGTAAGTGTGAATGAGCTCTTCACAAGATATCTACTGACCACAAAAATCTCCGGATTGAGCTAGGTACATTTCCAGTTATCATAGAAGTGGCAATGACAATGTTTGAACCATTTGCTCGTGGCACACCCCTGTGGAGGTGAGCTGCATCTGCTGCCATTCCTCAATTTCTGGCAGTACCGGGAGAGTGTGTTGGCGACCAGGTGGCCCATAGCTGAGTCATGGCACTGACTCCACTTACTTGTGCCAGGCGCCTCACTTTCATCTATCCTATCCGACCTCCCTAAGTCAACTTCACTTTCAGGACTTCCATGGCCCTTTTCTTTCTTTGCGCGATACCTTCATTTTACGAAGTGTCGGACCCCTTCCTTTTTTTCCTTCTGATTAATGTTAACAGACAAGAACATTGAACATGAGCTCCACTTATCTAAGGTATACGGGGGGCCGAAAGTTGTGATTGTTGTCTTAAGAGAAAGTACAACCCTCCGTACCTGAGATCACCTTCAAATTGACTATCACTGTTCCGGTGAGCTTGGCATGTAGGCATGTAAAAGACGTCCGGTGACACATCTCGTGTTAACGTGATAAAATTCATTAAAACTTAACCAAAAATCCCCAACAGAGGTCGCGCTTACTTACAAATACCCGTAAATGACGTCACATTGAAATGCCTGCATACAGTAGGTGAGATATTATTATTATTATTATTATTATTATTATTATTATTATTATTATTATTATTATTTATTAGCTGGGGTCATCGAGGACCGCGTTATGTCTCGGTACTTTTGGAATTGAACTGTGCTTTATTTTGAGCCCAGCTTCCTGAGTGGGCCTCTGTCCAAGGGACAGCGTGTCGTGTTCGTATCGGTTCAGGTCGTTCACTAATTTTTTTTCTTTTTTTTTTTTCGGAAAAGACCTCTGCCAAAGGCGTCTTTCGGTTTGATCTGTACCCCTTCAAAGTCTTTTTTGGTGTTTCTAAAAGGTTTTAGGTTTCGAATCAAATAGGTGAAAGATCTGTTTGGTCAGCCTGTTTCGTTTGAGGTGTCCGTCTTTTCCGGGTCGTGTCTGCTTTCACTGATGTCGTTAAAGGATTACAAAACTGAAAAATGTTACCGCTACATTTACGAACAATAGATATCTACATTTCATCAGAAAAGTACGTTTGGAACTACGTATAGTGGTTCACATCGTACCGAGTACATTTTACGGTTTTAAAGACGCTCAGATGGCGGACGTTTTCCGTACCGACAGGAAGCTGAAGTATTCGAGCACCGAAATGAGACAGGCTCAAACACTGGCCAGCTTGAACCGCACTGTACGGGTTATTATGAACGAAACACGTCAATTAAACGTTAAAAGTTCGGGTAGTGAACCAGTGCGGGTTGATAAGCAGGGTCAGGGGTCAAAATGGGGCGCACATGGCCCTGTTTTACGACCGGATGTTCTTCGATGTGGAGCGATACGTGTGACTGTCGTGTCTTCTATGAACAGTAGATGAGTGTGTTGCGACAAACATACCCAGTCCCCAAGTCACAGGAATAAACCATAATCGATGAAAATCCCCGTGCTGGCCGGGAATCGAACTAGGGACCCTCCAAACCGAAGGCCTCAACGATGACTAAGGAGTCGCACCGACACAGACAGGTCTTACGGTGGCCCTTGCAGCCTTTTGCGAAAACGGGACACCACGGAAAACTCTCTTCAGGGCTGCCGACAGTGGGGTTCGAACTCACTACCTCCAGAATGCAGTTACGTAGCCAACTTTCACAGT
Organism: Anabrus simplex; assembly: GCF_040414725.1. NCBI lineage: Eukaryota > Metazoa > Arthropoda > Insecta > Orthoptera > Tettigoniidae > Anabrus > Anabrus simplex. Next base: position 6,867,641 of record NC_090270.1, read on the forward strand.
AGGTACAAGAAACAACGAATTACAAAAATGAGAAAACAACTCACCGACAGCCGAACAACCGTCAGCTTCTCACCATCGCCTGCACTAAGAGCGCGCCGCATTTCTGGCCAGCTGTTGGTAAACACTGCTGCGTACTACGACCACAGCACCATCTGGCGGCAGGCGAGTCACGCTGACTAATCACGAATTTTAAATCACTTTCCAGAACAAACAAGCGCGATAGAGACGTCACATGAGGACGGCGCTGTCTGGCCTGGCAGAAGAAAGTGCTGATTCATGTTGGTCCTGCGTCTCGCCCTAGAATAATAACAATATGATTGTATCCACAGATCTTCAATGGTGAAGATGCTAGGAATTTCGGACTTCATCCCAAATTAATTTTAAAAAATAACCCTAACAAACACCAAATCCAAAGTAAAATTCAGTGGAGAAATATCTCAACCGTCTACGATTAAAACAGAGTTAATCCCCCACTTCTCACGCGGAGTTTTGTCACGTCAGTGCTCGCACAAGATAAAATATTACCCCCACCCATTCTTTCGTGAAAATTTGATCATATTGTAAAACTAACATTATGCTATTTTCATCATGTTTCTAAATAAGGACCCTATAAATAAAGGAAACGCATTTGAAATAATTTCTAGTACTGACATTAGAAGTACACAATACAGAAAATAGATATTGTACATTACTTCAAGGCAGACAAATATCGTCCATAATAACGCTTGAGTTCATGCAGTCGTAAAGTCTAGAACTATGAAAATCGATTGCTCTTCCTTACGGTTTGAACCCTGAAGTTCCGTCTGCTTTACCCACTTTCGGTTTTCTGGTTAAGGCATTCTTCACACACGGTACTGAAATTGCCTTGACAGATATACTTTTCGCACAACACACACGAGTTTCTGCTTGTTTTTATATAACCCAATTTCTACAACACATCTTCCGGATCATCCTCGTGGTGACTTCTTCTGTCATCTCCGTCTCTCGTAAAATGTATCATATTCGTTGTATGAAAATGTTCATTTTTCGTATAATTCTTTCATCAATAAAAAATAAACTATGTCATTGGATCCGTAAATCCAAAACCAAACCAAACTCAAGGCACTTAACGCCCTTGAAAGGGTCTTGGCCTGCCCAGCGGCCGCTGCTCAGCCGGAAGGCCTGCAGATTACGAGGGGTCATGTGGTCAGCACGACTCATCCTCTCGGCCGTTATTCTGGGCTTTCGAGACCGGGGCGCCATCTCACCGTCAGATAGCTCCTCAATTCTAATTACGTAGGCTGAGTGGACCTCGAACCAGCCCTCAGGTCGAGAGAAAAATCCTTGACCTGGCCGGGAATCGAACCCGGGGCCTCCAGGTGAGAGGCAGGCACGCTACCCCTACACCACGGGGCCGGCCATCCGTAACTCCACGAGTTTAAAATTCCACAAAATCTCACGCTATCATAATGGATCACGAAAATTACTGAGCTGCTCAAACAATGTCGTAATCCCGCCTATCCTCTACAGTAAAACGGTTAACAATTTCGGCGTAGTTATGAATGAAACACTTGATTGGTCTGATCACGCGAGGGAAACCCGTAAAAAGATTTTTGGAGCGCCTCACTCACCTAAACGGCAGAGGGATGTATTTCCATTTGAGCTAAAGGCCAAACTAATACAGACACTGGTTCTTGATTATTGTGTCATTGTTTTAGTTGACATTGACAAGACAGAAACTTCAACGAGCACTGAATTCCTGTCTGCAATTTATTTACAATATCGGGTACGATGTTCATATCACCCCATATTATCAGATGTCTGATGAACGTCGGCAGCTACACACTTTAACGATAATGTTTAGAAAATCAGCCGCTGTATATTTCTTCTAAATTCGCCTTTTTTTTCAATCATAATTTCAAAATTTAATTACACGTTCGAGATCCTTTCTTTCTATTCCAGTGCACCGCAAAAATAAAATTAATAGATCATTTGTGGTGACCGGTACCAGATTATGGAATTCCCTGCCAGCTCAGGTCAAAAAAACTAGGTCGCCTACCGAAACTTCCTCCTGATTGAATGGTTGAGGTATGAATTTGTGCGTGCCTGAGGATTCGTCAGTTTTAAGAGTTTTTAATGTTAATTAGTTTTAATATTAATTTAGTTAGTAATTTATTTGAATTCATTATTAATTCTATTAATTTATGTTGTTTTAACTATTTTAGGTATCTCAGAATTTTATTTTAAGATTTTAATTATTAAGATATTAGACCACTGTAAAAAGGCACTAACGATTTACAGTCTGGACCCATGCAAGTAGAATGAGACTTTGCTATGAGCGTGAGTATGAGTTTTTATTCCTCCCTACGTGCTCCACCTAGCCACACCATTGACTGGGCCTGTTCAATGTGTCCTGATTTATCGATACTGTCCTCTGAAGTCACTAATCTCCTGTTCTGAAAGTGAATGCTCTTATGTCGCTATATCGTCCTCTTCACCGTCGTCTTGTAGATCCACTAATTCTTCATCAAGTAATTCAGGAAATTGTTTGACGAATTCGTTGCTGGTCCCTGCTAATGTTCCTAACTATATCACGACTTATTGTTTACACTCAAGCAACTAGGCGTTCCCACAATAATAATACACACAAGAATGGAAATTGAGAACGCATGAGTTTGCCAATTTAGTTTCGCCGGTGCTCGCTGCTGGAAACGTACCGACGTGCGAAGATTTATAACAAACACCTCGGGAGGTGCCACACAGTGTCCTTGAAAGGTACACTGCAGGCCGGGTTTCCAAGGGTTGGGGTAATATATTACCCCACGCGAGTACTGCAGGGCTAAAAGCGGGAGATGGCTTATCGCCACGTGCTCTAGAATACGTGAGAAGGGAATGATACAACGAAAAACGTAAGAACATAAACTGGAACCAAGAAAGATCAAATAAACTCAAATTGCTTGGGATTCACAAACGGCCTAGCGTTACTAGAAGCCAGAAATCAAATACAAAGTCTACAAAATAGAGCACAAAAAACAGGTCTCCGGATATCACTGCCACACAACTGTGAAACAATTGAACTACCTAGGGGAAATTATAACATACAACTTGGACGAGAAATCTGCCTGGCGACAAGAAACTTAAACAGTGATGAAAGCTCAAATGTTAACATGGTCTACATACAGTTAAATCTGTATATCGATCACAATTAGATTAAACCATTACAAGACGGTGGTTCAACCAGAGGTGGCATACGGAAGTGAAACTCTTTTTAAAGTCACTCACAGAAAGAGAATCGGAAAAGTCCAAAAAGTAGAGAGAACAATAGCTACAATCTATATATATATATATATAATAAATTGTCCTGACTGACTGACTGACTGACTGACTGACTGACTGATTGACTGACTGACTGACTGACTGACTGACTGACTCATCATCGCCCAGCCAAAACTACTCGACATAAAAGAATTGAATTTTGGGTATACATTTATATAAGAATGCAGGTGCTCACTAAGGGAGGATTTTTTGATATTCCGTCAGTAAGGGGGTGAAAAGGGGGGTGAAGTTTTAAAATTAGTGTATCTATATCTCGAAAATTGAATAGTTTAAAGACATATAATTGGTATTTGGAATCTCCTTTAAAAATAAAAGAACACGTATTTTTTTCGGAAAATCCTGTTAATGGGGATGAAAGAAGGTGGAAAAGTGTTTGAATACCTTTTATGTGGATACTTATATCTTGGAATCTGAAGATGTTACAGTCATTAACATTGGTATTTGAAATCTCCTTTAAAAATAAAGAAACAGTATTTTGTTTTTGTTTTTGGAAAATCTACTTAAGGGGTCTTGGTGAACAGCAGTGACAAAGGGGGTGAATTCTTAAAATGAGTATATCTTAAAAACGTAACATGTTACAGGCGTGAAAATTGGTATCTGGAATGCCCTGTAACAGTAAAGAAACATGCAAAATTTGTTTTCTGAAAATTCACTTAAGGTGAAGTGTTAAAGGGGGTAAATTTTAAAATGAGCATATATACAGTATATATCAAAAACTCAATCCGTTACAGAAGAAAAAATGAGTAGTTTTAATCTCTTTTAAAAATAAAAGTGTACTGGGAGGTACACCTCATCCCCGTGCATTATTTTAAAGTGTCCTAAACTGACTGGACTTCTTTGTTTTGTTTTGATGTATCACTGGTTGCAACAACTATTTCAAGAAATTCGGACTTTTCTCCATAGATGTCTCTATTAAGGAACTGAGGTCATACACTCCTGGTATAAACTGGAATAACTAGAAATTTAAAGAAGTTTTGTGTTTATAGGTTTTCTCAACTGAATTGACCTTCATTACTTTTGATACTTCAAGGTTTGTAACACTTCCTTCTCATCCCGCCAGTTTTGAGTCTAGACAATCAGAAATTTTGTGTATTTATTTTTCAGCGAATCATAGGCTTCTTGTGACCTTTTTTCCGTCCAATAAAATGAGAGGGTGTGTCCGGATTTAGACCAGATCCTTCTCGAAACTTCCACTGGAGTATAAAAGCAGTCGCTTTTTCGAGTTAACTTGTCTTATTGATAGTCGAATTACTGAGTGTGTGTGTTAAGAGAGGAGGCGGGGGTCCTCATTCTTTGGCAGGCAGAACATCAGCCCAGGTAATGGCCACCAGTTTTCTATCTATGTAGTTATCTCCGCAAGCCGAACTCGAGGGGAAGGTTCCGATCTTTAACTATGTAACAGCCAATTTCCTAAAATGTAAACTTTCTTCCTTCTCATGTAATATTTCATGTAAGTCCTTAGGCCTTAAACTATAAATCGGGATAGAGTGTGTTACCCTCTCGAATTCCCCCTTCAATTAATCTTGAGGTGACTACGATTTTGTAACTGCTTGTCTCTTGTAAATTAACTTCTCCATCTAGTCACCTCAGTAGCCGGGCCGCGAGCCCAAGTGGGGTTGTCAAGGAGCGCAAGTGTGCGCCTCCATACATTTTTGAGTTTGGGCCAGTAATTTAACCTGTTCTTTTTCATGAAGGCCCAGTAGAATGGGTAATAGATACTCCTGTGTAAACTAAGAGGTAATTTGTAAATTGTAGGTTGCGCCAAGAGAGGCCTGAAGGTGTAATTGTATTGAGCACAGATACTCTTTTCCGTCTTGTAATAGTTAATGGTTGTCTTGAGTAAGCCGTAAGAGTTCGGGAGCGCTGGTAGAAGTTGTAGAGCATGTAAGCTCTTTCCTGGTATTGTAATAGATATTTGTGTAATATTGAGTAGAGCCTTTGGAAGGCCGTAAATTGTAACCGTTGGAGCAAAGTGCTCTTGAAAATTGTGTTTTTGGAGATATCTCTCCTTGTTTATCCAACTAAACGCAACATTAGCGATGTTGGGACCTTTGTAAATAATGAGCTTGAAGTTCAAAATTCTAAATTACCAATTCTTGGATTTTTGTTTTGTATCAAAATTTCTCTGTCCCTGCAACCTTGTTCTTTCACCAAGTGAAGAATTTTGTTAAAATTTAAGATTTGAAAAGAAATGTAACCTTTATTTTAAAGTTTTATATTAATCTTTGACTGTCGTAGATAGACTCATTCACACCAGCACCTTCTTTCACCTCTGCGTTCCACAGGTAACCCCGGAACAAAAAGTAACAAGTATTTGTTTATTTTTGGAAAAAAACACTTTAGTGTTACAGGACTGAAAAAGGGGTTGAATTCTTTTCATGTCGATACTTATATCTCAAAAACTGAAGATGTTACATATATGAAAATTTGTATTTGGAATCTTCTTTAAAAATGCCAACCGACATTATTCACCTGGATGTAAAAATGTGAGGTTACTGGTGAACCTGCGACTTCGAACAACGGACTTCACGAATGTTAACAATAAACATTACAATACTCTCCTATTTGCAAAATATAAATTTTAACAAGACATTATCTTAACTATTATTGAATAAAAATGTGACATCCAATGTCCACTTTATCAAAGTGATCAGTTACGACTCCCAAAACCAGTATCTCAAATTTTGAAAAATTATCCTATCATACAATTTAATTTATACCTCTCATTTAGTCGATAAATTCCTATCATCGTTGTATCTCCTAGCCTTGTTCATCGGGCGTTTATCTATTTTTCTCGAGTTCACTCTCAATTGTACTATATTTGTTCATCGTGGCTTATACCTCAGCGTTGCTCTCTCATACCTTAATCCTTCATTCAGTGTTATTTAAGTCTCAAGTTTGGCGCACAATGTTACTATCTATAACGTGGCATAACCTCAACATTATTTTCCATCTCTACTGGTGCACAACATGTCTAATGCCTCACAATTGGTCATCAATTTACTGATGTCAACCAATATGACTTAGTTCTTTCTCTGTTAAGTGACTCAAGTCCCACGTCGGATCGCCATTTTACTGAAACCTTTAAGGTCCAAAAAAGATACCTACCTACCTTCCTTACTGTACCATTTTATTGCCCTGATTACTTAAAATGGAATATTAAAGTCGTCATTTGCCGCGAATAACGCTAAAAGTTTCGTATATCAATCGGCAGAACATGCGAGTTAAAAGATACAGACAGGCGGATTCTAAGTGGCCGTGATTGAGATAAATGCACTAATGTCAATAGTTAAAAATCAACAGTGAGGACAATCGAACACTGCACTGAAATAAGACACGGAGAATTACGAGAGACAAGTTACGCGAAGAAAATAGCAGATTTCAAGAAGAAAACTTAAAAATGTATCGATAAAATTAGTCTTCGTATTAAGTCTTAACGCTGTACTTCTCAAATATATGAGATCCTAAGCGTAACATTCAGAAGGAGATAAAGAAAATAACTGAGCGCATACTAGGATTGTATTAAAGATTTATGAGAGTTTATTAGAAAGGACGTTAAGAAAACGCTAACTTAAAGCATATTAACATAAAATAAGACAATTTTAAGCCACCATTAATGTAATTGAAAATACAGTAGCAGACCTTTCGAAACGTAGTAAGAGTACAAGAAGGCTTTGTAACTAAGAAGATCATGAAATTAACGATGTCTTTGAATATGTTTTTCATGCATATCTCTGAAAACGTCATGATGGCCGGCTAGACTGGAGATGGAGTTGGCGACTGACGGAAATCCAGCCGAATCTTCCCGAGAATACAAGTCCAGCTACCGCGACTCGGAGATGGCACAGCCATAGTCCAGAGATGATCGTCCCCGAGGAAGGACGAAGCAACAACTATCCCAGCTCAAAAAAAAACCGAACGCAGAATAAGATAAGTTTTACGAATGATATTCAAAATTAATTATGTTTATATTGTCTTGTAGTGAGTTGTTGATTGTGTTGTTTATAAGGAATAGGCCGTTATATCTTCGAGAAGTAGTTTCAACGCGAGTGTATTGATAGTGATGTTTAAAGGAAGGTTATAGGTAGTCTTCCGAAATATATAAACACATCCAAGTGTAGGGAAAGATGCGCACATCAATGAAGTGTTATGCTAACAGTATTTCAGTTTATTCTCAAAGAGCTATACCAAAGATAGTGTGTTCTGATGCATATGAAGTTCGATGTTGGTGCATATCAAGTTATAGGTTACCGAGGTCATAAATAACGTCAACGTATTGCCAAACGTAAGTCAATATAGGTTATATATGTAAATATTTCGACAAGTAAAGTGCATATTGCTAGGAATATGGTAGCTGTTGATCCATAAAACATTTTATTCAGTTGTGAAGTTATGTGAATTGAGCGTTACATTGAATAGATTAAATAATATTTGCATTTGCGGCGATATAGAGATATGATGAAAATATGAGGTAAGGAGTGTGAGAGTAATGAATAATAAATATTCTCGAATATACTAGTTGAGAAATTATCATAAATATGACGACGTATGAGGAAAGCATTTTGTGTAAGGTTAATTAATGAAAGAGTAAGTAACGCAAATATGGATCAAGGTTATAATAGACGCTAGTAATGATGTGAAATATGGAATAACCTATAATATGGGTTGATGGCAATTCGATAATGGACTTACAGGTTAATAATAGATTATGGCCATCAAAAATAATTTCAAGTAAACTATAGTGAAAACTCTGATGGCAACTTCAAATAGAATTTCATATATTATTTAAGGTTTAAACTGATTTAAGCTGAAATAGCAGATTATTGATGCAGGTATGATCTTAGTGTCTTCATGATGTTAGCTTATCACTATTAATGAATTAGGAAGTTTCATCTATGGTATTCCTTGACTACTTGGAACCATATGATTGAATTTATGAAGCGATACGACTTGAATACAACCTGTTAGCAAATTTGTTGAAACTATCTTGGAAAATTTTACCTATTTCTTAGGAAATATTAGGAGTATATCTAATCATGATTAATTATATTTTTAATATTATGATAGGTAGCCATTGAAAGCTACAGAGGTGAAACAGTTCTTATTCTGCGTATGTTTAATCAAAATATTTAGTCGCAAACAGCAAAGACGAAGGAAATATTTTCTCTTAAAGAAACATTCTTGGTACTTCGTTAGAATTTGGTAATTCTTAAGAATTTTATTCCCAAAGATTTTTATTTTATTCTTATTGTATCATTTCTATAATTTCAAGCTAGTTAATTGAATTATTTCGTTAATGTCAACATAAAGAATTCTAAAATGTTTATTTTTCAATAAGAGGCAGAGGAGATGAGAACTGTAATTTATGCGAGGTCAGGGTAATTTTCGTTGAGTAATTTCAATCCGCATAGACTTCTAGGAGAGGAATTATTTTTATTTACGAAGACAAGACCTTGGAGGGTGATAGAATATTTGATGATTATGGACTAAAAGCCAAGATAAAGACGATGATTAAAAACAATGCTTTCGATTAAATACCAATGTAAATAGTAAAATATTGGCAATGGATTTAATTTATCTGAAATATACTATACTAGCAATTACCCGCGGCTTCGCTCGCGCGGATTTCGTAATTTGATCAAAGTAATCGTTCCTCGACATTGTACTAAGACATTATCTGAAAATTCCTAAAGTATAAAAGCTCACCCAAAAATCGAGTTTGATTTACCCCAAAAATTGTTTGTACACCATGTTTGTGGTATTATCTTTTGGGGCTAGGACGACCATGCGACATAGAACCGTACATGTGAGAAACAGTCATCTCTCAAATCGAAAAGGTAAATACATGTTTCTTTATTTTTAAAAGTGAGCCGAGCTAGGAAAAAATTTTCTTGCCATGAGTGGGCGACTACCTTTTTCCTGAATCGAACGCTTAGTCCCGCGGCGTCTTTCTCCTTTCGAGCTCTACGAGTGGGTAACAATTCTTTTTCTTGCACCGTTCTTATGAGTGACTATTTATCTAGAGCCGTGCTACAGTGCCTATCTCACCTTTCGGTCCTCCTCAGCAATCAAGAAAATTCAATATTCGAACAATATCTCAGGGAATAAGTTACATCAGCATTTACCGTGAATCCGACTGGGATTACCCTCTCTACCTTTCATTATATGGGAACATCGATTGGAACATTTGGTCATGAAGACTCGGTTTCAAACTCAATTAATTACCATCATCAGGTAAGATATAACCTTAAATTAATCTTATAATCTATAAATAATATAAAATCACTTAAATTCTAATATTTAATATTTATTCAAAATTATATCGTATTTTCAGATGAGCTAAATGTTTTCTAAATATTTTGTATGTACATTGGTATTTCATCCAAACAAAAAAAATCTTGAAATCGTCCTTGAAGTCCACGATCATTAATCAAAAACTACCTCATTATTGCCTATGGTCTCATCCTACCAAATAATTCTTCTCCTAAAATTTTTCATGGATTAAGATTGTTCTATGAATTCATCCTGACTTATTATGAATTACAGCCTATCTTCATCTTCTCATTCTCTTATTAAAAAAATTATAATTGTATAGTTCTTTACATTGACATTTAGAAATTAATTAGATTAATGAATTAGCTTGAAATTGTGTAAATGACACAACAAGAGTAAAATAAAAGTGAAACTCTTTTATGAATAAAGTCAAATTCTCGTGAAATATAAGATTCTACTGTTAAGCTCCAGCAGAATGTCGAGTTCTGACATACATCCAGTTTCGGTTATTGATATTTTACAAAGTTTCAAACTTAAGAATCCGAGAATTTTTTTTTCTGTTTTTTTTTTTTTTTTTTTTTTTTTTTTTTTTTTACTTTTGGTAAGTAAGCTTAATTATCTGTCTGGGCTCTTCAACTAACTTTATCTTTCAGAAAACACACGCAGAATAAGAAATGTTTCATGATTGTAGCTCGTAACAGCTACCTACGTTAAATACACACACATATATATCATTATTCATGACTAGATGTGATCAGAATATTCCTATGAAACCTGTAAAATCTTCAAGATAGACTCAACACCTTTGCATTCAAGGTTATACTATGTCAAATCGCTTAATAAATTCAATTATATGTTTGCAATAAGTCAAGGAATACCTTAGATGACAGTTCCTAAGCCATTAATAGTGATTAGCTAACATTACGATGACACTAATTTCATACCTGCCGACACTAATCTAGTGTTTCAGCTTAAATCAACTTAAATATCAAATAGGATGTGGAAATTTTCTTTGAGGTTGCCATAATAGCCTGAGTTGTAGGTTAATTGAGATTAATTTCCGATGACCATACTTCATTAACATCCTGTAAACCCATCTCCAATTTGCCAATACGTCACATATAGATTATTCGAGGTTACGTCGCTTTAACCATTACATAAAACCTTAATTCTACACTACGTTACATACACTCTCATTAATTACTTATACGTGAGATTCTTTCCTCAAACGACCTTCCATTTATTATCATTCCCCAAACAAATATTCAAGGATATCTATTACTTATTATTCGCACTCCCTATCTCATATTTCCATCATATCCTTACATCACCGCATACATAAACTTCATTTGATCTATTCAATGTAACGCTCGATTTGAATAATTCCATATCCCAATGAAATTACAATATTATGGATCGACAACATCTATTTCTGACAATATGCACTTGATTTGTCTAAATATATATATAAATATAACCCATATTTACTCACGTTTGGCAATAAGTTGGTATTAATGATGATCTTGGTAACCTACGATTCGATATGCATTACCGGTATTTACTTACTCCAAGTACATTTGAACGGCTTGATTATGGCATAACTCTTTGAAAATCGACTGACAAGACTTTATTATAGTGCTTCATTGGCGAATGTGACATTTCCTACATATGGAAGTTCTTATCTGCTTTTGAAGATTACCAAACACCTTCATCTGAACAGCACTATCAATACGTTCGCGATGAAACTATCTTTATAAGTCATCTCTCGAAGATACATCGATCCATTCCTTACATCAACACAACCAACAAATTATTACATGGTACTACACAAATATCTACTTTTGAAAAATACAGCTTTTAAACTTATCTTATTCTGCCTGTGTTTTGGGCTGGGACTGCTGTAATTTCGTCCTCTTATGTGGCGATCATCTCTGGTTTATATCTGCGGCATCTCCGAGTCTTGATCACTGGACTTGTGTTGTCGGGCAAGGCCGGTTCGGTTCCCGTCTGTCGCCAATCCCATCTCCATTTAGCAGGCCATCACAGCGTTTTCACGTACATGCATGAAAAACATAGACAAATATAACATTAATTCCACGGTCTCCATAGTTATAAAGCCTTCTTATATTCTTTAGGTTCTTATGAGGAGAATATGATGACGTAAATTCAACTACTGCAGTTTTAACGACACGAATGGTGGCTTAAATACTGTCAGGTTAATGTTTAAATGCTTCTAGATATCACTTTCATAGAAATCTACTTCAATAAACTTTCATCGATCCTCAGTTCAACCCTGCTTTCCGTTCAGTCGTCTTCTTCATTTCATGCAGTGTAATTTGCCTATGACCCTATATCTTTACCAGAAATATAACATTTGGACTTCGTATTTTTGTTAATTCTTCCGATAATGTTAGTATCTTCTCTCTAAAATCTGCTATTTCTTTATACAGTAGCTTCTTGAAATCTTCTGTGTATATTCTTTCTTTTTACGATCTTCGAGTGTTCCTACTGTTGGTTTATAGTGAACTTTTCTTATATCACGGTTACCTAGATTCCGTTTGCCTGTATATTTTCCCTTATGTTAGCGGCCACATGGATTCCATTAGTCTGTATTTCATTACTTCGAACTTTCTGCCGCACGATTTACGGAACTTTACCGCTATTCTCGCCAAATGACGATTTCAATTCCCTGTTATTTTTTTATAAAAATGTTATATTTAGGGCAATGAAATGGTACATTTTTCTCCTCTGCTATGGGTACATAAATGTACTGCTTGCAGTATATTTATTTTCATTCCAATTTTCCATACAAATGGAACTTTTCATTGACCTATTTGTATTATTCTATCATTTTCTTAATTTTTAACATCATATTTTAGGCTCTATTCCTGGTCTTGTTCATGGTACAATTTCATGTTGATGGCATTATGTGTGTTTCTATATGTACCTGTCAAGTTTTCTATAATGTAGGCGTTGTTACCTAATACTTTCTTTATGATGTATGGGCCGTCGAATAAATGGACAAATTTGGAAAATATGCGTTCTGATGCATTTGAGCTAGGTGATTTTCTTATCAGCACCATATCATTACTCTTGAAAGGTGGATGAAATCTTTTATTTTGGACTCTTTTCTGTCGCCTATCAGCCTGTCTCCTCAGTCTTTCGGTTACCATCTGGTTGATTTCTCCGCTACTAGGTCTTTGTTCGTCATTCTCTCCAAATATTGTATCCCATGGCCTCTTCGGATATTGATTTAAATGCACAACACTAGGTATCTGGTCGGTCGATTCATGGACAGTATTGTTCAATTCTTCAATTATGTTTAAAACGTCAATCCACTTCCAATGACTCTCAGAACTATATATTCTGCAAAATTTTGCTATCTCTCTCATACATCGTTCCACAGGATTGGCTGATGGATGCCTAACTGAGCATAATATGTGCTTAATTTGCATCTCATGCATCGCTTCTTGAAACTCAGCCGACGTAAATTGGGTGCCTCTATCAGTTAGTATTTTCTTCGGCTTCCCCATTTTAGGTATTACATATTTATTTATTGTCCTCAGTAACTGCTTAGTTGTGGCTCTCTGAATCGGCTGCAATGTTATAAATTTTGAAAATACGTCCATGATGACAACAATGTACTTCCGTCCTTTAGTAGCAGATGGTAATTTACCAAAAATGTCTATTGCATATATTTCTCTTGGGGCTGTCGGCAATATGGCAATTGGTTTGTGCTTAGTTAAGAATGAATTGTGTTTCGTTCTCTGACAAGTGTCGCAAGTCCTAACGATATTCCTGATTGTTTTTCTCATCCCTTTCCATGTAAATCTTTCTAATGTCGTTTTTGTTACTTTGTCCACTCCTCCGTGTCCTGTTATCCTATGAGTGTGCCAAACCATTTCCTTTTGCAATGCCTGCCGTACTACTATCCTTAATTTAATATTATGCTTGCTGATATGACTCATTAACATCCCATCCTTTAGTACATATTGACCCATTCTATTTGCTTGCCCGTTATCTTCTGGATTATTATGCTCTATTCTTATGACTTTTCTAAGTCCTCGGTTATCTTCTCTATCTCCTCATCCTTTTCCTGTAATCTCTCCTGCTGCTCCTTCTGATACTCCTCGAATTGTGAACGAAGTTGATTTATATTGGACATTTTAATATTTAAACTATAAAGTTTCGCTAAAGTTCCAATTTCTCAATATATGTATAGATTATAATTGCAATACTTATATCAATACTTCAATCCAATTTGGGATTGACGACCAGACATTCACCAATAAACCGACTATCCTATTGTCCCAGCCCTTCATAAAAAATATTCTCGGTATTTCTTAAATTATTGTCTAATTAACTATATCTATCTTATTATTAAATCATACCATAATCTAAAAGAATACTATTAATTATCTTAGCCTATTAATTATTCAAATTATTATTGCAACTTTAATTCATATTTATTATTATCTATTTCTTCTTTTGCTTCTATATGCATCTGCAGGACTTCTCTCTTGACTGTTGATTTGCCCTCCTTTTCTCACTCTTCTATACCGTAGTATTACATAATGTTTGTTCTTCTACTCTCCTTTTCCTCTCTTGACCTCAATCATGAGTGTCAAATTTTAGCTATCTTCGCATTCATCTCAGTTTCATTTCAAAATTATGTATCAAATTTTCTTATTTATTCTTTCTCTTGGTCATGTTATCCTCTTCCTACGACTTGCCTCACTGTTGGGCATCCTCCAATCTCTCAGTCCTGCTGTACTGTTAGGCATCGACTTTTTGTTGTCGTTACGCCCAACATTTATTTTTGTATCCACGTCGGGTATCCTCAGTCTAGCTCCAACGACGGGCGCCAATTTTTCTTGAGCCGAGCTAGGGAAAATTTTTCTTGCCATGAGTGGGCGACTACCGTTTTCCTGAATCGAACGCTTAGTCCCGCGGCGTCTTTCTCCTTTCGAGCTCTACGAGTGGGTAACAATTCTTTTTCTTGCACCGTTCTTATGAGTGACTATTTAGCCGTGCTACAGTGCCTATCTCACCTTTCGGTCCTCCTCAGCAATCAAGAAAATTCAATATTCGAACAATATCTCAGGGAATAAGTTACATCAGCATTTACCGTGAATCCGACTGGGATTACCCTCTCTACCTTTCATTATATGCGAACATCGATTGGAATATTTGGTCATGAAGACTCGGTTTCAAACTCAATTAATTACCATCATCAGGCAAGATATAACCTTAAATTAATCTTATAATCTATAAATAATATAAAATCACTTAAATTCTAAATTATTAATATTTATTCAAAATTATATCGTATTTTCAGATGAGCTAAATGTTTTCTAAATATTTTGTATGTACATTGGTATTTCATCCAAACAAAAAAGTCTTGAAATCGTCCTTGAAGTCCACGATCATTAATCAAAAACTACCTCATTATTGCCTATGGTCTCATCCTACCAAATAATTCTTCTCCTAAAATTTTTCATGGATTAAGATTGTTCTATGAATTCATCCTGACTTATTATGAATTACAGCCTATCTTCATCTTCTCATTCTCTTATTAAAAAAATTATAATTGTATAGTTCTTTATATTGACATTTAGAAATTAATTAGATTAATGAATTAGCTTGAAATTGTGTAAATGACACAACAAGAGTAAAATAAAAGTGAAACTCTTTTATGAATAAAGTCAAATTCTCGTGAAATATAAGATTCTACTGTTAAGCTCCAGCAGAATGTCGAGTTCTGACATACATCCAGTTTCGGTTATTGATATTTTACAAAGCTTCAGACTTAAGAATCTGAGAATATTTTTTCTGTTTTTTTTTTACTTTTGGTAAGTAAGCTTAATTATCTGTCTGGGCTCTTCAACTAACTTTATCTTTCAGAAAACACACGCAGAATAAGAAATGTTTCATGACTGTAGCTCGTAACAGCTACCTACGTTAAATACACACATATATATATATATATATATATATATATATCATTATTCATGACTAGATGTGATCAGAATATTCCTATGAAACCTGTAAAATCTTCAAGATAGACTCAACACCTTTGCATTCAAGGTTATACTATGTCAAATCGCTTAATAAATTCAATTATATGTTTGCAATAAGTCAAGGAATACCTTAGATGACAGTTCCTAAGCCATTAATAGTGATTAGCTAACATTACGATGACACTAATTTCATACCTGCCGACACTAATCTAGTGTTTCAGCTTAAATCAACTTAAATATCAAATAGGATGTGGAAATTTTCTTTGAGGTTGCCATAATAGCCTGAGTTGTAGGTTAATTGAGATTAATTTCCGATGACCATACTTCATTAACATCCTGTAAACCCATCTCCAATTTGCCAATACGTCACATATAGATTATTCGAGGTTACGTCGCTTTAACCATTACATAAAACCTTAATTCTACACTACGTTACATACACTCTCATTAATTACTTATACGTGAGATTCTTTCCTCAAACGACCTTCCATTTATTATCATTCCCCAAACAAATATTCAAGGATATCTATTACTTATTATTCGCACTCCCTATCTCATATTTCCATCATATCCTTACATCACCGCATACATAAACTTCATTTGATTCAATGTAACGCTCGATTTGAATAATTCCATATCCCAATGAAATTACAATATTATGGATCGACAACATCTATTTCTGACAATATGCACTTGGTTTGTCTAAATATATATAAAAATATAACCCATATTTACTCACGTTTGGCAATAAGTTGGTATTAATGATGATCTTGGTAACCTACGATTCGATATGCATTACCGGTATTTACTTACTCCAAGTACATTTGAACGGCTTGATTATGGCATAACTCTTTGAAAATCGACTGACAAGACTTTATTATAGTGCTTCATTGGCGAATGTGACATTTCCTACATAAGGAAGTTCTTATCTGCTTTTGAAGATTACTAAACACCTTCATCTGAACAGCACTATCAATACGTTCGCGATGAAACTATCTTTATAAGTCATCTCTCGAAGATACATCGATCCATTCCTTACATCAACACAACCAACAAATTATTACATGATACTACACAAATATCTACTTTTGAAAAATACAGCTTTTAAACTTATCTTATTCTGCCTGTGTTTTGGGCTGGGACTGCTGTAATTTCGTCCTCTTATGTGGCGATCATCTCTGGTTTATATCTGCGGCATCTCCGAGTCTTCATCGCTGGACTTGTGTTGTCGGGCAAGGCCGGTTCGGTTCCCGTCTGTCGCCAATCCCATCTCCATTTAGCAGGCCATCACAGCGTTTTCACGTACATGCATGAAAAACATAGACAACATAACACTTGTTTGCCATAATGCAGAGCTTATGTGCGATTGTGGACTACGTTATTACTAAAGAGACTGCATTCTGACAAATAACCTGCAGACTTCATTCATGTGTGGAAAGTAAATTACAAACTACGTACAGAAAAACATTTCGCCTGTTAAACAGGGACTGCTATGTTTTTAAATCTTGCCGTCCTGTGACGTTTCAACAAGGAACATTGCCACTACGGACGTCCAGCAGGGCTCTTACTCGCCGTGGCTTACCATAGATCAAGTTGTCAAGGTCAACTTGAGGCAGGCAATCCAACTCTTCTACGGTGGCCTCCATGATCTATTGATGGGTTATGGGAGAGCATGGGCGATGAGCAATGGCACGCTTCAGCATATCCCAGGCATGTTTGATACAGTTCATGTCCGGCGACATCGTAGGCCATTCCATTCGTGCAATGGCGGTCTCCTGGAGGAAGTTTTGTACCAACTCCAGTCGACGAGGTCTTGCATTGCCGTTCACAAGAATGAATTCGTCGCCAATTGGTCGCAGCACTTCACGAATTTAACTCTCTCCAGTCAGAGTGGTGGCGGTGATTATTGTTTTAAGAGGAAGTAGAACTGAGCAACCATCCTCTATACAACACTAATCAGTGGGAAAAGATGGAAGGGATCCGACACTTCGAAAAATGAAGGCATCGGCCAAAGAGAGACGAGGGCCACGAAGGGCGTGAAAATGAAAGACTTCCTAGGCCTCCATACGTAACACTGTCGGGGTCGGAAAAGAACAAGAGTTGACCAAGGGAGGTTGGATAGTATAGATCAAAGTGAGGAGCCTGGCACAAGTAGAAGCAATGCCAGGAATCAGCCAAGAGCCCCGTGGTCGCCAACCTACCCTCTAAAGTTCACGGCCCCTGGAGCCTCTTTTAGTCGCCTCTTACGACAGGCAGAGGATACCGCCCCCACCCACAGGGTAATCTCTCCAGTCATTGTGCCGTCAATAGGCACGTGTAGCGTTCACCGTCCAGCCCGGCACGAGATCCTCATCCTTGTGCAAGGTGATCCTGGTTTCGTCAGTAAACAGCACAAAACACCACTCTAGAGGTGTCGAACAGTTCCGTGGCGGTCAAGGGGGGCCTCTCGCATGCAAACTATTTCTGATAGTCTGTACTCCACAAGTCAGAACGGAGCTCTGCGAGTTGCTGCTGTTGTACTCCGTACTCGCTCCAAGACGGTTTGCCAGAGCTGAGGCCTTGTTGGGTCAGTGCGACGATGAGTGATGGATCGTCTACACATGCACCGAGTGCGTACAGGCCGTGACATGAGCTTTCCTCTGTAGACAGCAGAAAGTGGGGGAAGCGACTCGTCTCGAAACAGCGGACGATCACGCGAATGTTTCAAAACGATACACTTTGCAAGATCTTGAGTGGCATTGTAGAAGCCAACACACAATCCTAAATGTTTATTTTGCATACTATTTCATATTATGCAAAACGTTTTTTATGTGTATAAAATGGTCAGAATCCGCAACATATAACAAGTATGTTTTAAGAAAAACAATGTGAAAAATGTTTTTATATGTTTGATACCTTAAAGATTAAAATAACTTTTTCTCTCTGTCTTCAAATAAGAAGAAGAATAACGAATGCATCATGTTCTCAGGAAAACTCGTGGTTTTTTGGTTTCTGTGAACGAGGGCCGGACGTACTTACTGGAACTGTCCATGTTATCAAGTTATTTGTACTTGTGCTGAAATATCGCACGTGGTAAACGAGTGCAACTTTATAGGGAATTGAGCAGAAAGGTTTCAGAAGGTAATAGCCTTAACTTCCCGTTTGCTAAAACTACTTACCATCTCACAATGCATTGACTCAGACCAAAAGAATACCTCCCAATGACATGTTATTTATTTATTTATTTATTTATTTATTTATTTATTTATTTATTTATTTATTTATTTATTTATTTATTTATTTATTTATTTATTTATTTATTTATTTATTTATTTATTTATTTATTTATTTATTTATTTATTTATTTATTTATTTATTTATTTATTTGCTTTACGTTGCACCGACACGGATAGGCCTTACGGCCACGATGGGATAGGAGTGGGAAGGAAACGTATTTGGCCTCAATTATGACACAGGCCCAGCATTTGCTTGGTGTGAAAATGGGATACCACAAATTATGCGTTAGTCCTAGAGATGCAGAAAGGGAAAGGGTATTCATCAACAGACGACACAACTATATTCTGAACAATGTCCCAAAACTTTGAACCCACTGTGAAATTATCCCCCTTATGATCTCTTGTACGACAGTTAAATGCTGATCTACTCTGTATGCCTCCGCCAAAGAAAAATTTGTGATATCTTGAACGCGTAAGTCACTCTCGTGTTCGGACGTACAGCGCTCGGCGTCGTACAAGGCAGCAGTACGAAGATCTGAACTTCTGATTAAACATATTTGTGCGCAGTACATTATTTCTTTCTTTCGGAATATTTATAAATTAAAAACCACACACTTAAGCTACACAGGTTAGGACGACTGGCTGAACTGTCCTCCTTGGTAGACTCTATCTAGCCTACTATAACAGCAATAAGCCTATAACTTTCGTGTTATATCACATATCCTGGAGAGTTCCTATTCTGATATGAAATGAATGAACATATCAGGTGGAATTGTAGATAATCCTGTAGCAACATCCATAGAAAAGAAGCAACTCAAAAATACAACAATTTGCAAGCGTAAGAAAAGTAATTGCAAATACCTTTCTCAGTCGTCCTGAAGATGCTCGATTCCTTGCATATCACCCGATGTATCTTCTGTGTGTTGAATTGCTGCTGCGCTGGCCGCTATAAAAAACGTCCAGCTGCCACATCTGGTCTTCTACCGTGGTGTGTCCAGTTATCTACAGTCACATTTTCAAGGGCTGTGTAAAGTACGGCTCGTACGTCGTTCACCTGACTCCACATGACTTCAGTGGGCAATGGTGGAAGTCTCAGAACACAGCAACTCCTTACCGTTCGAGGAGTTCTGCTTTGACTGGTGACTGTCGAGTCAAGCAATGATCTGGTCTTTTCGCATTTCCATTGTAGGGATTTGTTGGCCTTCAAACAACGATACGATGAATTGTTCGTTACAGTGACGCCCCGGAGTTCTGTAGGAGAGGCGAAAAACACGATAAAACGACATCACCTGTCATGTAGACGTGAGTAGAGCTTTTAAAAGTTGGAATTGAAGAGGATTAGTATACATTTATAAGACGAGGAGTAAGGGACATGTCTGATAAATCTCCAGGTTCTTTGAAAATGTGTAAGAAAAACTAGGTAAATCTCCCACCTGGGCGAAAGCACATCATTGATTGATTGATTGATTGATTGATTGATTGACTTCTTCATTATACTCTCGATTCGTTTTGGATTGAAATATGAAGCAACACCAGAGTTCCTGGCTAGACAAACATCCTACCCTTCAGGCCAGTTGAAAGTCCAGAAAAGAGAGGCCTGTTTCTTGCATGTGACAGTAGAATCAATCCATACCTTCGAAGTTGTCTGGCCTTCATTAAGACACGTTTCATCCAAGCATCTTCTGCACCATATCCCCTAATTTTCACGATAGTATTTCCGTCTCCAATACAGGTTTACGTTATCTTTTAATAAACTGGACGCCTATGTCTTTCAAAAGCTTGTACAGGGTAATCAATATTCACACCGTGTAAGTAGGACGAATAGAAATGCATAGTGTGACGACTTCTGCTGGTTGATATGTCCTACACCACGCGGCGAAGGTGATCAGCTGTCTCGCAACATGTGATTCTAAATGCAATTTGTCGTTTAAATAAATGATTTAAAACCGTGTATTCATTATTGTGATGTTTCAGGACTGTGCATTCTGTTTACTGACTGATGACTGTGTATATGCGATCTGTGTTTCATTCAAATTAAGATATAGTGTTCCCTGTTTTAAAAGTAATACGTAGTAACGATTTAATGACATTTCTGCTGAAATTGTTTCACCAGTATCTTAACGAATATCTCAAACTTGTATGTGCCTATAGAGCTAAATGATGTTTCATTAATTCACCACAAAATCCAAATCAGTTGCAATGGTCAATTATAACCTTAAAAAAGTACATGTTCAACTGTTAGTGTACATGCTGCGTAATATAAACATATTAAAACTATGCAGGCATCCACATGATTGTTACGTACCGGTATATCACACACATTTAATTCCTACATAACTAATTATATGTATATGTTAACATGTTCAGCTTAATGAATCTTACCAGTACTTCACCCCCATCAGTCAGTTAACTGGACACCATGGACATTTTCCGGGTATGTTTTGCGGTCGTACGATCTTGCATTTCTTTCTTTACTACTTTTATTCGGAAATAAAATCGGCATCGTATGTAATGGCAAATTAATTTTTGTACCAAGTGCTGAGCATGATCAGTACAGCACTCAAGCCCATGAGAAACAGTAATTGGACGTAAACTATCCAGGCATTCTTGAAATACCTCTCCCCATCATGCTTCTTGTACACTAAGATTTCTCACAATAACTTCCTCCACATGAGAAAACATAAATAATAATTCATTCGGCGGGTAAATGAGATAGTCGGATGAGTTACTATATTCTGGTAGACTTGTTTGGGAAGAAAATGAACTGCCTTTTGCCTCCTCTGTACTGTTTTGCAGAGAAATAATACATGCTGTATAGCCTGTCACTTTCCTTGCATGCTTAACAATATACCCACAGAAGTGATAAATAACATTCATGTTTGAACTGGTGGAAGGAGTTATTTGTTCATCTTCCCAACTTGATAATGGTGGCTGATCAAAGGTAATATTGCTGTAATTTTCTTCCTGATGATTTTGACATTCTCTTTCACAACAGCTTTTGACATGGCTCTAATCTAGCTGAAAAATGATGTTAAGGGAACTATCACTTGCAGGCAGATCTTCACGTCGGATA
This sequence comes from Anabrus simplex, assembly GCF_040414725.1. Taxonomy (NCBI): domain Eukaryota; kingdom Metazoa; phylum Arthropoda; class Insecta; order Orthoptera; family Tettigoniidae; genus Anabrus; species Anabrus simplex. Next base: position 6,889,537 of record NC_090270.1, read on the forward strand.
GCCTTCGACCACTTTGAGAACAGAGTGGGATCTTTTGGGGGTGAAAAGAAAGCCATTTTAATTCGAAACAACATATGTCAGTAACGAATGCTGTTTCTGTAATGAGCGCTAAATCTGACTGGCTGTCTATGTATAAGAAGCACTGGGGTTCAAAACGTTCAAAACAAGTGCACGTGGTTAGGACCTGTCAAAAAGCACGTGGATTTTAAATTCCGCGCCCTCTACGTCGTTAAGATGGCAGCAGTGCGGTTAGGCTTTGTTAAGATGGTAGCACTGAAGTTAGCCACGTTCACTTGTTTAAAAATCTACGTGGTTAGGACCTGACAGCTGTCAAAAGCACGCAGATTTTAAATTCCCCGCCACGACGTGCATAAGGTGGCAGCAGTGCGGTTTAGCCCCGTCAAGATAGCAGCACTGAGGTTAGCGATGTTCTGTTGTCCTTAAAAGTAAGGTTAGAGTCCGTTTCGCAGCTTTCAAAAAAGCAAATGGATTTTGAATTGCCCGCCCCACGTTCATAATGTGGCAACAGTGTGGTTTAGCCCCGTCAAGATGGCAGCTCTGAGGTTAGCGATGTTCTGTTGTCCTTAAAAGTGAGGTTAGGGTCCATCAAGATGACAGCTGTCAAAAAAGCACGTGAACGTTTAATTGCCCACCACTACATGCATATGGTGGCAACAGTGAGGTTTATCCCCGTCAAGATGGCAGCAGTGAGGTTAGCGATGCTATGTTGTCCATAAAAGTGAGGTTAGAGTCCGTTAAGATGACGGCTGTCACGTTGACAGCTGTCAAAAAGCACATGGCTTTGTTTACAAACAAGAGCACGTGGTCGTGACCTCATGGGGTCAATGACCTCGGGTGCTGACTCAGCAGAAAAATGTTGACGGCATATTTTTGAACTGTCACTGCTCCTCTATTTGACATTTTACTTTTACTTTTGGAATATTAACAAGCTTGATTTTAAAGATTGGTAATTTAGTGGCTTCTCGAATATGCTCAGAACGGCTATTGAAAAACTTTACAGAGTAATGCAATAAAATTATTTCCGTACTTAGTAAACTTTGATGCTTTACAGTGAATTTTACTAGATTCTCTTGTACTGTATATAAGAATTCAAGTTGCAAAGTGTGTTGGAATGAGCTTGTCCATTTTTCAATTTATACGTCATAATAGCTGAAGATTGTCCGGCTCCATGGCTAAGTGGTTAGCGTGGCCTTTGGCCACAGGGGTCCCGGGTTCGATTCCCGTTAGGGTCGGGACTTTTAACCTTCATTGATTAATTTCGCTGGCACGGGGCTGGGTGTGTGTATCGTCTTCATCATAATTTCACCCTCATCACGACGCGCAGGTCACCTACGGATGTCAAATCAAAAGACCCGCACCTGGCGAGCAGAACATGTCCTCGGACACTCCAGGCACTAAAGGCCATACGGTATTTCAGCTGAAGATTTTTTACGAAGACTATCTAGTGACAGCACATTACAATACTGGTAGACCTGTATGGTTGGTGTTAAGGTGGGTGAGTTGAAGAGTATTTTCAGTGCTCTTTCCTGCAAGAGACTGATCTTTTCAAGTTGTTCTTTACTGCAACATGTCCAGATATGAATCATGTAATCCAGGTGGCTTTCAATTAGTGCATGGTAAATAGGCTTCAACAGTCTACGAGAAATTTTGTATTTTAATCGGCTGAGTACACCAATAGCAGGAGTGATGTGATTCTCACATGTTAGCGACTCATCTATGCTAAGTCCTAGCAATTTGGTTGTTTGAACTGGAGGTATCACTTGGTCGTAGAAACGTAAGTTGATGTTTAGAGTAAATGCACATAATGGTTTGTGAAATATGATATAGTTATGGTATGATTACTTCTTAGTCGGCTGATAGTAAGCCAGGTCTGAATTAAAGATATGTTATGTTGCATATTTTCTTAAGATTATATATACAATTCCCTGTGTAAAAAATAGTTGTGTCGTCAGCAAATAATGACAATCTGCCAAACAGCGGTAAGTTCTCAATATCATTGACAAATACAAGAAATAATATTGGTCGTAGAACAGAACCTTGAGGCATACCCGATGTTATAGTCTACAATGTGCTTCCTGCTCGCATACAACTAATAAATTGTAGCCTGTCTCTGAGATAACCTGCAAACCAGTTAAGTGCTAAACCTCTAACCCCTGCTGCTTCCAACTTCAGTAGCAAAATCTTACGGTCATCTTCGTCAAATGCTTTCTGAATATCTATAAAGAGGCCTGATGCTACCATACAAGAGTCTAAGGACTCCTGCAGCTTAATAATAATGTCATCCACAGCATTGTATGTACTAGAGTTAGGCAAACATCCATACTAATATGGATAAAAATAGTCATTACATTGCAGGTGTTTTATTAACCTATCTTTGATCACTATCTCTAGGATTTTAGATACAATGGGAAGGACTGATATAGATCTGTAGTTATTAAGATCAGAATTATCAGACCCTTTATATGTAGGTATGACCATGGTAATTTTAATTCACGTGGAACAATACCTTCACCTAACGATTTGTTGATTAACTTTGTAATGTACGGAATTGAATGCATAGCTAGATTTTTAAGTAGGTTATTAATACCGTACACATCACTACTGCTGGTATTTTTTTAAATTTTCTTATTATTTACGCAACTTCAAGGTCATTAGTAGGTCTCAAGAAGAGTGAGTTATTTGGCCCAGTTCCAATATTGGGTGATTTGTGGGTATGAGTATTGGTAGCTAACTTTTTCCTTATATGAATAAAATGGTCATTAAATAACTTCGATATTTCTACTGGACAAGTCACAACTTTATCTTGAATTTGGAGTCGGCAATTCCTGTTTTTGTTAAAATTTGATGTTAAGATTTCATTGAAGATTTTCCAAGGATTGTTTTTGATATTACTTAATCTAGTTACGAAATATACATTTTTCAATTCTCTTTTAAGTTTAGTTACCTGATTACATAATAGCTTACAGTAATCTATCAATTGCTGTGATGCATAATCACAGCCCACTTTTACTCTAATTTGTTGTCTTTTTATTTTACTGTAAAGTCAATGGTCAATGAGGGTGGAAAGTGTCCCATTCATCCATGGGCAACATTGCCTACCTTTGAATGTCTTATTATTTGCTTTATAATTCTGACTTATAGGCCTATTGCTACTATTGGCTTCCTGCAAATAATTGTTAAGTTTATTTACTATCACATCACAACTATCATCTTCGTTGATAATCAGAGGATTGGTAGACATATAAGCATTCATGTTCTTTACATTACATGTTTTTTTGGTTTTATGTATGACTTTTCCGTTCTCGCTTTCGGTAACACATTTATATCGCAGACTAATAAATTATGATCGCTTTTATCATTAAATATGTTGTCCGGCTCCACTGATAAATGGTTGGCGTGCTGGCCTTTTGTCACATGGGCCCCGGCTTCGATTCCTGACAAGGTCGAGAATTTTAACCATCATTGGTTAATTTCGCTGGCATGGAGGTTGGGTGTATGTATCGTCTTCATCATCATTTCATCCTCATCACGACGCGCAGGTCGCCTACGGGATCAAATCAAAAGACCTGCACCTGGCGAGCCGAACATGTCCTCGGACACTCCCGGCACCAAAAGACATACGCCATTTCATTTGTCATTAAATATATTTTACAATTTGCACCTAAAGAGCTTATTGACATAAACATGATCTAACAGACTAGCTGTACTGTTGGTAATCCTGGTGGGAAATCTGCTGTTACATGAATTTTGGTTATAGCAATCACATAACCTTTTAGTTCAGATGCCAGTAGACTCTGCTGAAGTTTGTCTATATTCAAATCTCCTACAGTAAAACACATATAATTACTGTATTTATTCCATATGTCCTCAAGTACATTAAGAAACTCTTTGGAAAATTTCAAATGGGGATTATAACATCCCAAAATAAGAATATACCTCCCCAGACCACTCACTTTAACCAATAAGAAATTTTACAGAGTACCATGAGTGTTAATAGAAAGGAACATTTTACCTTCAGAGGGTTCTTTAAGTATATAACAATCCCCCCCCCTCTCTATCTTTTGTTCTGGAGCAAAAATAACCCTAATAACCTTTCCGATTATAATATTTCTCATCTTGTGGAAATAACGAAGTTACTACTATCTTCTTGTTTCGTTTCGGCCAACTAAGGACCACGTCATTTCAACTGTTTAATGTTGGTCCAGTGTTCGGTGCTGCTCCTTTCGCTCTTCCGTCCATGCCTTTCCAGTTTTCATCTTCGGCTTTGGTAGGAAACCCTGATGTTCTTGGAGTTTTTTCTTAAGGGGGACACACTCCTGGATATCTTCAAATGAGATCCCAATCTCCTGCAGATCTTTCTCTACCTCACTGAACCATGTCCCCTTTGCCTTTTTCTCTTGGAGGAAAGTGAAAATGCGGCTGGTTAACCGTGTTGAATTCATTCGGGCCATGTGTCCATAAAAAGTAATCCTTTTTCGCATCACATCAGTTATTTTCTCCACATGCGAGTACAACTCCTGGTTGTGCCGTCTCCTAAACTCGCAGTTGTCTTTGACTGGACCTAAGATTTTTCTCAAAATATTTCTTTCCTTGGCCTCCAATTTCTCCATCATGCCTTTTTTGTTCACGGCGAGACATTCCGCTGCATATAGAGCCTCTGGCCGAATAACAGTGCAATAGTGTTTGATTTTGGCACTCAGAGATATAGATCTTCTGTTATAGACATTGTTAGTCAGATGGTAAGCCATTTCCATTTTATTCATGCGTGAAGAAAAGGCTTCTTTTTCGGACAAGTTAGGTTCTACCCATTCACCAAGATACTTAAATTTTTCAACTCGCTTGACTTTTCCGTGAGTCCCTTCTAGTCCCCTTGATGTTTGTAATGAATTTCGTATTCTCAAAGGAGATTTGGAGGCCCGCCTTTGCAGCTTGTGTTTGAAACTGGTTGATCTGCTTCGTGGCCACATCCAAGGAATCAGCGAAAACCGCGAGATCATCTGCAAATGCTAGACAGTCAATTGAAAGTTTCTTGTTCTTGTGGCCTAGTCTGACTCCGCTTTCGACTCCTTCATAACTCATTTCTCTGCGCCATTCACGGATCACTTTCTCAAGAACGCAGTTGAACAACAGAGGTGAGAGACCATCTCCTTGCCTAACTCCTGTCCGTATTTCAAAGGCCTCGGAAATCTCTCCTCTAAACTTCACTTTTGAGATGGTGTTGGTGAGAGTCTGTTGGATGATCACTCTTGTTTTACCGTCCAAGCCAAATTCCTTTAAGATCTGAAGTAGGGTAGTTCTATCAATTGAATCATAGGCCTTCTTAAAGTCGATGAACGTTACTACAAAAGGCTTGCTCCTTAGTTTAAGATATGAAAGGACAGATTTCAGATTCATAATCTGCTGCACACATGACCGTCCTTTCCTGAAACATCCTTGGTAATCACCCAGCTCTGGATCTAGCTGTTCTTCTGCCCTGATTTGAAGAGATTTCGAGAGAATTTTGTAGGTTATAAGTAGGAGGGAGATGCCGCGATAGTTGTTAACATCCGACTTGTCGCCTTTCTTATGAAGTGGGTGGATTAGGGCAGATGTCCAGTCACTTGGAAGTCTTTCAGTGTTCCAGATTTCATGTATGATGTCCGTTAATTTTTCCACTGCATTTTCACTAGCAAACTTCCACAATCTTCACCCGGCGCTTTATTATTCTTCAAGGATTAGATAATCTGTCTGACTTCCTCTTTCGTAGGTGGAGCTGAATCTCGGTAAACTGTTGTTTTATCTTCAAATGTGAATCTGGACATTGGGGCCTCGCAGTTAAGAAGGGATTCGAAGTATTTTGCAAGGATCCGGCAGTTTTCCTTGTCGTTATGGGCTAGTTTTCCATTGGAATCTCTGAACTGTAGGCTCGGTGGGTCGTATTTCCTCAAGTTATTTTTAAATGTTTTATAAAAGTCGCGTGTATTGTTCTTCGTGAAATCCTGCTCAATTTGAGCCAGTTGGTGTTTATCAAAAGCACGTTTAACGCTGCGGATGGTTTCTGCTGCACACTTTCTCTCATTCAAGAAGTTTGTCCAGTTGACTTGGTTCTTTAGCGAGTTCCATTTCTGCCAGGCGAACTGTCTTTGTCTTATCGCTACATCGCATTCACTGTTCCACCAAGCATGCTTCCTGGGTTTAGTAAGCTGAACCGTCTCTTTAGCTGTTTTGACCAGGGCCTAGCGCAGTTGTTCCCAGTTCTCTGCATCCATCGATTGTAGTTTCTGAGTGAACTCATGATTAGATCCTAGTTTTTCTCTATTAAATCTTTGAATCCTTTTGGCTCGAACTCTCCTCGTGTTTCTCGGGAGCAGTTTGATTTTTATCTTGGATAGTGATCTGAGTCCAGTTTTGCTTGTCTTAGAACTTTAACATTCTGAATTTCTCTTTGAGCCTTCCGTGCGGACGCGACATGATCAATCTGGAATTCACCAAGGTGGTGATTTGGGGATTTCCAGGTCTTCTGTTTCTTGGGCAGGTGTTTAAAAGCAGTAGACTTCATTACGAGGTTAAATGCCTTACACAGCTCTATTAGCCTTTCTCCATTACGATTTGTTCTCTGGTGAGCAGGATAGTTTCCAACGATGTTTCGGAACTTTTTCTCTTTGCCTACCTGGGCATTGAAATCTCCAAGCACGATTATTGGATAAAATCTCCTCAAGTTCTTCCCAGAATCCATCAGTTCCCTCTGGGTCTCTCTTGTTCGCTTGGTTGATCGGCGCATGAACGTTCACAATAGTATACATTTTGTTTGTGCTTCGAAAGGACAGAGTCGAGACTCCGCTATTCACAGAGGTGAAATTTGTTATTGAGTCTAGAATCAAATGCTGTGCCAAGGTGGCGAACAGTTTGTATGACACGTTTACCAGGTTTACCCTTGAAGATCCTGTAACCTTCAGATTCAAAGGCCTGCTCATCTGTAAATCTCGTTTCCTGAATTGCTGCAATCAAAATTTGCTGTTCCGATAGGATATCTATGAGCTGTTTCAGTTTTCCTACCTTCTGGAGAGAATGGGCATTAAAGGTAGCAAAGAAATTCTTGGCTCTATGTTTGATCTTTCGTGGAGTCTCCGATACCTCCAAGCATGTCGGTGCAGGCTCCCCAGAATCCGAAGGCCCGCTAACGTCGTACAAGACGACGGTGGATTGGTTACCACCTGGGGTAGTAGCTTTAGCTGAAATTTCCTCCATGCTTTTTTCACAGTTGAAAAACTGTAGAATGGGGTCGGTGATATTTCGCACCGACCAAGGTTGTGAGACTTGGAGCCTCCAGCACTGATCGGTTCACCGACCCAGTTTTCCGCTGGGATTGGTTACCCAACCTTCCACTGGGTTGCTCGGCTTAACAGGGGCACCTCTTGTAGGTTACGTGCTGGAGTTGGAGTGAAAGAGGGTAGTTGGATTCTTTTGCTGAATCCAATAGTTTATTGTTGCAGATGGTCGCAACGACGCATTTCACTCCCATTTGCCAAGGCCGTGAAGACCCCTCCTAGGTTGACTCCTAGGACCCGAAGTTTCTACTATAATAATGATTTCTGGCATCTGTTCAACTACAGTTAAACTGGATAAGTTCAGCCATTTATTACGAATGCTTTGCGAGTTAGCATAAACATTCTGAGATGGCAGTCTGTGATTTTAAGTTGCCTTAAGATTTTAACTGAGCCTCTAAAATGTCCGTATCATAATTCAAGCTGATTTAAGATTATCTTCAATATTTCTTTTGCTTATCACATTAGAGTTGTCATCCTTCCTAACAAAAGTCTTACCGTCCCGTGTCGACACATACTTATAGCCTTTCATTCTTAAATCCTTGGCTCTCTTAAGAAGCCCTTTGGCTCTGGGTGTAAGATGATCATTGATATAAATCATGTGATCTGAAGCATTGAAGCCCACTGCTACAGATGATATGTGCCGGACATTCTTCTTTGCTGCCATAAAGTCCTGTTTTTCCATCTTTTCACAAATTTGACAATGATGGGTCTGGGTACTATCTTGCTTTCCGAGGGAATTCTATGAGCAATGTCTACATCACACTTATTTAATTCAAACCCAATAGCTTTACCAATATTTGTCACGACACTATAAACGTCTTCATTCGGAAGTTCTGACGCACCATGGATTTCTCCTTAAGTACCAATTTACATACTCCACTTCGTCATGGGAATCAGCCTTCATCTTGTGAAGTTCCTGCTGAAGTTCGTTGATCCTTTCATCCCGTTTATTGATTTGCAGCCTTCAATTACTTTAGTATTGTCAATAACTCTGTCAACTAACCGATCCATAATTGAATCTAAAGAGGTTGACTCACAAAGTACAGTATTTTGTTCACTGCGGCCGACAGATCCTCTGTTTGCTGGAGTACTCACATTCCCATTCGGTGTCCGGCTCCATGGCTGGCCTTCGATCATAGGGGTTACGGGTTCGATTCCCAGTAGGGTCGAGAATTTTAACCTTAATTGGTTAATTTCGCTGGCAGGGGGGTGGGTGTGTGTGTCGTCTTCATCATCATCTCATCCTCATCACGACGCGCAGGTCGCCTATGGGAGTCAAATCAAGAGACCTGCGCCTGGTGAGCCGAACTTGTCCTCAGACACTCCCGGCACTAAAAGCGATACGCCATTTCAATTTCATTTCATTCCCATCCGTTGCATTGCGCTGCTGTGGCTGCTGCTCCTCGAGGCTTGCCATCTCCTTGCTACCGCCACTCTCTCGGACAAAAATGTCAAACACAAACACAGTTTCACGCTTAGTTTACGTAAAATAAATAATATTTCTTCTTCATCCGTGACAATTTTCACACGGACAGATCGTTGTTACACATAACTAAGTCACATCCACATTAACACAATAAATCTTGAGACTACTTACTTGTCTTTACTTCTCTGTCACTCCGAAAACTCGAACACTCTTGTGGGCGGATGATCACCAAAATAATCATTTTATTTACTCACAGCCGTAGACGTGTGTCAGGGAGTCTACCAAAACAAACAAATAAATACATTTTCTTTATAGACCGTTATGCCCTTCGGCGTTCAGTCTGCAAGCCTCTGTGAATTTACTAACCGCCGCCACAATCCTCTACATGTAGCTAGTTCTATGGCGTCGTTTAGTTCTGTACTTCTTATCTTTAAATCGTTAGCAACTGAGTCTAACCATCGTCGTCATGGTCTCCCTCTACTTCTCTTACCTTCTTTAACAGAGTCCATTATTCTGCTAGGTAACCTATCCTCCTGCATTCGCCACACATGAACCCACCATTGAAGTCGGTTTATGCGTACAGCTTCATCCATCGAGTTTATTCCTAACTTGGTCTTTATCTTCTCATTCCGAATACCCTTCTGCATTTGTTCCCACCTGTTTGTACCAGCAATCATTCTCCCTACTTTCACAGCTTCCGCTCCCGTAAAGCAAAGTTGATCTTAAGACAGACCGATGTAAAGATAGTTTCGTCCAGGAACTGACTTTCTTCTTATACAGAATACTGTTGATCGCAACTGCGAGCTCACTGCATTAACTTTACTGCACCTTGATTCATTATCATCATATATCCTAAACACTTGATATGATCTACCTGTTCCAGCTTTGTATCCCCCATCTGGCATGGCGAATAAGTTAATATGGGAAGGACACGTGCTTGAGAAAGTGATGGACCTGGTGCTGGTAAAACCAGATGAGCTGTATAGGGAAACCGATAATAATAATAATAATAATAATAATAATAATAATAATAATAATAATAATAATAATAATAATAATAATAATAATAATAATTGTACCGGGCGGTACACCTCCACGCCGCGAATTCAAATAGTGCGCCAATTGAAATCTCTCTACAGGAGGAAGCCTGAACTTTAACAATCTGTATTAAATCAAAAGTTTCTCGGAAGATGTCTCTACTGTAAATTTTGAAGTGTTCTGAACTATGTCTGTTTCGATGTGTATTTGTTTGCTCTGTAGTAAGAAGTGTGAACATTCTCTTCTAGATGGCACTACTTAAGAACTACAATTGTGCACCCTAGTGCGAAATGAAGGAACTTTTTTTGAAGAAATTTGGTATTCATAAGTTTGTTCTTTGTTAAATTTCTTTCAGTCATTGTGTGGGTTGGAGTATAACCCTTCTCTTTCCGCCAGTTTTGAATTTGACCAATGAGTAATTTTTGTAATTAATTTTCCACCAATCCTAGATGTCTTCTTCAGTTTTGACTTGTAATCTTTTGCCGACCAATAAAAATTTATGGGCGGGTTGTAATCATTCATGAAAGGTCTCGAATGTTCCACGAGGGTTTATAAACTGCTGATTTTCTCGTCTCCTCGCCACTTCAGTAACATTTATCCTAGTGTGATTATGTAGCAGGGGGCGGGAAGTACCTCTTTCTTCGGGCAGCAGTTCATCCATAAGGTAATGGCCTTTTAATAACTTCATTTCTTGCTAGCTCAGCAGTTTAACCCGCGGGACAGGTTCGAAACTTATCTAATGTAACCTATCTTTAAAATGTAATAGAAATTTGGTAAATTTCGGCTCTTTAACTATAAATTGGGATAGAGAGTGCCTAACCCTCTCGAGCTCCCACTCCCATTGTTTTAAGGTGACTTTGTTTTCACAACCGTTTCTTCCTTTCTTAATGTAATTAAGTCTTCTTATACAAGTCACCTCTTTAGTATGGGATTAGCCCTTGCATAAGCGGCCTAGTGCCAAATAGGTTTTAAAAATGTATTAGGAGTGCAAGTTACGTCTCCATTCAACTCAGAATATTGGGCCATGTAATTGACCTGTTTCTTTTCTGAATAGGCCTCAGTAGGTTGGATATCATTACCCCTGTTCTTGTGTGCCTGGAGGGCAGATTGAAGGTGGAGTTTGGTGTGGCCTTTGAATAGCCTTGAATTTTGAGAGCGGGTTTGCTCTTTCTTAAAAGTAGATTTTCTGTGTGCCTCGAGGAGGCTTTTCTGGGTAATTGGGAGCAAGTGCTCCTTGGCATGATTGGGGTTTTCTGCCCCTTTGTTGAACCTTGTATATGGGTAAAGTTGGGCTCATTGCTCAAGGATTGTGAGTCTGGGGCTCAAAGCCCAAATATAGTAACAAACTGTAATTGTACTTTCTTAATTTGTTGATATGGTACTGGGTGCCTGTTGTACTTGTTATTTCTTGATCTTGAAAAGAAAATATAACCTTTATTAAATTTTAAATTAACTTTAATTTTCGTAATTGAGACCTATTCCACCCAGCATCTTCTTTCACCTCTGCTGGTCCACCAAAACTCCGTAACAACAACAATAATAATAATAATAATAATAATAATAATAATAATAATAATAATAATAATAATAATAATAATAATAATAATAATAATAATAATAATAATAATGGCATATGGCTTTTAGTACCGGGAGTGTCCGAGGACATGTTCGGCTCGCCAGATGCAGGTCTTTCGATTTGACTCCCATAGGCGACCTGCGCGTCGTGATGAGGATGAAATGATGATGAAGACGCCACATACACCCAGCCCCCAGGCCTGAGAAATTAACCAATGATGGTTAAAATTCCCGACACTGCCGGGAATCGAACCCGGAATCCCTGTGAACAAAGGCCAGTAGGCTAAACATTTAGCCATGGAGCCGGACAGAGAAACCGATGTAATAGATGGTATTAGTGATCCAGAAGCTGTTTTTGTCGTAGTTGAAAATACATGTCATAAAAAGGAATGTCTTAAAAGTAGGACTATTAGGCAGTACCATATGGCTGATAAAACAGGCATGAGGGAATTTAAAAAAGTAACTATGAACGGTGGAAGACGGTAAATAAAAATGTAAACAGACTCTGGGGTAAGTTAAAAGCAATTGTTTAGGAATGCGAAAACAGGTTGGTGCATTTAAAGGTGGTAAGGAATGGAAAAGACCCACTATATTATAACAGGGAAGTAAAGAGACTAAGAAGGAAGTGCAGATTGGAAAGAAATAGCTGTGGAAGTAAGGAGAAATTGAAGGAACTTACTAGGAAATTGAATCTAACAAAGAAGTCACCTAAGGATAAAATGGCAAGCATAATTGGCAGTCATGCAAATTTTAGTGAAAAATGGAAGGCAGAAACAGGTTTCAAGAAGGACATTTCAGGAATAATTAATGAACAAGGGGAGTGTGTATGTGAGGATCTACAAAAGGCAGAAGTATTCAGTCAGCAGTATGTAAAGATTGTTGGTTTAATGTCTTGTTAGAGGAGGTGACTAAAATTGAAGAAGTATTAAAATATACCTATGACGACAAAGACATTTACAATAAGGTACAAATTTGAAAACTAGAAATGCAACTGGAATTAATAAGGTTTCGGGGGATATACTAAAGGCAATGGGTTGGGATATAGTACCATATCTGAGGTACTTATTTGATTATTATTTTCACGAAGGAGCTAAACTAAATGAGTGGAGAGTTGCTATAGTAGCCTCTGTGTGTGAAAGAAAGGGTGATAGAAATAAAGCTGAAAATGAGAGGCCAGTCAGTTTGACATGCGTTGCATGTTACCTTTGGGAAAGCATTCTTTCTGATTATATTAGGCATGTTTGTAAAATTAATAACTGGTTTGATAGAAGGCAGTTTGGGTTTAGGAAATATTATTTCAATGAAGCTCAACTTGTAGGATTCCAGCAAGATATAGCAGATATCCTGGATTCAGGAGGTCAAATGGACTAAATCGCGATTTACCTATCCAAGGCATTTGATAGGGTGGACCATGGGAGACTACTGGAAAAAATGACTGCAATTGGACTTGACAAAAGAGTGACTGAATGGGTGGCTCTGTTTCTAGAAAATAGATCTCAAATAATTAGAGCAGGCGAAGCTTTATCTGACCTTGTAATAATTAATAGTGGAATTCCGCAAGGCAGTATTATTGGAACTTAATGTTTTCTTATACATATAAATGATATGAGTAAAGAAGTGGGATCAGAGGTAAGGCGTTTTCCGGATAATGTTATTCTGTATAGAGTAATAAAAAAGTTACAAGATTGTGAGCAACTGCAAAATGACGTCGATGATATTGTGAGATGGACAGTAGGCAATGGTATGATGATAAACGGGGTTAAAAATCAGGTTGTGAGTTTCACAAATAGGAAAAGTCCTCTCTGTTTTAATTACTGCGTTGATGGGGTTAAAGTTCCTTATGGTGATCACTGTAATTACCTGGGTGTTAATATAAGGAAATATCTTCATTGGGTAACCACATAAATGGGATTTTAAATAAAGGGTACAGATCTCTGCACATGGTTACGAGGGTGTTTAGGGGTTGTAGTAAGGATGTAAAGGAGAGGGCATATAAGTCTGTGGTAAGACCCCAACTAGAGTATGGTTCCAGTGTAAGGGAAACTCACCAGGATTACTTGATTCAGGAACTGGAAAAAATCCAAAGAAAAGCAGCTCGATTTGTTCTGGGTGATTTCCAACAAAAGAGTAGCGTTACAAAAATATTGCAAAGTTTGGGCTGGGAAGACCTGGGAAAAAGGAGACGAGCTGCTCGACTAAGTGATATGTTCCGAGCTGTCAGCGGAGAGATGGCGTGGAATGACATCAGTAGACGAATAATTTTGAGTGGTTTCTTTAAAAGTAGGAAAGATCATAATGTGAAGATAAAATTGGATTTCGAGAGGACAAATTGGGGCAAATATTCATTTATAGGAAGGGGAGTTAGGGATTAGAATAACTAATCAAGGGAGATGTTCAATAAATTTCCAATTTCTTTGAAATCATTTAAGAACAGGCTAGGAAAACAACAGATAGGGAATCTGCCACCTGGGCGACTGTCCTAAATGCAGATCAGTATTGATTGATTGATTGATTGATTGATTGATTGATTGATTGATTGATTGATTGATTGATTGATTGATTGATTGATTGATTGATTGATTGATTGATTGATTGATTGATTGGAATTTTCCGTAGAAGACCAGAGATACAATTCTCTTGGATTTCTTACCTACTGACATCAATTTAGTCTTGGAAAGGCTAATTTTCGTACATAGTCATAGATAATAAATTAAATAAATAAATAAATAAATAAATAAATAAATAAATAAATAAATGAAAAATCCTCAGTCTGTTTCCAGTCATTCCACGGGGTCAGGAATGGAATGCATGAAGGCCCATCTAGCGGCGAGGATAGGAATTGTGCCGGCTGCCGAAACCTGTTGCACTCCTCTGGGGCAATAGTTACTAGCTGACAGATGAAATGAAGTGATAATGGAGAGTGTTGCTGGAATGAAAGATGACAGGAAAAAGCGGAGTACCTGGAGAAAGCATGCCCCACGTTCGCTTTGCCCAGCACAAACCTCACATGGAGTGACCGGGATTTGAACCACGGAACCTAGCGGTGAGAGGCCGGCGCGCTGCCGCCTGAGCCACGGAGGCTCTAAATGAATAAACAAATACATAAATTAATTAATAAGTAGATTAATTAAATAAAAGAGATAAAGAAACTTTCATAGTGTCCACCAACTTATAACAGACCCATTATTACCACCGTCACGCGTTATTTTAGGCGGCGCTGCGGTAGTATGTAGTCGAGTTTGGTCACAGTCTCGAACAAGTTGAGTTGTGTGGTTTGCACCTCGTTGAGGGAAGGCAGGTTCATTTATCTTCCAACGCAACATCTGTAAGACCTGAAAGGTTCGAGTCTCATATATAGTCCTGACGCTCAACGTATACCCAAGCGGTATCTTCTGATCTCAAAACTTGGCCCACCCTGGTAATAATGAGGGTTGACAGTCTGCCCACCCTAGTGATAATGAGGCAAGTGAGCTCTGTCAAAAGCAAGGTTGTCATATTTTGCGTCGATTATTTAAACATGTTAACATTTAATTTATTCTAAAGTCAAAATATAAATATAAAAACTTGATAATGAACCACAGCACAAACCAATATCGCAGAATAATTTGTTTCGTGCTTAACCCATGCGGTGGTCGCAGATGTTGAAAGAAAGAAAGAAAGAAAGAAAGAAAGAAAGAAAGAAAAACAGGAAGAAGGCATTGGCAAATAAACTCGACAAAGACTAAACGTAAATTGATACCAAAGTAGGCCCATTAAAATATTAATTTTATGCTGCTAATATCAGTGTCTCGCTTTCAGTAAAGAAATGAAAAGTGCAACAATTTTTTACAATTTGTTTTATGTCGCACCGACACAGATAGGTGTTATGGCGACTATGGGCTAGGAAAGGTCTAGGAGTGGGAAGGAAGTGCCCGTGGCCTTAATTAAGGTACTTCCCCAGCATTTGCCTGGTGTGAAAATGGGAAACCACGGTGAACCATCTTCAGAGCTCCCGACAGTGGAGCTTGAGCCCATTATCTCCCCGATGCAAGCTCACAGCTACGCGCCCCTAACCGCACGGCCAACTCGCCTGGCAGAGGAAAAGTAAAATCACGAACTAGGGACTGGAATAATAATAATAATAATAATAATAATAATAATAATAATAATAATAATAATAATAATAATAATAATAATAATTGTCCGCCTCTGTGGTGTAGTTGTTTAGTGTGATTAGCTGCCACCCCCGGTGGCCCGGGTTCGATTCGCGGCTCTGCCACGAAATTTGAAAAGTGGTACGAGGGCTGAAACGGGGTCCACTCAGCCTCGGGAGGTCAACTGAGTAGACATGGGTTCGATTCCCACTTCAGCCATCCTGGAAGTGGTTTTCCGTGTTTTCCCTCTTCTCCTCCAGGCAAATGCCGGGATGGTACCTAACTTAAGGCTACGGCCACTTCCTTCCCTCTTCCTTGCCTATCCCTTCCAATCTTCCCATCCCCCACCAAGGCCCCTGTTCAGCATAGCAGGTGAGGCCACCTGGGCGAGGTACTGGTCATTCTCCCCGGTTGTATCCCCGACCAAATGTCTCACGCTCCAGGACACTGCCCTTGAGGCGGTAGAGGTAGGATCCCTCTGAGTCAGAGGGAAAAACCAACCTTGGAGGGTAAGCAGATTAATAATAATAATAATAATAATAATAATAATAATAATAATAATAATAATAATAATAATAAATATCGGAGTATATAGTTCGGACAAAAAATAGCCAGCAAACTTAGCTACTTTTAAAACAAATGCAGTATTTACCTTACCTCTATTCGTCGTCCTCGTCATTGTCTGCTAGGTGAATTACAAATCTATCTTGGTTGCTATTCGTGTCGTGTTTCATGTACTTCTCTTCTGTCTTAATGGTGCTGCGAACACAAGCAGACCACCTCTCAGGACCGATCGTTCCAGCTCCTTCACGAAGAAGTTGACACACACTAGCACTCAAAGTTGGTGTAACATTATTTTTCCTAACATACCGTATGTCTTCAGCTGAAACCAGATCATTTCTATGGGGTTTAAAATACAGTGATATGGAGGGAGTCGCAAAACTTCGTGTCCACGTGAGGCTGCGATCTCCTCTACAGCGTACGTTTTACTGATATTGGCTGATTTGATTTCCTGCAACATAACTGCCTTGATGGGTACAGGTTTTGGCACGGGAATGTTATTGTACTCCATAAACTTAATAATGTCCTTAATATTAGTGTTCATGAAGGAAACCTAATCAGCTGCCGCGAATGATAGCTTGCGTTGTCCATCACGATTACACATTTTCGGTCACGTGGTAGGTTCTCTAGAAGATGAGACCTAAACCAGTTTTCGAAAACTTGAGCTGTCATTTCGTCATGGCTATCAGCTTTGCAGTCTCCAATGTTTTTAGCCGATAAATAAAGGCAATTCTCAACCCAGCCCTCACTGCCTCCAGCATGCAATACCATAATACGCTTGCCCCGCGATATTGGTGCTTTCAGTATGCAATTACAAGTTCCATCATCCCACCCTTTCTTCACAATGTCATGAGTATCGTACCAAGTTTCATCTAGATAGACAACTCTGCATCCCTCGGAACGCAACTTCCGGAGACGCTCTATGAATTTATATCGCCAAGCTACTATTCTAGCAGTTTCCATTACAATCTGTTTTTTCTTCAGAATACGGAAACAAAACCCAAGTTTTTTCAACAGCTGTCGTAGAGTAGTTTTTTCATAAGGAAAGCCACACACATTTTTCAAACGTTTTAACAGTTCCGGTACGGTTGGTGACTTACCTTCAGTAAAGAATGTATATACCTCGCGTGTCACCAAGTCACAGCAAAAATCATCAATTTTATTAAAGATAACCCTATTATTGCCACACTTCTGAGTTGTAGGTCCCCTCTTTACTTACTTACAGTTTTCCTGTTAAGTTTCAACATTTTAGCTGTCTCAGAGATATAACCCTTGCGGACGTTGTTCTTCATAACGTATTCGTATGCGTTACATACCAGCCGTTGACTTTGCTTACTTAAAGTTTTAGTCGCCTTTCGTTTCTCCGCGGAACGACTACTACCCGGCTGAGTATCACTCGCGGGCACGGAACCACTGCTACCCGGCTGAGTATCACTCGCGGACACGGAACCACTGCTACCCGGCTGAGTATCACTCGCGGACACGGAACCAGTACTACTCGGTCGAATATCACTGTTACCGGTGCTCGGTTGAGGATCGTTTGCCTGCACTGGCAGATTTAATTCAGGATTTTCTGATGCGATAATTTCCAGGTGTGATTCCCACGGCCTCCACATTACTGCGTGAAGCGAAGTGAAAAACAACACACTTCACAAATATTAATTAACGAAGCAAAAAAATAATCCAAAACGTTCAAACAGCGAACAAAGCAAGTGTGAATTGTCTGAGCTGAAAAGAGAGACTGACGTCTATTTAACAAGAGGTGCATTGGCAACAGAACTGTGAGGATTTCTGAAGGGGAATGCGAACTTCCGTTTTAAAGCCCACTGCCGTCATAAATCACCCCCTGCTAGGCCCGTAAGTGGCCAGGGTGATCAAACGTTTGCTGAACTCTTTGAATGCCGCTGGGTACGGGTTGAGCGTCAGGACTATACCTGCTTCCTTGAGGACGGGGGACGGGTATAGGGTAGCCAACATGACAGCGCGTGCAAGTGTTTGATTTAGTATCACGTTCTCCTCGTTCCAGGAGATTATTTAGCATTATTTTTGTAAAATAATGACTAATATTACTAATTTTAAAATCGAACTTATGACAGGCGATTTTAGTAATAACTAGGGGACCCGTGCTAGAAATCTCGAAGGTTCATAAGTATGTGGTGGAGTAGTCCCCTGGTGAACTAAGGACTAAACAAATCAGTACAATATTAGACAGTCTTACCCCTTAATGTAATCTTTCAGAGCCATGTACAGTTAAAGCCGGAAGGTAACGCTGTATCTATCTGTCAAGGGGAGGCCGAAAGAAAAGGGGGCGTGACCGATTTTGAATGACTTCACTACATTTAGACCAAAATGATGATTGTGATAAATGCACACTCTTCGTAAAATGGTACTACGTAACACACACATTCACTGAAGTTAGAAAGACACATTTTACATGAATAAAAACAAGACTCTTTAAGAACAGTACTCAAGCTCAATTATTGTGGAGCGTTGACAGCTTCCTCCGCTCAGTGCTGACATAACTCGTGTTCTTCAGTCTGCTTTCAGCACTTATTTAACACGACATTGGAAAATGTAGACAATAAACAATCCATCGCACCATTATTGTCACGCCCACAATGACGGCGTTCAAACCAGAACTGTTGATTGTCATCTCTTCCTAAAGCAACTCTGGATAGAGAAAACAGAAATTATTTATAATATTCACAATCCAGGTGGTCTTCGTATACCACTGTTCTGCAGACACACACAACACAATGTGATGGCACCTCTCTGAAGTTCTTCAAAATAGGGATCAACTGTTTCATTACTCTGCAGAAGATCTAAACAAGTGTCACAGCTTATCCTTCTGGATATTGTCCTTAGTGTATAGACCTACCCTGAAATGTAAATTCACATGTTAAAAGTGAGTCTCACTTGTTTATTACTTCCATTGAGCCCAATACCATCTGTCTTGGTGGAATCAGACATTTCTAATTGACTACAGCCAAACCTCACTTTTCCACACCATCACCACCTCAACCCTGGAACACCCTTAGCCCTAATGTTCATCTCACTTTCTAGGACTTCAAGTGCAGTAACAATGTACTTACAACCAATAAGCTATAAGTACTGACTAAACCTTGTTTCTAAGTTATGACTTTGACAGTTCCTCGACAGTAAATAATTTGCTTTAAGAGTTCCAAACGAAACTTATTAAGTAGGGCCTAAATCTTCTTCCTTTTAGTGCAAATAATAATAATAATAATAATAATAATAATAATAATAATATTTGCTTTACGTCCCACTAACTACTTTTACGGATTTTGGAGATGCCAAGGTGCCGGAATTTAGCCCCTCAGGAGTTCTTTTACGTGCCAGTAAATCTACCGACACGAGGGTGATGTATTTGAGCACCTTCAAATACTACCGGGCTGAGCCAGGATCGAACCTACCACGTTGGGGTCAGAAGCCCAGCGCCTCAACCGTCTGAGCTACTCAGCCCGGCCCTTTTAGTGCAAAGTTCAAATTGTTCCCTTAAACATATGAGGCAAGACAAAGAGTGTGCTAACCTCACGATACTCTATGAGATTGTGAAGCATTTTTTAACACTAACACTACAAGAAGTGGTTCCTATATAATTTAATAAATATGCATTTAATTGAGACCACTTTGATATTTTACCATTTGCTAAACAAATCATTTCTTTTACCAACACCTTATAACTTAACATATACAGTGACATTCATAATTTGGTGAATTTTGAGTAAATGGGTTACATTTGGCATATCATTTATCTTCTTGTTTTCCCTACTCTACATTTCCAGACTCCTACCTTCAGGATCTTTTCTTTTAACACTTCTTGATGATAAATATTTTGGCAAATTTGGGAAAATAATTGGACATGCATAAGGGGAAAGCTCATTAGGTTTAGGTGGTAGTATAGTTATGTTGACTTTACTATCACCAAATTTATCCCCTGTTGAAAAACTTTCGTGTGTGACATGTTTTATGCATACGACTGAATCCTTCCCAGGTTCCCAATCATCCCGTTTAAAATGACAAACCATTTTTTGTTTTAATTCCTCGTCTGAAGGAAAACTAAACGAGATAACAAAACACTGTTTAATACATGGGAACACAACAATTTCTGGGCATCTGCAAATACACGAAACATTTTATTAATAAGCCTAATTCAGTCCGCACCATCACAGATAATAACGTTATTGATTTAACGTCCCACTAACTACTTTTACGGTTTTTTAGAAACGCCGAGATGCCGAAATTTTGTACCGGAGGAGTTCTTTAACGTGCCAGTAAATGTACCGACACGAGGCTGACGTATACCACCGGACTGAGCTGGGCTCTACAGTCCAAGCTATTCAGCCCCGGTTAGCCTTCACATTATTTCGATAATAGGCTCTACGTACGCTTATTCTGGCCGTACACGAACATATTCGTGAAAAATTAAACGAAACACGAGACGAAGTTCACTCGACATCAACATACACGTATAGATCCCGCTCTTTCAGCTTGGCCTCCACTGGACGTTGCAAACTTAGGCCCTACATGATTTCGGCTTGTAACTGTAGTCGGCTATGAATCTTTGATTTTTTAACATTTATGGTATCCACTTGAACGGAAGTTTGACAAATGTTCCGGAAGTATTTTTTTTTTTTTTTCTTTGCTATTTGCTTTACGTCGCACCGACACACACGCCTTATGGCGACGATGGGGTAGGAAAGGGCTAGGAAGTGGAAGGAAGCGGCCGTGGCCTTAATTAAGGTACAGCCCCGGCATTTGCCTGGTGTGAAAATGGGAAACCACGGAAAACCATTTTCAGGGCTGCCGACAGTGGGGTTCGAACCTACTATCTCCCGAATACTGGATACTGGCCGCACTTAAGCGACTGCAGCTATCGAGCTTGGTACATCGCATTGTTACTGGTGGCAGATTCCACCTCGTTAGATCATCTTGCGGCATTAATTTACATTACAGACAATCCAAGGTCGGTTCATTTGCAGGATTCAACGTCAATTTACATAAATTTGTAGTGGTGATTACTTTATTTATTTGCAGTACCTTTTTAGAAGCGTAAAGAACTTGTTGTAATTTATTGGCTGTGGCTTTCCTACTAAACCTACCACTTGAAATTTATATTTACAAATATACATAACACTGCCAACAGAGTGCTCATGAAAAGAAAAGGTCGGACACACAGATAAACCTAAGTTACGCCTATAATTAATTCAATGAAATAATATGATATCCGCGCACCTTCTACGCAAACTGGGTTTAAAACACGGTTAATAAAAAATGAGTCATAATTATTTAATAAGCAAAATCCTCACATTACATCAAAAAGTTAAGTACACGATTAATTAAATGCATACGGTTGTATACTCTTACTACAAGCTTTTAGAGATGCTGACGTGCTATTGGTGGCAATCAAATTAAATAATACATTTATCTATAACTAATACTCCAAAATTTTAAACTAGAAAATAAAACAATTCCACAATAATCACAACATAAGTCCAAATCCCATTGCCAGCTCCGCTCAAACTTCATGTTTCAACTCGGCCCCATATTTGGAATATCTCCGAGTATCTCATCACCCCTGCTATAATTTGCGTATTCAATATTTTCCTTCCATTATGATCATATATATTACATCGTAGATTTGAGTTCACATTTCTTGAGCTAATAACATCATCATTTCTCCCTATATCAACGCACCATTGCTCTAATACATCTGAGCTAAATAACCTCACAAATTCATTTTGTCGTTCTCATAAGCATAATACGACATTCATTTGATATACGCGACATGGTCGTCAAGACTCTATTCTTTTACCTCATAATTGTTACATTTCAGGGATGTTATTTAATACTTGTAGTCGTATCTCCATGATTCATTCATATTTCATAAATCACAATACATTTCAACATGTCCAACCTGAGCCGGTCAGCAATGGTTCCTTACTTAATCCTGTAATATTATCCACTCTTTGAAACATGATTGCCTGCCAATGACCTTACTATCCAATTTCACTTTGCATCAAAATCGCGAAATCTAATCGTTCATCTACAAAAAATCACACAGAATTGAATGGATGAAAACCATAAAGGTATAAGTGATATTTTTAATGAGTTAAGTGCAGGATGTAACTCCGGGAGAATGTATCCTTTCACCAGCAAAGAGATACAATTGATAGCGGTAATATTCTGCGCTCTAGTGATGGGTGGTATATGAGTGTTACGATGTTTAAATGCCTTTTTCTCTGAATGACCAAAATGCTACTTATACCGTTATGGTTTTCATCCATTCAATTATCGTATGATTATTATTACTAGGGGGCGGATTTCTATGACAAGTCATATTTTTCCCCTTAAAATTATATCTTATAGTCTTGTATTTTCAATACGTTTGCAAGCATTATAATCAAAATTAAACAGATTTTATTGGGCATATAAATGCATATGTAGGCTTTCTTACGTTTTATGGCATATTTTGAACAAAATATCATTATAACGGCATATTTTGGTATTTTTCACTTTAATTTATTTTTATAAAAATAAGAATAAACTCTAGAAATTATTTTTCAGGATAGAATGGAATATACTACTGAAGAACCATTCTAAAGTAGTGTATGGAATGTTTCTAATAGGTGAGAGCTATTGTTTGCTAGTTGAGTCAATTCCTGGAAACCTGGCTATTGTTTACACGGAAGCGGAAGTAATTCTGCAGTTATTTGTCATTGTTCTTATCTCTCTCCTTCGCCCTTCCCTCTTCTACCTTCAACACATTGAATGACCTTGGTCATTAGGGAGCTTCAGTCATTCAGTTCCTTTCAATATGCCTAAAACTAAAGTCTCAATTTGTGGGAAGTTGCGGAGTTTTGTTCGCGAGTTCGGTGATAACATATTCAGTACGGATGGAGTGATATTATTCTGTAAATTGTGTGAGGTAAAAGTTATTACCGAAAAAAGCTTATCTGTGCAACAACACTATTATACTCTAAAACATAAGAGTAACTAAATATTCTGCACTCGAAAATAGGCAACGTCTGCTATTCGAAACTCCGACATCAAGTTCAGTGTTCACAATTTTCACAAGATCTCTGCAGATGATGGTTTCGTCTAATATTCCTTTAAAGAAACGTAACAGCGGAAGCTTCGGACAGTTTCTTGAAAAATATACAAAGCCTCCTGTTCCCAACGAATCTACTCTCAGGAAGGGCTATCTGACCCCCTGTTATGAAGAGATGTTGGATATAATAAGGCGTGGCATGGGAGACAGTAAGATATGGGTTTCAATAGACGAGACCACAGATGTGGATGGAGGATTTATGTAGCAAATGTGATCGTAGGCACGCTGAAGGAAGACCGGCCTGGAGATACATTCCTCCTGACATGTGAAGTACTAGACAAAACAAACCATTACACCATTGCAGTTCTCTTCGACAATTCAATGAGTCTGTTGTGGCCAAACGGAGCAAAGAGAGAGCACATTTTTCTAATTGACGCTGCCACGTATATGGTGAAGGCAGCCAAGGGACTTAAGATGCTATACCCGAAAATGATACATGTGACATGTCTTGCATAGGGCAGCTGAAGAAGTTAGAAGTAGCTACCCTGAAGCTGATAAATGAATATCGAACTGTAAGAAGTGTTTGTCAAAGCTCCACTTCGCGTTAAGAAATTTCAAGGAGAAGCACCTTCACTACTCCTACCTCCCAAGCCAGTTATAACGCGATGGGGGACTTGGCTTGATGCCGCAATGTACTATTGCAACAACTTAGATGTCGTGGAGAAGGTCGTGAAGTCTTTTGATCTTGCAGAATCGTCCTCCATAAAAACCACTCAAGATTTATTTTCAAACACTACATTAAAAGCGGACCTGGCTTACATAAAGTCCAATTTTAATTATTTATCTGGAGCAATCGTGCAACTGGAATTTCAGGTGCAGAACTAAGCCATGCACTGGATGTTGTAAACTGCATTGAACAGGAATTAAAGAATGCGAAAGGAACAATAGCATCTAGGTTGTGTAGGAAATTAGAAAATATACTGAAAAAAAATAGCACACTTGTGAACCTGCGAGGAATAAGTGAAATTCTTTGTGGAAACCCTTCATCTGCAGATATCCAGGAATTTTCTCCAAGTGATTTGACTCTATTCAAGTACGCTCCCCTTACATCATGTGATGTCGAAAGAAGTTTTTCTCGCTACAAGACGATACTCAGCGACAAAGATGTGGTCATGAACTGCAACAGTTCTGATAATGGGGACTAGATCACGTATGAAAGTTTCATTCAAATAACATATGTTTTGTGTTTAAATTAAAACTGATTGAATATTGAACAGTGAAAGTAACTGTAGTGTTCATGTCTTCCACAGAGTCCGTCCTTGCCTAGGAGTATGCAGTGTAACCTTAACGAGTTCATGAAATATTCATCATTTTAGTTGATTCTGGGTTAAAGATTTCGAAGAATTAAAACTTTTTAAACTCTAAATTAATTGCAGCCTGTAGCAATCGTAATAAAAGTGTTTCTATGTAACGTAGATGCTATCCATTAAGTCATATTTTGAATTTTATAGGTTATATTTTTTTGTTTTCTAGGTCATAAATGCATACATATTCCATACATTTTAGGTCATAGAAATCCGCCCCCTAATTACGATATACCTAAATATTCTTATTATTCATTCCAGCATTACAGATAAATTATTACTTGACGAATTATACTACCTCAGCTGAATTTAAAAAGGCTTAACAAACAGAACCAATTATTATTATTATTATTATTATTATTATTATTATTATTATTATTATTATTATTATTATTATTATTATTATTATTATTATTATTATTATTATTATTATTATTATTATTATATAATTCCCTGGGGCCATCAAGGACCATGATAAGTCTTGTTGCATTTGACACTGAACTTGGCCTTCTTTAGAGCCCAAATTTCCCTCATTCTCTTCGGTTGCTCGTCTCGGTTTAGCCCGTTCGTCAATATTTTCTTGCGGAAGAGATCTCTGTTAAGGGTGTCTTCATCTGAGATATGTAGCATTTGTAGGTCTACTTTGGTATTTCTAAACCAGGGAATTGGGGTTTGAATCAAAAAAGTGAAAGATTTCTTTAGTTAACTTTCTTCCGTCCATTCTTTCCAGATGACCGTAAAATCGTGCCCGTCTTTTTCTGATTGTGTCGGTAATTTTCTCTATTTTGCTGTAGACTTCCTTGTTGGATCTCTTTGGATGGACTCCATTTCCGTACTTTGATCCCAAGATTCCTCTCACAATTTTGCGTTCTCTTTTCTCCAGTTCTTCAAGGAGTCCTTTGTTGGCATTTAGAGACAGGATTTCGGCTGCATATAGAACTACTGGCTTCAGAACTGTTTCATAGTGACGTATCTTGGTGTTTTTGGAAAGCATTTTTTGTTGTAGATTATGCGGGATGTTTGGTAGGCTATTTCCAGTTTGCGTACTCGCTCCTGAAGTGCTTCTTTGTCCAGTCAATTTTTCATGATGATCTCACCCAGGTATTTGAATTTGTCTACTCGGGTGATGTCCCCGTATTTTGTATGGAGTTTTGGTGGAGTCTCTTTGATGTTAGTCATTACTTCTGTTTTCTCAAACGATATCTGCAAACCAGATTGTTCGGCAATTTCCTTTAAAATTTCAACTTGAGCTCTAGCGGTTTCTATGTCGTTTGAGAGAACAACAATATCATCGGCAAATGCTAAGCAGTCTGTTGCGATCCCCTTGGATTTGGTTCCTATTCTCAATGGACTGTAGTTGGTTTCCTGTAATCTCCCCCGCCAGGTTCTGATGATCTTTTCAAGAACACAGTTGAAGAGTATCGGGGATAGCCCATCACCTTGTCGGACTCCTGTTTTGATGTCAAAGGAATGCGAGAGACATTCGTGGAACTTCACCTTGGATTTTGTATCGGTCAGGGTGGATCTAATTAATGCCAGCAGTTTCAAATCAATTCCAAATTCATTTAAGATGTTTAGCAGGACTTCCCGGTCAATGGAGTCGTACGCTTTCTTAAAGTCCACAAAGACAGACACATGCTGCTTGGACCTTAGTGTACAATATCTGATGATCGTTTTGAGATTTTGGATCTGTTCAGCTGTTGAGCGACCTTTTCTGAACCCTCCTTGGTATTCACCTATTTGATGTTCGACTTGTGCTTCCAAACGCTCCAGGATGGCAAGCGATAGAATTTTGTAAGTCACGGGTATAATAGCAAAGATATTCCTCTGTAGTTGTTGATGTTCTTCATGCTGCCTTTCTTGTGTAATGGATGGATCAAAGCTATTTTCCAATATTCGGGTAGGGTCTCCTTGTTCCAAATTTCTTCTACTTGCTTTTGCAAGATATCAAGTGATTCCTCTGGGGCATATTTCCATAGTTCTGCTACTGCTGTGTCTTCCCCCGGCGCTTTGTTATTTTTGAGATGGGCAATGTGGCGCTTGATTTCATCTCTGTCGGGTGGTCTGGAATCTGGGTACCTGAGTAAGGGTTCCTTGGTCTCGATGGGACTTTGCGGTTTAGAGCAACTAAGTAAATTCTTGAAGTAATCTGCCAGAATGCTGCAATTTTCTTTATTTGACGTCGCCAGTGTGCCGTCCTTTCGCTCAAAGCATAGAGATGGAGGTTTATAGCCAGTGAGTTTGCGTTTGAAGGCTCTGTAGTACTCTCTGCTTTCATTCTTCCTAAAGTTTTGTTCTATCTTTTCAATGAGAGATTTTTCGTATTTACGTTTCTCAGTTCTGAACACCCTAGCTGCTTGGGCACGTTGGGTTTTGTAGGTTTCCCAATCACTTTCTGATTTCGTAGAGTAGTACTGTTTCAACGCATTGAGTCTTTCTTGGAGGACTGATTCGCACGTACTATTCCACCAGGCATGCCTTTTGCTTCTCTTGATTTCTGCAACGTCTTTGGCGGCCTCAACAAGGAGACTTTTGGCGTTGTTAAAGTCACAGTCATTTGGTCTAGCCTTCTCCTGGAACTCCTCGACCCTTTGCCGAAGTTTATCATTGTCGAAGCGTGTGATCTGTTTGGTTGTCTTCCTTGTGTTTGCGGGAATTGGTTTGAATTTGATAAGAGACATATAATGATCTGAGGCCACATTGATGCCTTTCTTTACCTTGACATTCATAATCTCAAGGCTGTTTCTCCTGGAGATTGCAACATGATCAGTTTGGAACTCTCCGAGAGCTTGGACGGGAGAACGCCAAGTCATTTGCTTTCTGGGTAGATAGCGAAAGTGGGTCGACATGACCTGCAGGTTGTGATTTTCGCAAATGGACACCAGTCTTTTGCCGTTGGGATTGGTTCTTTTGTGAGCAGGGTAATTTCCTATAACTATCTTTTACTTCTGTTCACGACATAGTTGGGCATTGAAGTCACCCAAAAGAAGCTTGACATTGAACCCTTGAACTTACCATTCCATCGTTGGTCGGCCACGGCTGCTACAGTAGAACAATTTAGAACTCTTAAATCTTGGGTCGTTGCGGGAATAAATTCGGTCACGATCTTAACCAAACGATGGGGTTCAGAAGAGAGCCTAACTACTTGAAATGAGGAACAAAAATGTGCTTACTAACTTTTATTAAATTGAAGGAGCACGATAACATCATTAATTTAATATGCATTCTTGCAAAATAAAAAATTATAAATTATTGATTTTTGAATGTTCCAAACACAGTCACATTACATAACGTCAATTTGTTTCTTACAATGTCGAAGAGTTTCTTCGGAGGAGTTAATATGTTAGTGGACAGCGAAACTGAAAAACTGAAAAAGGGAAGACCTGAAAACCGGGCACCTATTATTCCAAACGAGAACTGAGAGTTAATCCACACGATCCGTGGAAAATCTGACTTTCAACAAGTAGAACGCCTGATTTTCTCTCAATTAAGGTTATCCACCAGTCGAATACCCTTAACGGATACGGAACACCCGCCGAATGGACCCTTAATCGAACCAAACTGACTATCAGTTGCTTTGGATAGGTTGCGAAATATTATGGGAAAGCATGGTGTTCACTACAAGTTAACAGCATCATTCACAATTGAAATAAAATCCCACCATGTATTTGTCATTCATGACACCCTTAAGTGATAAGGTAATCCCGATGCTAAACGTGCATCACCCAAAACAGCTGTTCGGAAGGAACCAACAACAACAGGATCCGAGAGGATCTTACGTTATGTCGTTCTAAAGGAACAAAACTGCGAAATGCAGGAAACAATTACTAATCATGCATTTAGAAGAAATGCCAAACACTGAAGTTAATTAAAAAGTGGAAAGTCACTTAAAAAGTATTATTATCGAACCGATTTTCAGGTTAGAAATGGGTTTGTTATGCTTAAGAAAATTACCAGTCCACGCTAAAATTTACTACAACTTTAAGGAATTCTTTCCCTTGAAAAACAATGCTACCAGTACAGATCTCTCTATTTACTGTCTGTCCCAACACACTACTTGTAAAGTGATTACTTACTTATTTTAACTATGAATAAAAATGAAAGTACGACAAGATTGAAAATAAATATAAAATACTGGCTGACGAATCGAAACCGCATTCGCAACTCAAGTCTCACACTAATACACTAAGTGTCAATATGCACACTATCAAACGAAAACGGACGTTAAAACGAGAAAACAATAAAGTCCGTAAATTAAATTTACATCTCGAAGTCATTAAAGCTTAACACGCACGAAGAATCACAGTAAAAATATTTAATCTATATCGAGCCGATATCCAACACTTGGACAACCATCACTTGTCAACAGCTGTCCCGTTATCTCAATGGAGAGCTACGCATTGACCCTCTTCCTTACATCATATCGTACTGTAACTGCTACCTTCCTCCAGGCCACTTCAACAAAAAAAAAAACATCTAAACTGAGACTTGAGTGTGTACAGCTACCATCCCAGACCTATCGTCGGGCTCACTTGAAATCTGTACACCCTAACACTAATCATTATGTACATGATGCCTTCCAAATTCTATCGTCGGGCATGACCTAGGACGTCTCATCGTCAGTGACTCCAAGAATAACATGTGACGTCCTAAATCTATCGTCGGGCGTCAAAGTGGGTCGTACTACGCCTCCCTTAACATATCAGGCGAACTAGCAATTTCAAACAACTCCGACATTTAGTACTAAATCTGGTCAGACAAAATACGCACGACGGAACCACGTCTCTTACTATCAAATGAATGCAAGTCGAAAAACACAGTAAGTCTCTACCATTACAATACGTGAACTCAAAAATAAATATACGTGACGAACGATTCTCCACCTCGAACACACTCTCAGCCTGTGCACTGAAGTGTTAGGGAAGCAAATGAAAATTCCCAACACACGTTTACCATTTAGTGGATGCCTTCAAAATAATAATCACTACCGCATTCGAAATTCTCAAATCGTCTATCATCAATTCCAACCATATTATCAATGACCTCTCCAGTGAACAAATTCAATACAACCCAACCATGGGTCCAAAGTGCTCTTTGATCCTTGAGGTCGCTCATTATCTTATTATCCATACGGGCTTTCCGTAACCAAAAATCACTGGATGTGTACTACCCAGACTTTAACATTTTACTAGAGTCGTTTTCACTTGGAATCTTTCTAGAAATTTGCGATGCTTCACACCATAGTCGTCTCAAATTCGGATTGATTGCGGAAAACAGTACAGCCTGCCTCAACACAGCCTGTTTCCTAAATACTTCCTCTTTAAAAATATAGCTTGTCTCAAACTCCTTCTCCTCGCTTTATTCCAGCGGTATCACTTCTCTCTCATCTCCACGTACATATATATTCGTCGCTCTCAAATTCCTTTTCCTTCAAGACCCTTTTTCATACTTCGATCCCCTGGTGGAAACGACAACCATTATTAAACACATCTCTTACTTTACTATTATTACAACTTTCGAACCTCGAGAGTCCAAGAGCACCCAGCGACTTTTCGTATCATTGATATACACGATGTCTCAAAATTTCCTTCCCATTAATGACTGTGACTCTAACAAATTTCACCGAAATCATCTAAATATGCCTGCGATCCTTGTAAAAATATACTGGTTAAATGCATTTTAAGATAGAAAAATTTCCTTATCCCGCGGTAGACATTATTATTATTATTATTATTATTATTATTATTATTATTATTATTATTGACCAGCATTTCTGAATTCAACTGACATCTGAGATTAAGATATTCGCCACGACAAATTTACACTTATAACGTTCCAAAAATCCACGCTTTCCATGATATCTCATCGAACATTCAACACAAAATTTTAAGCGTCGCATTTTACCGTTCTTGACATGAACTTTACACACTGAAATTTTCACACGCTGACCAAAAATTACAACACCTTTCGCCTGATAATTACGAATATCAACCCGACAATCATCTTGAAAAGTTGGTTGGGACAGACAATAACTAACTAACTACAACATAATAAAAAATAGACAGACCTGCACAATGGTGACATTCCCAGCATTCTGGTTACATCGTCAGCAGCTAACCTCGGGCTTAGCCGCTCATTTTCACAGATAACATTTTCATTTCCAAAATCTCACTCATACAAACACTACCCTTCACACACACGATATTAAAATTACCAAATAAATCAGGCACTTTCTCTGTAACTTGCACCACGAACTTCCCTCGTCCTGCAGTCGACTACAACTGTCTGATGCGTTCCCAGAGTGATTTCTCTCCGTTGCTTCAATAAAAACAGGTGTTCGGCCGATAAGGGAGCAGAACTACTTTGAATAGCTTCCCCCAAGACTCTGCTTCACTTTCAAGTGTACACGAGATGATATAAATAAAACCTGCTGCGTATATTTCAACCAGCCTACACCTTCCTAATTCGTCGGCAAACGTTCAGAACTTTCCCAATCACTTTTTCTTCTTAACCAAGTATATGGACCTTAGCCACGGACATGTATTTAATTCTTTGTCGGTCAATCTGGCGCGAATTTCCAATGGCGACGGGCGCAAGCTCCCGCGGCTTCAAGTTCCAGATCGACACTGAAAAATCTACGGTGTGGGGTTTCTTTTATAATCTCAGGAGGGACGCTATCCCCTCTATGAGGCTTGATTGTGTAATCTGCCAATTTTGCGTCTAATAGACCGATTTTGATAAGACTTGTCCCAGAACTCCGGACAGGCTTGCACTTATGTTAGGTGTTAATTTTATAATTTTTCTACACTCACAACAGGGGAAATAAATTATTTCTGCCCGTGCGTTTCGCGCGTTTTCTTCCTCCCCTGACCTTGGCACGTGTAGCTGGTTCGCTGATCTCACGCTAACATGTACTTAGGCTTAACTGCATTTAAGTTTTTCCCTGGTGTCTCTGTCTTCACGGGGGGTGTACGAATAATTTTGCTTATTTATTTCTTTCTTTACTATATTGCCAAAATCCCTCGTTGTGCAGAATTCCATGAATTTAAAGAATTGTCGGGCACTCGAGTCCCACCGAGGTGTCCCGGCAATTCACGAGCTCGCCATGAGTGAGAACCTTCCCACGCGACATCGGGGCTCGTAGGAGCGCAACATGGCTGCCTTCAAACATAAAAGTACTTTCTTAATACCAAGTAAATATTGGAGAAAAAAAAATATTTTTCCCACCGTAGAATTATGGGTTCAACATGGTGTTTGGGGATTTTGTTTAATTTTTCATCCAGTAGGTCCCAGAAATTATCAACTTCGTCTGGATCAGACTTGTTCTTATCGTTTGTAGGAGCATGTGCGTTAACTAGGGCGTAGGTTTTGTTCGCACATTTAATTGTGAGTATATACAATCTGTCATTCACAGGTTCGAAATTTGCAACCGATTTAAGGATCTTGGTTCTAACAGCAAACGCGGTTCCAAACATCACAGCTCCATTAAGGATTCCTCTTTGCGCTTTGCTCTTGAAAAATCGGTAGCCTTTGGATTCAAAAATCTCTTCATCTGCGTACCTTGTTTCCTGTAGGGCCGTTATGGATATCTGATTTTCGTGAAGAGCTTTGGTGAGGGTTTTCAGCTTGCCAGTTTTTGTAAGTGAATTTATGTTGAAAGTTGCTAGAAAGGTTTTAGATTTTGGCCTGAGTTTTTGACTCTTCGGGGTACACCGAGACGCTCCGACTCGTCTCTTGCATGATGTCGAGTCTCCTCCAGAATCCGAACGAGACTCGTGCGCCGTGGCGTTCACGACGAGGGATTTATCCGAAGATTTACCCCCTAGGGTATGTTTCTTGAAATGTTGTGCCATCATGCTTTTTGACTTGACTTTGCTTTGGACGGGTACCCATCCTTTTACAACTAGGGTTGTTAGCCCTAGAGGTTGCCTCACGATGTTTTCTGGCTTCTGGTCATTTACCAGTCTTCGCCGTAACCCTGGCAAGGGACCAGTTCTTTTTTTCACGGTGGTATTTTATTTCCCTACTACCCTCTGACTCTGCTGGCGGCAGAGCCAGCGAGCTTCCCCAATTCCAATGGGACGCGCCCGATGGAGGTAACCGGTAAATCCCCACACGGGTATTATTATTATTATTATTATTATTATGATTATGATTATTATTATTATTATTATTATTATTATTATTATTATTATTATTATTATTATTATTATGGCCTCCCATAGGCCAGTAATAATTATGGACTTTACTTAATCCTGAGGTCAAGTAATTATCTGATTAACCACAATCATGAAGACTTATATCATTAAATAACGACTCCAAAATTGATTTTTACTTCATCTCAGTTATTATTATTATTATTATTATTATTATTATTATTATTATTATTATTATTATTATTATTCCCTTAAAAATTATAAAGCACCGGGAGAGAACCAAATCGTCGCAGAGGTATGGAAGAATGCTAATGACCAAACCGTTCAGAACCTACATAAACATCTTGTAGATATTTGGAATACTGCTACAATGCCTGAAGAGTGGAATATGGCAATAATTCAACCATTGCAAAAAAGGGCGATAGATCTGATCCAAATAATTATCGGGGAGGATTATTATTGGATATTACATATAATATTTTATCGAAGATTATCTATAACAGAATACAGGGACATCTTGACTGTGAACTAGGGGAATATCAAGGTGGATTTCATCCAGGAAGAGGCTGCCCTGACCAAATCATCAGTTTAAAATGGATTATGAAACATCATAGATCTAGAAACAAAAATTTAGTTATTACGTTTGTTGATTTTCAAAAGGCGTATGATAGTACACATCGTGAATCACTGTTGAATGTCCTTCAGGAATTTGGTCTACATTCCAAACTTATTAGCCTGATTGGTATGACTCTTAACCCTTTCTGTACTAGTGGTTTCGCAGTGAAACCATGTTTAGAAGCTCACTTGCCCGGCTTCCTGCTGGTTTTCATAAGAAACCGGGTTGCCTCTCTGTTAACTGGAGCCATCTGCTGGCTATTTCATGTATCTAAGGGAGCTGAAGTTGTTTGCAGTTGGCGCACAGTGTTTAGTTCATGGAGGTATTCATGTAATGGCGTCTTGCCTACTTGCTCTTCATTACGATTATAAATAACAACTTATGTGCTAGTGAACCGTAAGTATTTGTTCATTTTCTTATTACTAAAATCCTAATTAACAAGTTTGTGGGTATTTCAGTTTATAATTATAGAAATATTTTCTATTTCTATGTGAAATATACGTGGTTTCAACTTGAAACCAGTGGGTCACTGCCAAGCTCGAGGGACGTAACCACCAGGTCTACTTTGACAATTATTTCTGCTCTGTAGCACTAATGCAAACTCTGCACGGAGAAAAGTTTATGTTTGTGGTACGGTGAGGAAGGGGAGAGTGCAAATGCCGAAAGATTTAGTAAACGAAAAACAACTGGAACGTGGTGCTTCTGATTTTAGATATACTAGTAGTGGCATTGCGACACTTATTTGGAAGGACAAGAAAGGAATCCTTTTTCTTTCAAACTTCCATGACCCGTCGCAGCAAACTACCGTTTCACGAAAAACGAAAGATGGAACAACAGTTACTGTTAATTGTCCGGTAATGGTTTCAGATTATAACTCGAACGTGGGGTTTGTGGACAAGGCTGACATGCTGAAGTCGGTGTATGAAGTAATCCGTAAAGGTAAGAGATGGTGGTTGGGCATATTCTGGCACTTCGTTGATGTATGCATTGTGAATGCTTACATCCTGTTCATGGAGAGAAGTGAAGGTGGTGCCACACTAACTCTGAAAAATTTCCGAATGTCAGTGGTTGCGGGAATGATTGGGACCGAATCAACTCCAACTAGAGGCAAGAAAACCCCACGCGTGGAGAACAAATTCAAGAAGTACGTGGCACCAGAAATGCGATTTGACAAAGCTAACCACATGCCAACTAACGCTGTGCTCATTGCAGTACTACATCAAATCCCCACCGAACCAAATGGGCATGTCCTGTGTGTGATGTAGGTTTGTGTCTGAACAATGAAAGAAACTGTTTTGGCGAGTATCACAAGAAGTGCAAAAGTGCACTATCTTCCCAGTGGTTTCCTGATGAAACCACACCTGGTATGGACACCCTATATTTGTGACGAACAAACTGAGCGTGCTTTATGATTCTGTGTACCTATTGTATAGTCATCTTGTGAATAAAATCAATTTTCAACTTTAACTTCTTTTCATGGGGCTCAAAGGGTTAAGAATACTCAATCTAAAGTTAGATTCAGAAATGAGTTATCTAAATCATTTGCAATTACAACAGACCTCCGCCAGGGAGATGGACTCCGCCATTATTGTTCAATTGTGTATTGGAAAAGGTCCTGCGAGAGTGGACTAAGGTATGTCCTCCAAAAGTCAAAATTGGAAAAAATATCAAACTAAATTGCTTGGCATTCGCGGATGATCTTGCGATACTGGCAAATGGTTTCGAAGAGGCTAAAGTTCAATTGGAAGAACTTGCAAATGTAGCGAAAAAAGTTGGATTGCAAATTTCGTATGATAAAACAAAAATAATGCCTACTTTCAGAACTCTAAATTCAGAGCTATTATTAAATAATAATAATAAACGAATTGAAATTGTAAGTACATTTAAATATTTGGGTGAAAATCTCACTTAGAATTGCAATGAAAAACCATCAATAGAGAGCAGAATATATAAACTGAAGCAGGCACAACGGATAACTTGGCGTACATACAAAAAGAAATGTCTTTCGATTAATGCTAAATTTAGGCATTACAACTCTGTTATTAAACCAGAGGCAACTTATGCTTGTGAAACATTATTTAAACTCAATACTAGATCAACAACAGAACGCTTACAACAAGTTGATCGAAGGATACTCAGGACGATCATAAACAAGAAACATCAGGTGGATGGACAGTGGAGATTGTTGCCGAATGAGGTTATCTATCGGGAAAGTGAGTCCATCACAGACACGATGAGAAAAAGAAGAATTGCCTTTTTTTGTCATATATTTCGACTAAGTGATAACAGAGTTTAAAACAATTATTTAATTACTTTTGGAACAGTAAATCAAAAAACAATTGGTTTAAAGAAGTTCAAAGTGATTTGGAGGAGTTGAATATTACCATGCAAACCATAGAAAACAGAGGCGAGAAAAGTATTTTGAAGAATAAATGCATCAGGCTTCCTCTGACCACTGTACAGAGGAAACAATATGTTATAACGGATGCGGAGAGGGCAGCCAGGTCAACCAGATTCAAGACTTTTTTGGGAGAAGAAAAGGAAGACAAATTTGTTGTAGTCTGATTTAAGTGCTCCAATGTGGGCGTAAACTCTGTAAATAAATAAATAAATAAATATTATTATTATTATTATTATTATTATTATTATTATTATTATTATTATTATTATTATTACCATGGCACTCCAGCAAACATAAGACATGTATTATTACTCACAGAAAAGATGCGTTAGACATCCAAAATTTATGAACACACAATGAAAATTTTACATTAACCCACCCACGACTTGTTATCATATGATTGGTTAATCGAGCTCGGATCATTCACATTCCGATCGTTAAATCTGATTGTTCCAAACTCGATCGTTGGTTATGGTTATAAAACTGAGTTCAACATGATTCTTATCAGTATCAGGTACGCGAATTTACACAAAAATCTATGGAATCTTAACCTAATCGGACTACGCGTTATTCACGTCATTTTAATTACAATAATAACAAATACAACATGCGCTTTACCTTGTGCTGGTTCTGGGCGGCATCGCTTCACATTCGAATTATTCCATTGTGGACATATTGGTTATGTTACACAACACGTCGCACACGCAGATTGGATCCATTTTTAATTATAGAGCACTGCAGGTAGGTTAAATCACACACATTCTTCAAGCTCAAACTAAGACACCATTTATATAACATAAACAGAATTAATACACACAAAGTTGGGCTTCCGTTTGTATTAGAACGACAGGAATTTTCTACCTGAGGTTTACCTTCCGTGCTGCCTGCTACCTGCCCTTCCCATTCCAAAGTTCTAGCCGTTGTTTGTGTAGTCGTTCACCTGCTACCGAAGCAGAAAGGATACGTTTTGGCCTGCCTATCTCCCTTTATTTGCTGTTGGCTGCCCTTAAATTTGTACAAACTGGTCAACCGACTTTGTCACTCCATTGTCAAAGCGGACATTGTCTTTAATGAAACGTCGTTTATGTCGGGGACATTACTGATTACACAACTCCCTGCATAGTTTGTCCTTCTGAGTTTGTGAATTTCCTGAGCTCTGATATAATTTTTACTTATTGCGATATCTATATATTTGCAACTCCTACTGAAAAATCTGCATATGAGCTTATAGTTTGATGCCAATATAAATGTTCTGACCGCTATCACCCTGGAAGTCTAGATTTGCCGTGAATTTAGCAATTGAATATCTACTGTTGAGAAATAACACTGGAGATCCTGCGATACTGTGAGCGTTGTAAGTGTCCCGACAGTTCATGACCTACACTAGATCGTAGCATCTTAATAGTTGTCTAAGATCCATATCACATTTAACTCACCGAAATACTCGCGGCGTCTGCAAATACAGCAGCGGTTTTAAAATACACTTCGAAACTTCGCTTTCCGCGGCCCGCGACGTTAGTCACAATCTTGACCGAAGATTGACTGGACTCTCTGAAATTTGAACTAAGACTGCATGTTCGGTACGACTCCACCATTCGTTTTGTAAATTTTGGAAACCACGCCTCTGGAGTGACTCTTGGGGAGATGGTGGCGTAGTGATATCATACCCTGACGTCAATTTTCTAAGTGTACACAGGTTAATTAATTAATGAAACAAGTCTAGTGACTTCAAAAATAGGTGTGGTTTTAACGTTGCGCCAAAATATAAGAAACGATCGTTCACAGATTGCCAAGCGTCACTGGGACTCAGTCTTGCGGGCGAATCCATTCTTCACAAACTTACGACGTAAATGCCGATAATTCATTAATTATAAAATGACTTATCACATAACCGCACAGACAACTCCAAGTCTACAGCACAGTATTGTTCCTTTTATTCTCTTCTCCCGATCACAAACGACTGAAAAACATTTCCGCTACGGCAGGGCGGTTAAATTTTGTGACTGGCCGAAAACTGCCTACAGCTGTACTGACGTATTTGAAAAAGGACCTAACCACTTTCCTAGAGGGGTATCGGGTATAACTCTGTCCCATGGGCTATCTTCGTCTCTCATTAAGGTGTGGCAAATTCCAACGTCCCCTTTCTCATGAGAAAGTTCGGCTGAGGGTTTCGCATTGTCGGCTCGTAAACTTTATTGGTGAGGCCTATTAGCCCTGGTCTTCCTGGGACGTGCTTTTAACCAATTTGAGGGGATATATCTTCGCTCTGTGAGGTCTATTTGTTGCACACTTGTGAAATATCTGCACTGATTTTACCACCTGCAGTGTTCACAGGTAGAAGTTCACATACATCTGGCTATTCGTGTTATGGGTGCAATACGGACGTCCAAATGTATCTTTCAGTAGCAGAGATCGGGTCTATGACGCAAGAGCCCCGAAGGGCCTTGGCCTACCAAGTGACCGCCTGAGGTGTCGTGTGGTCAGCAGGCGAATCCTCTTGGCCTAATAGACCGGGGCCGCTATCTCACCGTCAGAGAGCTCCTCAATAGTAATCGCATAGACTGAGTGGTCCTCGAACCAGCCCTCAGATCCCGGTAAAAATCGCTGACCTGGTCGGGAATCGAACCCGGTATACTACCCCTACACCGTGGGGCCGACCCACCTCGAATGAAAAGATAAAGCTTGATTTAGGAATGAACTGATTGGATCAAGCTGTACATTTAAACTGGCTTAGGTGGCGGCATTATGTGAGGAGAGCGGAGAAGGATAGGTCGTCCATAGATGGTAAGAGAAGTAGAGGGTGGCCAAGACTCAGAACTAGAGGACTGTGAAGACGTGCGCTTGTATTCACTGTATTTAGGATCAGCAACAGCATAGCACCGAATACGTACAACACTTATTCATCTAAAGACCGGCTCCATGGCTCAATGGTTAGCGTGCTGGCTTTTGTTCCAGGGTGCCGGGTTCGATTCCCGGCCGGGTCGGAGATTTTAACCTTCATTGGTTAATTCC
The DNA here is from genome assembly GCF_040414725.1 of Anabrus simplex. Lineage (NCBI taxonomy): Eukaryota > Metazoa > Arthropoda > Insecta > Orthoptera > Tettigoniidae > Anabrus > Anabrus simplex. Next base: position 6,928,219 of record NC_090270.1, read on the forward strand.
AATGGCTCGGGGGCTGCAGCTCACACACCTAACATAACACTATCCTCCACCACAATAACACGCAGTTACTACAATGGCAGATGCTGCCCACCCTTATCGGAGGGTCTGCCTTACAAGGGCTGTACTCGGCTAGGAATAGCCACACGAAATTAATTAATCTAAAATGACAAATATAGAAATATTTACGAAGGACACAAATGAGAAGGTTATTTCCCAAAGGTATCAAATTCAAAAAATTACATATTTATTGCTAGTTGCTTTACGTCGCACCGACACAGAGGTCTTATGGTGACGATGGGATAGAAAAGGCCTAGGAGTGGGAAGGAAGCGATCGTGGCCTTATTCACGGTGTGAAAATGGGAAACCACGGAAAAACATCTTCAGGGCTGCCGACAGTGGGGTTCGAGCCAACTATCTCTCGGATGCAAGTTCACAACTGCACGGCCCTAACCGCACGGCCAACTCGCCCGCTTAAATGCAAAATTGAGATTATTGTGATGATAATGATGATGGAAAGCGTGCGTTGGTAGGGAGCTCCATAATATGAAAGAAAGGGGAACTGTCTAAACGGCCCAAATTCATGTGAGACAAGCGTTGATAACAATAAGTACTAAATCCAATGGATTGAATTGGCCAAAACATTGTAAACATGCAGCCAATGAGGAACCATTTCCGGGGCACGTAACAACTAACTAATCTGTGCCTCCACTGTAAATTACTTAATGCTAATAATCGTATATTTAAATAAGTTACAGCAGGATCACTATAGACAACACTGGACACTTCCCGTACTAAACTGAGGGACTTGTTGACAGTGGCGCACCTGGCGGCCCCACCTTAAACATCCAGCGGCAAGATTGACGCTACGAAAGTTGTATGTTAAATCTGATCCGACAAAACGATTTGAAAAATGTGGGCGCAACTTCCGGTTAATATTTATGCAGCCCCGTATCGAGCAGTTCAGCTGAAGTTCAAATTCGTCTTGTGACGATTCAAAACATATCTTCGTTCCTCTTCACCAAGGAAATCTTAAAGAACTTTCCCCTCCTGTGAATTGAGAATGAACTCTTAAAACCTATTAACTGCGATGCCTCTGACCAACAGAAAACCTCCTCAGCAGTGATACTCACGAGCTGCATCTTTATTGACTTTTGCAGTTCTGTGCGTTTTCCCTTTTCATCTTTTTCCAGTTGTATAATAACTATTCATTTCGTTGTCTTATCGGGGAATGTTAAATAAAGGCCCTGGGCTCTCTATGACAGGTGATAGCGGATCTGTTGAGGATGGACAATGCGAACAGACCTCAGCCCCAGTTGCCAGGGTTCTACTGCATAACCGACCAAGTTTGTTAGCTGGTGACAGGTCAGGGGTTGCGACTTGAATACAGATGTCAGCTTTAGGGCAGGTACCTTGGGCTACCGCAGAACACGTCTGTCGAGCTACCGCCCAACGTTGTGACGTCACAATTGTGGCATCTGGCGTGGAGGAATGTGCGCGCTGGGCTCACAAACACGGTCAACAGACCTGAGGGAAGGGTTCGTCTGATTAATAATAATAATAATAATAATAATAATAATAATAATAATAATAATAATAATATCCGCCTCTGTGGTGCAGTAGTAGCAGCGTGATTAGCTGCCACCGCCTGAGGCCCGAGTTCGATTCCCGCCTCTGCCACGAAATTTGAAAAGTGGTACGAGGGCTGGAACGGGATCCACTCAACCTCGGGAGGTCAACTTAGTAGAGAGGGGTTCAGTTCCCACCTTAGCCATCTTCGAAGTGGTTTTCCGTGGTTTCCCGCTTCTCCTCCTTAAGGCCACGGCCGATTCCTTCCCTCTTCCCTGTCTATCCCTTCCAATCTTCCCATCCCCCCGCAAGGCCCTTGTTCAGCCTAACAGGTGAGGCCGCCTTGGCGAGGTACTGGTCCTCCTTCCCAGTTTAATCCCCCGACTCAAAATCTCACGCTTTAGGACACTGCGCTTGAGGCGGTAAAGGTGGGATCCCTCGCTGAGTCCGAAGGAAAAACGAACCCTGGAGGGTAAACGCCTTAAGAAAGAAAGAAATAAAGAAAGATAAAAAATCGTTTGTGATGGGAAAGGACAGGGGATTCCACTATCTAACAGTTACTCACTGGATCGAAGAGATAAATCTTCTTCGCTTGACATGTATCTGTCAGCTGACATCACAGTTGAGGGAAGTATTTTGATGCAGTTTTGTCTGTTAAATGTCTTATTATTTAGGTTAGTTGAGAACAATGGCGAGGGATGGAGAAATTGCAGAGATTTAGGCTCGTTTGATCGCGATTATAAAGTCTCTATTTCGCGAAATGAACAGCAGGGAAACCGCTCCAACTGCCGTTATCTTTGAAAATACTCAGTTAGTGGCGGAGTATTTGGACCGAAATCTGTTCGGATCCTGAGTTGTCATAGATGGCCAAAGCGTTTAGTGAAGAAGCGTACAGGTGAGGTAGTTTCCCGTTGCGTGAGAACAGATACACCCATTTCCACTGGCTACATACCTCAGACAAGGATGAGACTGAGAGCTCAATGTGCCACGTACACGCTAGACGTCGGCAGCAAAGGCGAATAGAGCGCTAACGATAATTTTGAAAAATATCATTGCAGATAACAAAGTGTGAATATTGGGCCTTGACCTACCCAGCAATCGCTGCTCATCACGTAGGCTGAGTGGTCCTCCAACCAGCTCTCAAATCCAGTGATCGAGCCCGTGCCTCCGGGTACACTAAAGACAGCGGTGCCGGCCTGACTATTCAAAACCTTGAACAATATTAGTCGCATTTTGTGAAAAGGAAAACTAAGTTAACGAATTCTGTTTTGCAAGAAAAATATAGCAAGTACGGTATAAGTCAAATGACTTACTAATTGGTTGACTATAACATTTTAAAAATCTGCTTTACTGCATTCTACAATGTTTTTGCATATTTTGGAAGCAGACTACATAGGCCTAAATAGATCCTGAACATAATAACAATAATAACTTTTTAATTTGTACTTTGTCACTTTACCGTACAGGTTTGGTTCCTTCCCCCGTACTCAGCGAGGGCAGTGTCCTTTGGTCGGGGATACAACTGGGGAGGAGAACCAGTGGCTCGCAAATGCGGCCTCACCTGCTATCTTGAACAGGGACCTAGTGCGGAATGGGATGATTGAAAGAGATAGGCAAGGAAGAGAGAAGGAAGCGGCCCTGGCCTTAAGTTAGGATGGCTGAGGTGGGAATCGAATCTCCTCTACTCAATTGACTTCCCGAGGCTGAGTGAGCCCCGTTCCAGCACTCGAACCACTTTTCAAATTTCGTGGCAGAGCCGGAAATCGAACCCGGGCCTCAGGGGCCCCCTCCCCGGAGGGTGTGTGGCAGCTAATCACCCTAACCATTACACCACAGAGGCGGACATAATACACAGTTCAGAAAAATAGGGGAACGTGTTTTTGAACGTATGCCATGTTCCACAAAACAACACCTCACACCAACTAAACCTTTATTCTTTACCATTGAAGTATACAAATGAACATCGATGGATTCACGTTCATTTTCACAACACAAACAGAAATGTCCAAATAGGGACGAAAACAAAGTGATAAGAGTCCTCCAGGGTGGATTTTTATCACAGTTGGAGAGCTTCAGTATGGTGTATGTCCTCCAGCATTTACCACAGCTTGGCACCTACGTGACATGCTCCGTATAAGTCGACAGAGGTCACGTTGCGGTATCAGGTCCCATTCTTCAGTGGGAGCCTGTTCGAGGTCTTGGAGAGTCTGCGGTGGAACAGGACACCCAAAACACTTCTGTCAAGCCTATCCCACGCATGCTCGATGGGATTAAGGTCGGGACTCACTGCTGGCCATTCCACCTCTTGAATGTCCACTTCAAGAAAGACAGCTCTGGTGCTGCGCGCTACATGAGCCCTCGCATGGTCGTGCATGAGTATGAATTCAGGGCCAACACCGCATGCAGCAGCCAACATATGCTGTAGCAGTATCTGCTCGATGTGCCCCGCAGCAGTAAGATTACCACGGATGACGACAAGATTCGTACGGCCATCAATACTGATGCCACCCCACACTATCACAGAACCTTGCCTGAATCGGTCGCCTTCCTGGACAACATTTGGCATGTACTGCTCACCACGACGTCTCCCATCACGTTGATGTCCATCACGCAGATCTGAACTCGTCTGTGAACAACACAGGTCTCCATTGGCGAAGTTGCCAATTGACGTGGGTAGGGGCAAACAGAAGGCGAGCTACGCGATGTTGCTGCGTTAAACGGTGTCATGTCCAGGGACACGAACCTTCATCAAGTAGCAGCACATAAGTAATACATAGTGATTATTTTGGTAACTCAATCCACTGGCCTTGCTGTCGAAGCAGCCATGTGTTGGGGGTGATATAGAATGACAGTTAAAAACAGAGTTGTGTGAGGTCAAGAGGTCTCACGAGGAAGTCGATACGGACAAATCTAAAAAGTCACGTCCTGTCGTCTGGAGATGGCAAGAAAATGGGGGTAGTTTGAAGGATACCATACTTAAAATTAATGGGCGACCCAATTAAGTGAAACGGGACGCAGTGTCATGTTTATGATGACAAGTATTAGAAATGGGGAAGTTATTTTATGAGCATAGGTTTAAGGGCGAGAAGTCAAGTTCATGTTAATAAATATTGCCACGTGCATAGTGTGGGATTTGAGATACATGGGGGAGGTGGTAGCACCAATAGTAAGCCAGTAAGGCTTTATCTGAGAGGAGGGGAGACCCTCATATCATATTGCTAGTCCCTTTAAATACGTATGTAATTGAAGGAACAAGCGTCTTATTGCATTAGTCTTCGCTTTGGGAGCCTTGCCTTCCGCTCACGTTAGAGGGTTGCGATCAATTCTCCAAGCGGTCTCGCTACTTAGAATATTTCTTAGTAGATCAGGTTGAACGGTGGTGCTAACACTTGGTATTCACCATTCATACTTTGATTCTCGACTTAAGCCCGAGTTCTTCTGGGTTTTATCGTAGTTGGCAACTTAAAGCTTGAGGAATCTCTGTGAGATTTCACGATACTCTGTTTTTAACATCGCTTAGCATTTCAGTGGTACTCTAATGCTTTAGAGTCCACTTGCATTTACTTGGAGTAGCCGTTCTGAGGAAGGCTAGTTCCAGTACGTCACAATACGTGACCGACTTCAATTGTACGTGTATATTCTTTGTACATCATCTGTCAATATACGCACATATATAGGAAATCATATGAGTTTCAACTCTTAACAACCAACTTACCTAACGCCTATAAATTACCATCTTATATCCCTTTCGTTTTTAGTACTGTTGTTAGCCATCAGGTGATTCCACTCACCGCTCGGCGTCTCACCTGTTGGCCGGGATACGACAGGAGAAGAAAAACTGGTGTCAGTTTTGTGGGGTTGGTCCTGAGTTCGACGTCCATCCAGGGTTGTTTAACTCTTAACCAGGCGTTGGTGGTTTCCTAAGCGGCTGTCTATCCTAGTAGACTGAGGGGCGGTCGGAAGAAAGAAGAAGAAGTCCGGAGGCTGTCTATCCTAGTAGACTGAGGGGCGGTCCGAAGGAGAAAGAAGAAGTCCAGCGGCTGTCTATCCTAGTAGACTGAGGGGCGGTCGGCAGGAGGAAGAAGAAGTCCGTAAGCAGACAGAGAGCAGAACCAAGAAGGCGCAAGGGCTGGCCCACGGAGTAGCAGAGGGATTCATAGGAGTCCAAGGAAGGAAGACGCAATCGACCCGGCGTACCTGCACGTCGTCAGCTCACCATCAGCACGCAGTAGAAGACCAAATATTGTAAGGTAAGCCAAACTCAAAATCAGTATGTCTAATTCTGAAGTGGGAAGTGCCAGTGATAATTCAGATAACAATTATATTAATATCAATCAAGCGTTCAAGTTAATCGGAGATCCTTTTGACGGGAGAAATCGGAGTAGGTTGAAAGAGTTCTGTGCAAATGTAGACTCAGCAATAGAATTTGTTCAACCGGATGAACATCCGCTGTTTTTTAAATATGTTCTTACCAGAATAACGGGTGAAGCTAGAAGCAAGTTATTAGTAAGACAGGATGTGACGAGCTGGCCAAAAGCGAAGGCAGCTTTGTTTGAAAATTATGGAGAGCGTAGGACTATTGATCATTACGCATGTAAAATGTTTAAAGCACAGCAAAATAAAGATGAATCTGTAATAGCTTGGGGTTCGAGAATGGATGCAATGGTAAGCGAACTTAAAGAAGTTGCCACGGCAAGAGTCGAACCGGAGGCAAAAGTTCATAGAGCGAATTTAATAGGAGAGTTAGGGATATCATGTTTTGTACAACGATTAATTGATAAAAGCATTCAAACGATTGTCCGTAGTAGGAACATTACGGATGATTTCGGTTTAGCAGTTGAGGTAGCGGCCCAAGAAGAGTCGGCCGTACTCTCAAGTAAGGAAAAGCACGGTGAATCAGTTAGGAGAGATAAATATTGTAGTAATTGCAATAAGAAAGGACATTCGGCATCCTCATGTTTTCTTAAAATGCGACCAAAAGAAGTTAAGGCAATAACGTGTTACAATTGTAATAAGGAAGGGCACTATTCACGAGAGTGCAGAGTAATAGTTTGTAAACGTTGTAAGAGAACAGGGCATGTAGAGAAAAATTGTAAAAGTAGTAAACCGCAGCAATTCACTAATTACAAGGGTAAAGGTTACGAGAACAAGCAGGCGGAAAACTAGAACAGGATCATGACGCAAGGCCGGTTATAGGTCCTAAAAGTGTTCACATAGGCCAAGTACACAATAAGTGTAATAACAATGAAGGGACAGTTTTACTATCTATAAATGATGTGCATGGACCTTTTCGATTTTTAATCGATACAGGCTCAGAAATAAGTGTAATAAAGAAACAATGCGTACCGAAGGAAATAAAGATAGATACAAGTGATAGATTAAAATTGCTAGGAGTTAGCAAAGGAACACTATTCACGTGTGGAACCGCGAAGGTAACTTTGGGAACATCTCAATGCAAATTGCATGTAGTAGATGTTGAATTTCAGCTGTCACAAGACGGATTGATAGGTAGAGATTTATTGAAAGATTCTGTAATTAATTTCACGGAGGAATTCATAGAAGTAAATGGTGATAAACATCAAATAGAAATTAGAGAAGCTAAAGTAATAAAAGTACGTCCGAGAACGGAAACTATGTATGACATAGGACAAGACGAAATTGCGCACGTAATGAAAGTAGAAAAAAGTGACGCACAGAAATGTTCACAATCGAGAACTCGAAGATTAATCGAACTAATTAGGGCAGATCATATGCTAAAGAGTGATAGAGAAAGGATATTTGAAATATGTTCAGAATGTAATGATAGATTTTATTTAGATAGAAAATTAAACGAGATTACGATCGGTAGCATGTACCCTATACCAGGTACTACGGAGTTAAGTAACTCAATAGGGAAAGCGACTTATTTCTCGACAATTGATTTAGCCAGTAGCTATTATCAAGTTGAAGCAGAGAAAAAGATATTGAAAAGATCACATTCTCGGTATTAGATAGACATTTGATATAAATGTATGCAAATGACGTTCATACGATTAATTAGCAGGAGTAAATGGAACTAAGTGTTTATGCTAATTATATTACAAAAAAACAGTATTTTCAGCATTATATCGGAATTTTTGATATAAACGTATGTCAGTGACGTTCATGTGATTAATGACAAATGTGTCAGCGGAAGTAAGTGAATTAAATGTTTATTAAATGAAATTAAATTATATGATTATTTTGAGATTCAGTAAAATAATAATAATAATAATAATAATAATAATAATAATAACAATAATAATAATAATAATAATAATAAATGATCGACGTTTTTGAGAAGTTAAGAGAGATTTTCTCAACCCACGACCACGAAACAACTTAAGGGATTTTTGGGATTATCGGGATATTACAGACGTTTTATACCAGATTATAGCAAAATTGCTAAACCACTGTATGAACTTTTAAAGAAAGAAGTAGACTATAAATGGGAAACTAAACAGGAGGAAGCATTTCAGACTTTAAAGAATAAGTTGATAACGTATCCGATTTTACAATATCCAGATTTCGAGAAACCGTTTATTGTAACAACCGATGCAAGCAATGAAGCGTTAGGCGCAGTATTGTCGCAAGGGAAGGTAGGAAGCGATTTGCCAGTAGCATACATATCTAGAGTATTGAATAAGGCAGAAAGAAATTATTCAACAACAGAAAAGGAAATGTTAGGAATTGTATTTGCAGTAAAGTATTTTAGACCGTATGTCTTAGGACGAAAGTTCACTGTAGTGACGGATCATAAACCACTTAAATGGGTATTTAATGTGCAAGATCCAACCTCAAGATTGCTAAAATTTAGACTGAAGTTAGCAGAATACGATTTCGATGTTGTTTATAAACAAGGAAAGTTAAATACAAATGCAGACGCACTGAGCAGAATACACAAATTAGATGAGGTTGAACAAGAAGAAGTTTCAGAAATGGAAACAGATGAGAAATTCACAGAGAAATTAACAGAGGATGAAAAGAAAGAGATTATGAAAGAATTTCATGCATCTTTAGTTGGAGGACACCAAGGCATTACACGCACGTATGCTAGGTTAAAAGATTGTATTGAGTGGCCAGGAATGAAGCAATACATTCGATTATGTCATTCATGTCAAACTAATAAGTTTACGAAGCCAGATACGAAGGCGAGTATGGTAATCACAGACACACCGCGGATTGTGTTTGAGAAAATAGCGTTAGATGTGGTTGGACCACTTCCACTTACACTCGACGGAAACAAATTTATTTTAACGTGTCAAGATCAGTTATCGAAGTACTTAGTAGCAGTGCCAATGAAAAATCAAGAAGCAGAGACAATTGCAAGGGCATTGATGGACAATGTAGTACGAACATTTGGAATAACAAGTGTAATATTAACTGACCAAGGTAGCAACTTTTTGAGCGAAGTAATGAAGAAATTATGTAGATTATTAAATATTAGGAAGATTCATACTGCCGCATTTAGGCCACAGTCAAACGGAAGTTTAGAGAGATCTCATGCAGTATTAGCTGAATTTTTGAGACACTATGTATGTGGAACCCAAGACGATTGGGATAAGTTTATTTCAATGGCAACTTTTGTATACAATACAACGAAAAGTACGTCAACTAATTTCACACCATTTGAATTAGTATTTGGAGGAAAGGCGAATATACCAGGGACATTGCAGAGAAAACCAAATGAGAAGAATTATAATGAACACGAAAGCTATGTGGAGGAATTAGCTCGAAGGCTTAGAGAAAGTCACGAGGTAGCACGTAAAACTCTAATAGAAACCAAGTTGAAAAATAAAGTCCAGTATGATACAAGAATAAACGAAGTAACGTTTAAGATAGGAGACCAAGTTCTTTTAAGAAATGATTCAGTAAGACGAGGTCGTAGCAAAAAATTAAGTCCAAACTTTGTTGGCCCGTACACAGTACAGGAAGTTTCAGGAGTGAACAGCGTTTTGAATATGAATAAGCGAGGGAAGCGCGTTACAGTACACAGTAACCGATTAAAGTTATATATTTAAATGAGAAGGAAAATTGTATGTAAATACATTGTGAACAACCAGTAATAAATTATAGGCAACGCAAGGTAACACAAATCTGTTACTTGCAGGTCAATGGCGCTGATAGCAGCGGCGATCGCAGTGATGGCGATATTTACGAAAGGAGGAAGGGCAATTGATTTCCAGCTCCAACCATATGAGTCCACACCAGGGGTTTATTTCGACAAGCTAGGTGAAGTTCAACTCTATAACACTGAATGGAAGGTAGTAACTTATGTAAATTTAGAAGCGTTAAATGATGCGTATAATGTTGGTAAGAAATACATTCAGAGAACCATGAGATTGTGTTCAGAACTGGAAGTAAATTTAACATATACGTGTGAGAATGAGGTAAAGCTTTTAATTATGCAATTAAATAAAACTCAAAATTTGCGTGAATTAATAAGACAAACAACTAAGACTGAGGAGAAGGAAAATTCAGATCAAAATAGAATGAAGCGAGGAGTTCTTAATTTTGTAGGAAGTATTGCTAAAATTTTATTCGGAACCTTAGATTCGCAGGATGCAGCCTATTATCAAAGTCACATTAAGGATCTTGAATCAGAGAATTTGTCGATGTTGAAAGTCGCGAAAGAACAGATGATTGTAGTAAAAAGTACGTTACAATCAATGAATAGCTCATTGTATGACGTCGCTAAGAACGAAAAAGAATTAAGCGATAATATATCAACAATACGGGGATATCTGAAGGATGAGACTGAGCAAATAGAAAGCGCATTTAGGAGAACGGAGATTGAAATCGCGGTCAATAGGCATTTAATTGACACGCAAGGATTCTTAGCGCAATTAAAAGATCATTATGAGATTCTGTTAAATGGAATAATGTTGGCTCAAAAGGGAGTCTTACAACCTCAGATTATAAGTCCTAGTGATATAATAAAGTCGTTTTCAAAGGCACAGAATAATTTCCCACCAGGAATGACATTACCTGTTGAGTTGAGACTGGCTTATGGCTATTTAATAACTAGAATAGCAGAGATTGAAGTGTTCATTACTAAAGAAATACTTGGTTACATTGTAAAGGTACCTTTGGTAGATAAGGTAAAATATGATCTTATTAAGGTTATACCATTCCCAACAAGAGTGAATGGTGAGGTAGACAACTTTGTTTTTATTAATAGTGAAAATGAATTTATTCTTTTGGACCAGAACAGGCAAAATTATGTAATGTTAACTGAAAATCAAATTAATAATTGTAAGAGGTTGAATGATAAACTTAAGGTATGCAAACAAGAGTTTGCTATCAAACTAGCTCATTCACATGAGGAATGTGTAGTAAAATTGTTGACAGGGGCACAGGTTATGCCACAAGATTGTCAAAAGAATGTAATTAGAGTACAAGAAGTAATGTGGTTTCCCTTAAGAGAAAATAAATGGATTTATATCGCTCCACATGAGGTAAAAATAACAGTAATATGTCAAGAGTTGCACACAAGTGATGCTAAGTTAACAGGTACAGGAATAATAACAATGTTTAATAGATGTACGGCCTTTGGGCCAAAATCAAAAATTCAATCTTCAAATGTAATTAAAACAAATAGTACCAAAGATCAAGGGTTTGTACCTGATCTATTGTTACAGTATGACTGTTGCGATCATTTAGGAATTAACACTAAATTGAGTCAATTGCAGGATGAAGGAAAGATACCGTTGGTAAATGTGCTTCACCATGCAGAGGAATTAAAATTAGCAAGTCATAAAGTAGAGGCAGTTGAAAAATTAATACTTGAACAGGAGGATGAATTAAAGCAAAACCATAAATTGGATAAGTTGAATTTTCTGTCTTATATAGGTGGAGGAACAATTGCTGTTATTTTGTTATTATTATGTTCCTGCTGTTTTTGCAAAAGATGTTGCAAAAGATTTAGACTTGCTCATAAACTGTCAGAGCTAGGAGATGAGTGTTGCGGAAAGGTATGTATCCGCCAAACTATAATTAATGGTCCTAACTCACATTGTTCAGGCGAGGACGTTACAGTGCACTTTGATAGACAGGAGTATGTAAGAGGTAAGCGCGTAAATGAGCGCAGGGGTAGAAGTATGACTGATCTTACTACTTCCAGTATAGAGCTTAATGAAAGGTCTCTCATCAGAGAGCCAAGGAGGCAATAAAGAGGGAGCGTAACCACATTAGTAAAGTAAAAATTTCAATGACCATTGTATAAGTAATGAATCACTAGTAAGACAGTGTTAAGGCTGTAATGTAACAAATGTAACTTTAAAATTGTTAAAGTACGAAAAAAAAAGACTTGCCAAGGGGCAGAGTCGAACAGGCAACCTTATGTTAAGGTAAAATTTCATGACACTGGCCTAAGGAGGCACAGTTCGGGCTTGTCGAGGGAGGCAAGACCCAAGCGTCCATTCCTATGAGTTTGGTACGGGTAATGTCAGTAATAGCTGCACAAGAATTTGTGAGACTGGCCTAAGGAGGCACAGTTCGGGCTTGTCGAGGGAGGCAAGACCCAAGCGTCCATTCCTATGAGTTTGGTACGGGTTATGTGTCAGTAATGACTGCACAAAAATTTGTGAGACTGGCCTAAGGAGGCACAGTTCGGACGTGTCGAGAGAGGCACGGTCCAAGCGTCCATTCCTATGAGTTTGGTACGGATAATGTGTCAGCAGTGACTGCACAAGTTTGTAAGACTTACTCAAGAAGTATAGTCAGGGGAACCGAGTTGCTATTGCAATCTCGAAGCCGGCCATTCCAAGAGTTTGGTACGGAAGTAAAAACCGACCAGAGAAGGCTGGAAGGTAAAGTTGTATGTACTGTGAAGCATATAAATTGATATGTGTTAATTACTGTGAAATGTGAAATTAAAAAATGTGAAATGTAAATGAGTGATATTAAGTACTGTAAAATGAAAAAAATGAAGTGTTATATGTACTGTGACATATATAAATTGATATGTATTAATCACTGTAAAATGTGAAATGAAAAATGTGAAATGTAATATGTAAATGAGTTATATCAGTACTGTGAAATAAAAAAATGAAATGTTATATGTACTGTGAAACATATAAATTGATATGTATTAGATGTTAAATCTAAACTATGTTATATTAAGTACTACATGTACTGTGGAATATATGAATTGAAATGTATTAATGCAATATGGTTTACTGTGAAAAAATATGTGAAATGTATTATGAACATTAATTGTATGCAGGGTAAAGAGAATTGTATTAATGTCAAAATGTAATAAGTTGAAGTGTATCTATGAACTGTAATGTAATATTGCTAAAATGTAATGTGCTATGTAAGGTACATGCGGTAATTAACCCTGTATGTACGTGTACTCAGGTGGAAACCAGTTGCATGTGTGGCAACTAGTTTCTTTCCTAAGGGGGGAGGTGTCATGTCCAGGGACACGAACCTTCATCAAGTAGCAGCACATAAGTAATACATAGTGATTATTTTGGTAACTCAATCCACTGGCCTTGCTGTCGAAGCAGCCATGTGTTGGGGGTGATATAGAATGACAGTTAAAAACAGAGTTGTGTGAGGTCAAGAGGTCTCACGAGGAAGTCGATACGGACAAATCTAAAAAGTCACGTCCTGTCGTCTGGAGATGGCAAGAAAATGGGGGTAGTTTGAAGGATACCATACTTAAAATTAATGGGCGACCCAATTAAGTGAAACGGGACGCAGTGTCATGTTTATGATGACAAGTATTAGAAATGGGGAAGTTATTTTATGAGCATAGGTTTAAGGGCGAGAAGTCAAGTTCATGTTAATAAATATTGCCACGTGCATAGTGTGGGATTTGTGATGCATGGGGGAGGTGGTAGCACCAATAGTAAGCCAGTAAGGCTTTATCTGAGAGGAGGGGAGACCCTCATATCATATTGCTAGTCCCTTTAAATACGTATGTAATTGAAGGAACAAGCGTCTTATTGCATTAGTCTTCGCTTTGGGAGCCTTGCCTTCCGCTCACGTTAGAGAGTTGCGATCAATTCTCCAAGCGGTCTCGCTACTTAGAATATTTCTTAGTAGATCAGGTTGAATGGTGCTGCTAACACTTGGTATTCACCATTCATACTTTGATTCTCGACTTAAGCCCGAGTTCTTCTGGGTTTTATCGTAGTTGGCAACTTAAAGCTTGAGGAATCTCTGTGAGATTTCACGATACTCTGTTTTTAACATCGCTTAGCATTTCAGTGGTACTCTAATGCTTTAGAGTCCACTTGCATTTACTTGGAGTAGCCGTTCTGAGGAAGGCTAGTTCCAGTACGTCACAATACGTGACCGACTTCAATTGTACGTGTATATTCTTTGTACATCATCTGTCAATATACGCACATATATAGGAAATCATATGAGTTTCAACTCTTAACAACCAACTTACCTAACGCCTATAAATTACCATCTTATATCCCTTTCGTTTTTAGTACTGTTGTTAGCCATCAGGTGATTCCACTCACCGCTCGGCGTCTCACCTGTTGGCCGGGATACGACAACGGGGCACTCGAGCAGGACGTCTGGGTCATAAGGACACTCATCTTAACTTGTTCCTTACTGTCCGGGCAGACACCGTGACTCCATTGACCCTCCTGACGTCTTGTTGCAGTTCTCTGGTAGTTACTGAACGACGCCGCAACGCACCGATGGTCAGATATCGGTCATCCTGTGGGGTTATCATGCGTCCATGGCCTTGTCCAACCTTCCTTGTGAACTGGCCTGTCACATTGTAGCGATTCTATAAGTGGTGAATAAATGACGAAGATACATTGAGATCCACAGCAACACGACGAAAAGTCCATCCTTCCTGGATCAAAGTGACGGCCCTTGCGACTTGAACCTCGTTAAGATGTCTCATGGGATGTGCTGGTTTACGTACAACGTGCTCAAATGACCGCAGTACTCTGTGTACGTCGCACCGACATTCACTTTGTTTCGAGGGGTCACCTGACAGTTTAATGCATGTCTGCGCATGACACACCTTGAGTAGCTAAGGTCTCGACGTGCTGTACGACCATTGGACCCCATCTACCAAATTAACGTTCACATACCGGACGTTACAAAACATGTTCCCTTAATTTTTTTGAACTGTGCAATACTGAACGAGTTGGCCGTGCAGTTAGGGGCGCGCAGCTGTGAGCCTGCATTCGAGAAATAGTGGGTTCGAACCCCACTGTGGGTAGCCCTGAAGATGGTTTTCCGTTGTTTCCCATTTTCACACCAGGCAAATACTGGGGCTGTACCTTAATCGAGGGCATGGGACTTCCTTCCAACTCCTAGCCCTATCTGTGTTGATGCGACAAAAAGGAAATAATAATCATAATTGTACCGGGGGTACACATTCTCCATCCCGTTGAATTGCGCGTCTTCTAGAAGGTCATTTGTGCTATGAATCTTGAACTAATGTAATACAAGATACTCAGACCTTCAACCATCAGATGTCTCTACCATCAGCCTAGGTGCCCCCTCTGGCAGGATTAAGGACAATTAATTCTTAAGGGAATTTCAATTTTTTTTAAGGTGGCAAACCTTAAGTTTGTGAAGATTGTTTTGTTCAAGTGTCAAAGTTGTCAGCACTCTATGGCTTTCTTCTTGCTTGGTTATTAACCAATCAGGAATTTTGTGTATATTTCTCTAGCCAATTAAAATTGGAGGTGTGTACAGGCTTCGTGACTATCTGAAAAGAGTTCTGGAAATTTCCCTCGGAAATGCTATAAAAGCTGGGCGCTTTAGGGCCGTGTTATCATCATCTTCTCTCCGGTCTAGTGAGTGCGGCATGATTTGGAGGCAGGGCCATTCAGAAGACCTAACTATTCAAGGTAATGGCAGAAATTTCTTAACATGTGATAGCTCCAGGCAGGTATCTTGAGAGGAAGGTTTCAAACATCTTTAATTTTATGTAAAATCCTAATTTAAGGTTTTAAATGTAGATTTTCGACAAGTCTGAGGGTTCTGTTCAAAACCCTGCTGGGAAAATATAAATTAAGGAAACAAAGAGTGATTACCCTCTGTTGATTCCCATTCAACTTGGTATGGGGTGACTAAAATGTATAAGCCTCTTCCGTTTAGTGACCCCTCTGTAGTATAGCCCATCTAGGGTTTTAAGAGTGTTTCGTCTCCTCATGGGCACTGATTGCCCGTCTGTAGACTGTAAACACAGTCTGTAAGAAGCTGGACTACAATGTGATGAGTGCTCATCCCGTGTACATTATGAGGTCGGTAATGTTCTCTGGTTTTTGGACTTGGAGTCCGCTGTTCTTATCAGAGCTTACGAGCTCATTTGTTGTTGTTTGTTCCAAATCCCAAATTTTAAAACAAAAAGAAAAAAAGAAGGAAATAAATAAAATTTCAAAATTGAGTGCTTTAACGTATGTCACCTCTCTGTTCTACTATAACCATCGGTGTCTGGTTCGCCACGTTTGCTCTCGTCAGGGACAAACACATTTTTTTCTCTTTATTTCTTGAGAAATGTTTGGATTGTAGGAAAATAATAAATCAACAGTTTGTAGTAGGATTTTTAAACTTGGTGGTTAGACGCCTAATTTACGCACTTATGCAGCTTGTGTGGTTGTAAACCAGTCTCTTAGTTATGTACTGAACATGACCTGCTTCATCTTGATTGAAATATGTACATCCGTGTATATTCCTGTCCTCTCTCCCTGTGGGTGCGAAGTTAGAATACATCCTCGGTGTACAGTGCAAACGCAAAGATCGCGGGTTCAAACCCGGCGAAGGTAGTTGGATTTTTGAAGGATGAAACGAAGTCCAGCCCCTGAGACCCCTGTTGGGAGAGATCAAGAGTGTTATACTGTCGTGAACGATGGCTCACGACGCGCCTTCCGCGTATTAACGAAAGAGCGAACGGGTTCGAATGGGCTTCGAATCCGTGACCTCCAGGTTAGAAAGCCTGTGATTTAAAAGTAGCAGGCATATGAACGCATGTATATATGAAAGGAAATTTTAGGAGAGTTTGTGTATATTCATAACTCATAATTCATAAATGACATTATAATAATAAGAAGAACAAAAAGAGAAATAACAGAATATTTCAAAGAAGGACTTAGAATATTCGATGCTGCTTTGGAGCTCGTAAGCCAAGAGCTTTGTGTCCCAATATTACGAAACATTGTGTGAGTTAAAATACGCACTTCTTTTGGGTTGGAAATATACAGTCACGTGTAAGAGTCGTAGAAACAGTTTCCAAAGTGTTCTGGAACAATGTGTGTGATACAACGTGACTGGGTGGTTCCATGTGAAAGAACCAATCAGAGAACAGTGCAGCCGTGACGTGAACTAGTGACTTGTGGTGGTGCTATACGAATCAGTGGGATTATTCGAGAAAGAATAGATGAAACTATATAACTGGGTAACTTGTAAACAACAGGGCTTTTTGACTTTCGTCCCTCGAAGGAGGCTTTTTGACTTTCATCCCTCGAAGGGAGCTTTTTGACTCACGGCACTGGAAGAAGGCATTTGAACGGTAGGCAATATCGCGCAGAGATGTGAATAATCAACTAGGGAGAACTGTTGGAGAGCTGGTAGACTTAGCATTCAGTCGCAGTACGCAGTAAAGTGATCAGGCTCTCGAACTGAGTGTGATTTGTTGATAAACAATCACAAGGGTTTTCCACACCGATTATCAAAGTAGGTGTTGGAATAAGCTTATAGACTAGCAGTTCAATTTTAATTGGGAGAAGTCACATCGCCGTGAAGAGTAACGAGTTCCAGGGATATCTACGCAGAAGAGGAGAAGGCAAGAAGAGAAGAGTGAAGACGTCAGCTGTACAAGAATCGGCTATACTCCGTAGTTAAGTATTCAACCAGTAAATATATGTATTATATGTATTTTTGTGTGTACTAGGAACAAGACTTAAAGACTTTCTCATAGATCTGAAGTTGAGAAGGGATTGAGAGTAATTGGTGTCAGAGATTGTTTTTGTACATATATATATATATATATGTATGTGTGTGTGTGTGTGTGTGTGTGTGTGTGTGTGTGTGAATATTCTCAGTGTTAGAATATAATTGATATTTAAGATTTGCCAATCTGATTATACGCTCCCAGAACTCCGAACCCAAGTCCTCAGCCTGTTGTACATCCCTTAGGGTCACGACAATACTAGCGCCCCCACCCACAGGCCAAATTAATTAAAACTCGGCCTTAGAGAGATCTGATTAACTCTGCCAACTACTAGAGTAAAATGCAGCTTCAAAAGTTACACACACGAAGCCTACACAACGTCAAACTAAAATCCCTGAACTCGGAAGCTGAGGCCATATTATTATTATTATTATTATTATTATTATTATTATTATTATTATTATTATTATTATTATAATCACCTATATATTTAAAGAGTTTACTGAAACCAGCTTCATTTTTGTTTTATTTTATCCGGAATTACCTGCCGGTAAATCATGAGAATCATGAATCATGACGTCTCTAAGTTAAGTCAACTTTGAGTAATCATAAAATCAAATCATTAAACGATCACTCCAATAATTGCAGGCGATGGCTTACCCTAACCCGCAGTACATTCTCTACTTAACAGGTTCTGATATAGCCTACCATGTGATTTTCATCCTTGTTATAGTAATGTCATTGCATGCAGCCATGTTTGATTACTACCTGTCCTATGATCTCGCAAGAATACTATTTCCTGCTAGATACTCTTTGATTGTCTAAACTTTCCCAGCTTCCAAATACAGGGTTATTCACCTAACATGTTACACGCAAATAACTTCTAAACGATTAAAGATATCGGCATTCTGTTTTCATATTCGTAAATTGTATCCTTGGACTTGTAAAACAACGTGCCACTTAGTGTCATGGGGTGATTAATAACCGAGATATTGATACTAACTCCATATTTTTAAATAGAACGGCACAATTTCATACAGCTGGACTAAAAGTTCACCTGCGTGCAAGTTCAAATATGTAAGTATTTTCAAAATCGGACAAGTACTTTTTGAGATATAAATAAGAACAGCATGCGCGGTTTTGCATGCCGCATCAGACGGCGTGAAGTCTGGCAAGCACATATTGACGCGCAAGCAGTTTCCTGGGAGTGAGTTCAGCCTCAGAATGGATACCAGGCATGTAAGCACCTCGTACATATGTGATGGGTTTTTAAAGCGTGTATGACAAGCGAAGTCATGACAGGACACGGAGGGTTGATGTATTTAGAAGGAATAAAGTAAGTACAGCACTTTGCCTTGAAAGGAACATAACGAAAGCTATAATTGTCACTGGTTTTAGTGTACAGTACATACTACTGTATTAGTTCAGAAGTAAGCATGACACAAAACACCGGAGCTCCTTCCAGTAAAGCAAATGAATAATGTCCGAGGTAGACCTCATTGGAAACGATCCTAAGGGCGTAGGAATGGGAACATAACAACGTCTCGGTTATGAGGCGGGCATTTTGTATGTAGAGACCGTGTTGGCAACGAGTTCAGTACTTTATGTGGCAAAGCCATGCGTGGAGGCTGAATTATCACAACAATAAAGATACGAGGTGGGTGATGTTTGAATACGTGCGTCTCAGTAAAAAATGAAATGGCGTATGGCGTCTGGTGCCGGGAGTGTCCGAGGAAAAATTCGGCTCGCCAGGTGCAGGTCTTTGGATTTGATTTGACGCCCTAAGTGACGCGTGGTGATGAGGATGAAGTGATGATGAAGACGACACATACACCCAGACCCCGTGCCAGCGAAATTAACCAATTGTGCTTAAATTCCCCACCCTTCCTGGAATCGAACCCGGGACCCCTGTGACCAAAGGCCAGCACGCTAACCATTTAGTCATGGAGCTGGACTGCGTCTCAGTGATCCGCACACACACTATGTCTATTTAATTATGTGCTCGAAATGTTGATCATCAATGGCAATGCACATTTGCAGTCGTATCGCGAGGGATAATGTCACAGACCGAAGAGTTTCCCTCGACATTGCAGCACATCTTGCGATTTGCCTGGAGTAGCGGTGGGAAACCACAGAAACACTTCCAGGATAGGTGAGATGGGTACCGAACCCACCTCTTCCCCGTTGCTGGAGCTTACGCGTAGATTATGTCCGTGCACGTACCCCTGAGGAAAAAGTCCAGCGGTGTCAAATCAGGTGACCATGCTGGCCACCTGATGGGGCCACCACGTCCGATCCATCGACCGGGGAATATCTCGTTTAAGACTTGCGGGGCCACAATCGAATAGTGGACAGAATAACCGAGTGCTGGAACCACATATTCTGTCGTATGTTACGGGGTACGTTTTCCAGGAGAACAGGGTGGACAAGACCTTCCCCTCCTACGCCCTCTAATAGCAGCTACACTACCTTATCTTACTATTTCCATTTGTTTGCAGGACGTGTGTCATTCACACTACGATTGCATGACAAAATCTACATTTTCAAACACTAAGTCTACTCCAGAACAGTAATGCTTATACGGTCGCACTTTTAGTAATGCATCTTATTGTTCGGGTTCCTCTCCAGACGTACGTGATTAAGACACTTGAAGGGGTGCAGAGAATAGTTGTTGTTATTTCATTTCCGGGGCTTGGACATCGTGGTCGTGTAGCCCCATGTGCTTGGTGTGTGTGTGTGTGTGTGTGTACTGTATGTGTGTTAGAACGTGTCTGATAACCTGTGTTATTGTGGTGTCTGTAGTAGTGTACTGTAGTTGTAATTAAGCTGAGGAATTGGGACGGAGGCGGCTATTGTAGTAAGTGAGGAACCATCCCGACATTTGCCTGGAGTAGCGGTGGGAAACCACAGAAACACTTCCAGGATAGGTGAGATGGGTACCGAACCCACCTCTTCCCCGTTTTGCCTCACGGAGCTGAGTGCACCTCGTTCCAGCCCTCCAACCAGAATTAAATGGCTTATCAGAGCCGGGAATTTAACCCAGACCACCGCGGCGACAGCTACGAATGCTAGCCGCTACACGTGATTAAAAACTCGACAGACTGCTCTGCATTCTCGAGAGTGCAGGTTCGAGTCGTGCCTCGCCCAACATGAAAGTGATTTGCATGGAGTCCCATGTTCAACACCAGGCAAATACCGGATAGGTACCTTTGGGATAGGCCACGACCGACGTCCTTTCCAAATCCTTCCCATTCCCATCCGTAGGTAAAGACGCTAAACTGAGCGAAGCCTATTACACATGGATGTCAAAACGAAACGAAACAAAACGAAACAAAAAAATTAATCTCCCTTTCCCGTTGTGTGTTTGCCAGTCATACAATAACTTTGCACACCCAGGGTTGGGCTTTTTTTTTAAGTGGAATCAGATATTCTCTCACATATCCTATATTTTTGTGCGTCCGGGGTGACGCCTCAACTATACATCTCACCTCGCCGGGCCAAATAGCACAATTGGTTGTCCCTAAGTAGGTTGACGGCCTTCCCCAGCAATGTTATCCACTTGCATCATCCAGGACATTGATCCCGATATCCCGGAAGAGGACATCTGTGAAGCCCTTCTCTCGACGGGTGTCTACTTTGTTCACCGCCTCTACACCGGCTCACCTCCAAGCTGAGATTGAACCAGGCGAAGAACTGGCTGCTAATGCTGACATTACGCCTCCCCAGTCCCCACCATCCCCCTTACCAGTGTCTTCCTGCCCTTCCCCTCCTCCTACTACCACCACCGTATCTACTCCAGCTACCCTTACTACTCCTTGTATCGTATCTGTCACCACCACTACTATGACTACTACCACCACCACTACCACCAATGTCGCTCATACCTCTGCTTCTCTTACTACTCTGACTATGTCTCATCGTTTCCTCCTCTCGCAACCTTCTCTCCCCCTCCCTCTCATCACTGTTCAAACGTCTCACCCTCCTTCTACGCAGCCATCTGCCGAGGGGCATACCGTCGCTTCTCCGGAGAACATGGTACGCCTACCTCAGCACACACCACCATCTATCCACAGCTGCGTCATCCGAGGGATCGATCCCAGCATCGCGCCTGCCGTTCTTGCCCACGACCTCCGCCAGGCAGACATCCCTGTACAGCGCGCCTTCCACATCTATAACTCAGACGGACCTACTTTCCTGGTGCGGATTCAAGTACCCACTTCAGACGCCGTCCAGCGCCTCATCGCTTCCAGAATTCACATCTATGGTCGCCATCATCGTGTGGAACCTTCGCATTCTCCCCCACAACCCCTGCACCGTCCTAACACACCTCGCAGTCGTCCCCGGCCTGACCCTCCTCCTATCTCACCTCGTCCACATCTTCGATCACCTACTGTCCCAACCCTGCCACTCTACTCCTCCCCCACTCCACCAACCCCAGATCTACTCCGCCTTCTTCTTACTTCCCTCACAAACTTCTCCTCATTCTACAATACCTACGCCTTACACCTTTTCCCTAGCCCACTCTCATAAATCATTAGGCTATATCACTGCTCTGTATCATTCATACTGCATCTCCGTATTTTAATTTAATGGAAACAATAAAAAACTTATCATAATACTTAAGCCCCCTTAGACACGAGGCCTTTCCTTTTCCCTCCAGCACACTTCACATCGCCTTTTCCCAACTCCCAATTTCCACACATCTCCTCCTCCCCGCCCAAGCTCTCGGCCAGAGGGAGGGCGTAATCCTTCGGGTGGCCCACCCTACCCCTTCAGGGTGGGGAATGAAAACTTTCTCAGACAGACAGGGTATGTTACGGTATCAATCAATCAATCAATCAATCAATCAATCATATGCATTTAGAGCAGTCACCCAGGTGGCAGATTCCCCATCTGTTGTTTTCCTAGCCTCGGTACATCACATTATGTTTACAATACTTGCCTGGTATCCGTTCTGAGGCTGAACTCACTCCCAGGAAACTGCTTGCGCGTCAGTATGTCCTCGCCCGACTGCACGCCGTCTAATGCGGCATGTGGAACCGCGCATGCTGTTCTTATTTTTTTTTTTTTGCTATGGGCTTTACGTCGCACCGACACAGATAGGTCTTATGGCGACGATGGGATAGGAAAGGCCTAGGAGTTGGAAGGAAGCGGCCGTGGTCTTAATTGAGGTACAGCCCCAGCATTTGCCTGGTGTGAAAATGGGAAACCACGGAAAACCATTTTCAGGGCTGCCGATAGTGGGATTCGAACCTACTATCTCCCGGATGCAAGCTCACAGCCGCGCGCCTCTACGCGCACGGCCAACTCGCCCGGTCTGTTCTTATTTATATCTCAAAAAGTACTTGTCCGATTTTTAAAATACTTACATATTTGAACTTGTACGCATTTGAACTTTTAGGTCAGCTGTATAAATTTCTGACGTTCCATTTAAAAAAATATATATGGAGTTAGTATCAATATCTCGGTTATTAATCACCCCATGAGACTAAGTAGCACGTTATTTTACAAGACCCTGATTACCATTTACGAATATGGAAACAGAATGCCGATATTTTAGAAGTTATTTCCGTGTAACATGTTAGGTGAATAACCCTGTATATTCAACAGAGCGTTCCTTATAACTTGCATACTGCTAAGAGTACAAACAGACCCCATCATGTCGTACGCTTTAGACGTTACCCAAGGATAACCTCGATACAGTAGAGTGAAGGTTCTCTGCCTGGCAATAAACGCTCGTTAGAGACTAACCACAAGACAACTGTTCTGTATAGAAGAACATCGGTTAAAAATACCATTGCCTTCTACGATACCTTTACATCAAGAATTGCAGGATTTTTACCAAACAGACGGCATGATGACTATGAACTACGGCAAACCATAACGCCCTTTTAGTAAATGTTCATAAAACCATTGAAAAGAGCAGGCAAAACAATATGACTACGACACTCACACCAAGACGAGTTATGTGACCTATTTATGACGAGCACGGCTCCTCTAATTATTATTATTATTATGATTATTATTATTATTATTATTATTATTATTATCTCCAACTGATATCAGAGGCATTGAAAGGGGACCCTAAGAGCTCCCAGTTTGGCAAAGTCTTATGTCTTTTGTCTTCTTTGGCCGATTTCTTCATTTTTCGAAGTGTCTGATTAGAGAGGATGGTACTCGGCACGTAAGGCTACACTAAAAACAAAAATATCGCTGCCCTAGTCTGCTTTTTTTAATGGTCCATCACTGCTGTCAACTTAGCCCACCAGACATAACAAACTAATCTCAGTGTAAAATCAACAAACCCTTACCCAAATAAATTATAAAAGCTAAGGTGAAATAAATCAAGATACTCATCATTACATCGGTTCAAACTCAATGAAGAATTAAGGAATTAAACCCCTTCACGCAATTTAATGTTATGTATTCTGACTTATTTTGATATAAGTTTACGCATTACAACAACATCACGCCCACATTTCTGTGCTTTATTCTAGGAGGTGTTGCTATGGGTGATCCGTTCTTGAAATGTGTTATTACTCTTCGGACTGAAGTGAAACCCCGCTGCAAAAAACACACACAAGCAAATATATTACATATACCGTAGGTCAATAAGGAAACACCAAGGCTTCAGTTTGCAAACAGTAACACCATGAAGTCAATACAAGTTAGGTTATGTTAATTTGATAACGAAATTTCCTTCCATTTCAACTGATTCTTACTATGTCAGAAACTTATCATAAAAAGAAGCTTAAAACATATTCTTATCCCCGATAATGTTGCAGCTCTTGTTATCGTTGCCGTATCACTGCGGTATATCTCTATGTCTTCCTTCTGCAATTCCTCGTAGATATTAATGATAGCCTGCTGAAGAGAGCTTTGTAGTAGAGCTGACGTGAGTTCCCTTTTCCGAGAAGTTCTTGCAGATTTTCCTTGCTTCTTAGACGCTTTAATTACATTCTACAGAGGAAATGGACTAAAGCTTCTGCGTTCGGCATTTCACACGAACTACGTTTTATTGTTCGAACATACCACAATTCTACTTACTTGGTGTTATCCAATCCTACAGAAAAAGAACGTATGCTGTATTATTGTCACTTTTCACAACACGGCAGTAGCAGTCCGTATAATCTCGCAAGTCACCTTACAATTTCTAGAAAGGAAATACTGCTTGGACAACATACCTGTGTGAGTGTACATTTTCTGTTCTCACACAGAGGCTGGTCTTCGGTTCGAGTGACTACGCTTGTAAAACATCACCATACGTCCTATTGATCTAGCAAACGCAACAAGTGAATTGTTTCAAGTAAGTTTCCAGATCCAAACTGTTGTAATTATTAGCCAAGTGTCACGTATGTGTAGGCTATGTTGGGTATTCAGCCCGAAGGCTGGTTTGATCCTCTGCAGCTCCGCCAACAGCTGTTATAAATAGCCTAGGCGTCACTGAAGAGGCGTACTAGGGAAATGAGGCGTGAGGTAGTTTCCCGTTGCTTTCCTCACCGAGCCAGCCGTTGCGATTACATATCAGTATGCCAAGCCTACTGAAATGCATGCACCAACCAACCCTATGAGCGATATTTTAACACTATTCATAACAGGAACTGGCTGCATAAGCAATGGTATTACTAGCATCACTCATAGCTCAGTCAGTTTCATATTGTCAAAGCCAAGGATGAGACTGAGACAGACAGGTCAATGAAAGTAACAAATTTGATATAGCCCATACCAGAAGACATAGTGCACTTGTAAACACTACATCTCGCCAGTAAAGGCATAGCCAAGTGTCACAGAGTTTTATAATTTCTGTGCATGTATACTGTAAGTTATGTACAATAATGTTAAATTAAACTTTCAAATAAAGTAAAAATAAGTCCTAAATTATGTGCAATGAAATGAATTACAAAAGTCTGTGTTTTGTTTACTGAATGCAGTGGCTAAGTGGTTCTTGGACGTGCTCAGGGGGCCGAGTAGCGGAGTACCCAGGAATAGGAGCACAGCGAGAGGAGTGCCCGCAATGGCGAGCGGACGTAGTCGTCTCAAAGAAGCGGCCTACTGAAACTAAAAGAAACTGAACTCACCAGTTACACACATGTTCAGGACAAATAAATAAGTAAATAAAAATGAAGTGAACACTATCCATTAACCAATTTGCAAAATCTTATTCTTCCTATGAAATCTGTAGGCTGTATGTTACGGACTGAATGAGTCCGATAAAATCGAAAATGTAATAATGTTCTTGCATTACGCGCTGACGAATTAAGAATGCTAGTGTCCTGAGCTGAAGCAGCCCTGCCTGTATTCTGGTGTGAGAGCTGTTTCTTTTTGTTACTTAGGGAACCAGTACTCCGCCACTTGTGAACGTGTTATTATACTACATTATGCAACAAGCCTATGATGGCAATAATTCGCTCGTTTTATAATTTCTATACGGGTGGCTTAATTACCATTAAAGGCGACTTGCATGCGACTGTTCATGCTCGACGATAATTATAACTTTATTTTTTAAATATTCATAAATTTCTGTCGAGATGTCGCTTGACAGTTGAATTTACCGAACAGAGTGCACAGCGCATGCGCTGAGTTATTGATTTTCCGTGAATGGAGCAGAGACCTTGACAATGTCATATGTAATGTAAACGCTGGCAACCAGGAATGAGTTAGCTGGAAAATTTATAATGTCCAATAACGGACCATTTATATTTGTATTATAATTTACTCATTCGGGACAAATATATTTCAGATTCCCTATGGGGAATCAACATCTATATCATCTGATGGCCAAGCAGGCATTAATTTTTGGAAGTGTGGCAAGGTCTCTCATAGTGCATTGGCACTGCTGGTGGCTTCAAGTAGCCTACGCAGTGGCATCCACGGCACGCATCGTCGAACACACACGGACGACTCGACGCATCCTTTCGTTTTTTCCCGGCCGGGTGGCCCTCATCTATAGCTTGCCACCCAGCCGACCCTCAAAAACCAAGGCTCACGCCTCGTTGGCAGTCGCCATGCACACATGTATCATATCCGACATTGCTCCTACCATCTCCGAAGATGATACCTGTATCGCCATCCGCTCCGCCGGCTACAGCCTCCTCGACGCCTATCGCCTGTTAGACGGCGCAAGCTCAGTGATTCTTCTGTACCTGCTAACGACAGTGGATCAGCAACGACTCCTTGACTACGGCGTGTCCATTCGTGATCGTTTCTACCCCGTGGACCCCACTCCTACATCTATTCTTAACCAGCTCTCTACCGACCCTACCATTGTCCCAGTGGTCCATATGCCACTGATCACACCATCGCACCAACCCACATCGACTTCATCCCCTCTCTCCCCTACCACGTCCTCTACCTCGAAACTTTTGTCCTCCCCGCACATCCCCGTTACTCTCGTTACAACTTGCCATCAATCGCCTATTGTGACCTCCTCCCTCCCACTCGCTACAACGGCTCATTCTTCTCCCCTTACCAACAACCCCTTGACATCCCCCGTCACACCGCCGCCATCGCCCCCACACAATGTCGCAGCAGCACCATCGCAGCAATCACCACCTCCTCATGGTCTTCCCAGCTGTGTGATCCGCGGACTTGACCCTTCTATCTCCAGCGAGGACATCATCCAGGAACTTCACGCCACCGGAATCCCAGCCTGTAGTGCGTCTCACATCCAGACCAGTTCAGGTCAAACATACATGGTTCGTCTCTTCCTCCCGACTGCCGCCGACGACCAGCAACTCATTGCCACCGGAGACATCCTTCATCAGCATCGCTACAGAGTAGAGCCTTCTCGTTCACCACCTCCACCGCCACGCTCCCCATCCCGCACCACCTCTCGTCGCCCCCGGCCGACCCCTCCTCCTGTTCCACACCCACAACCCGTGTGTCCGCCCCCACTTCCAAATAGCTTCTCCCCTCAACCCTTCCCAACACCTGAACTTTTCCGACTTCTCACCACCTCTCTCTGGAATATTTCCACTACCCTTCATATCCTCACCCTTCATCTACAACCTGAGTAGTATAATACAGGGATTCTGCCGCCACCACCTCCTCCGGCTCCCAGAGGCCTCCTCCACCACCACCACAGCCAGAGGCCTCCCAGAGGCCTCCTCCACCACCACCACAGCCAGAGGCCTCCTACACCACCACCACAGCCAGAGGCCTCCCAGAGGTCTCCTCCACCACCGGCGGGAAATTAGAATTTGTAAACAAAGCCACGTGTTTTTGACAGCCACGTGCTTTTTGACAGACAACAACGCATCGCTAACCTCAGTACTGCCATCTTGACGGGCCTAAACCTCAGCAGTACCAACTTAACCTAACTAGCGTGAGATAAACAAATCCACGTGCTTTTTGACAGCTGTCATCCGCCATCTTTAAACTACAGAGCACCGTGCTGCCCTCTTTATCGCAGTAGCTGCAAATTCGTCACCTGTCATCGGCAGTGCTGCCATCTTGGCGGGCCTAAACCTTAGTGCTACCAACTTAACCTCACTAGCGTGAGATAAACAAATCCACGTGCTTTTTGACAGCTGTCATCCGCCATCTTTAATCTATAGAGCACAGTGCTGCCCTCTTTAGCTACTTACCTTTGAAATGTGGTGGCGGATAATTTGAAAAATGCTTTTTGATAGCAGCCATCTTTAATCGACAGAGCACCGTGCTGCACTCTGGTGACAGACAATTCCACGTGACAGCAGCCATCTTTAATCAAGAGAGCACAGGGCTGCACTCTATGTGGTGGCGGCCAATTTCACATGCTCTTGTTTGGAAACAAAGCCACGTGCTTTTTTGACAGCTACCATCCGCCATCTTTAATCAAGAGAGCATCGTGCTGCACTCTCTAGTTGAAATGTGGTGGCGGCAAATTCTACATTCTCTTGTTTGGAAACAAACCTATGCGCTTTTTTTGACAGCTATCATCCGCCATATTTAATCCAGAGAGCACCGTGCTGCAGCTACCATCCGCCATCTTTAATCCAGAGAGCACCGTGCTGCACTCTCTAGTTGAAATGTGGTGGCGGCAAATTCTACATTCTCTTGTTTGGAAACAAACCTATGCGCTTTTTTCACAGCTATCATCCGCCATCGTTAATCAAGAGAGAACAGTGCTGCACTCTTTAGTTGAAATGTGGTGGTGGCAAATTCTACGCGCTCTACAAACTCATGTGCTTTTCTGACAGCTGTCATCCGCCATCTTTAATCCAGAGAGAACAGTGCTGCACTCTATGTGGTAGCGGCAAATCCCACGTGCTCTTGTTTGGAAACAAAGTCTACGTGCTCTTCAGCTGTCATCCACCATCTTTAATCAAGAGAGCACCGTGCTGCCCTCTTTGTGGTGGCGGATAATTTGAAAAATTCTTTTTTGACAAGCAGCCATCTTTAATCCAGAGAGAACAGTGCTGCCCTCTTTAGCTACTTACCTTTGAGGCGGTTAATTTGAAAAATTCTATTTGACAAGCTGCCATCTTTAATGAAAAGAGCATCGTGCTGCTATCTTGCGGGTAATTTTTACGTCACAGCTGTCATCCACCATCTTGCATTGCTAACCTTAGTGCTGCCATCTTTAGCTACTTACCTTTGAAAAAAATCTATTTGACAAATTGTCACCCGCTATCTTGCATCGCAAACCTCTGCTGCACTCTTTAGTTGAAATGTGGTGGCGGATAATTTGAAAAAAATATTTATGGCAAGCAGCCATCTTTAATCCAGAGAGAACAGTGCTGCCATCTTTAGTTACCGCTATCTTACATCGCTTACCTCGGTGCTGCACTCTTTAGTTGAAATGTGGTGGCGGTAAATTCGAACAAGTTTAATCACGCATCGGGAAAGCTAGAGTAAGCACGTGCTGCAGTGATGACGTCATCATACATGTTTAGACTTGTCCGTTTTCTTAAGAGTAAGTCGGTGTAAAGGAATGTAGTGGCGGTAAATTCGAACAGTGTTCAATCCTCGGATTTGGTCCATCCCAATCATCATCACCATTTTCTCCTCGATGCTTGTAATGTCGTTCACAAGTTCTGCATAAAGCTATTTCGATCGACATCTTACTGTGTAGAGGAAGGATGTCCCAAAAATTATGTACGTAAGAGGCAGCGTACGTATATAAAAATCCTGGTGGTAAGTATTGAATAAGATGTTTCGGCATCGACGATCTATGTTTATAGAACATCTTAATAGCCTCACTCACTCGTGTAAGATAAATAAGATATTGCGTATGAGCATGCAAACAGCATGCACATTTACCGTTTTGTTCCATAGCGTACGATGTCGAAGCACACACTAAGGAAGTTGATAAAGATCTATTCTTATTTATAGTCTCGTAACAATATTCGTTAGCGGATGGTACGTAACATCACTCATATGAATAATAAGACAATAGGCTGCTGTGTTAGCAGGAATGTTTTCAGATGTTTCAAATTCTAAACGAATATCAACTGGAGATTCTTTTATAGATTCTTCATGATAAGAGCAGTCTATAACTACAACCGGTGCTTTATTTTTAAATTCTTGAGGTGTAAATAGCGGACGATCTTCTTTCTGATAATACGATGATTGAAATTTACAAAACATGTCATAGAGCATCCCAAACTTATTTTTCTCAAAGTTAATGTGTATGTTTTCGCAGGGATACGTAATTCCGTTGAGATATAGTCTAACGTGTCTTAATTTACAGTGATCAAACAGTGAGCTATCTTTTTCGTGATTGAATTTACGATTAGTTTGAAATCCAGAAATAATGTACAAGGGCTTCTCAGTAAAACGTGATGTTTTAACAGCCAGCTATGCTTGTTTGTAAGTGGTAACACAGGATATTCATGCAGCTCCCAACTTCTAAAACGTATAGGTAATGGTGTATCATTTTCTACAATCTTGAGCAATCGAAGTTTTTCACGATCGACATCTTACTGTGTAGAGGAAGGATGTCCCAAAAATTATGTACGTAAGAGGCAGCGTACGTATATAAAAATCCTGGTGGTAAGTATTGAATAAGATGTTTCGGCATCGACGATCTATGTTTATAGAACATCTTAATAGCCTCACTCACTCGTGTAAGATAAATAAGATATTGCGTATGAGCATGCAAACAGCATGCACATTTACCGTTTTGTTCCATAGCGTACGATGTCGAAGCACACACTAAGGTTACATGTGGAATCCGCCACAGTATACGATGCAGTGTTATTTTCGATTCTACTGGTGTTTCTACTGCTTTAAGAGAATTGTAATCACTTCTATCACGGATTAGAATAAGCTCTTGTTTTGCGTTGATTATAATACGCATAAAGTCTTCTGCGAATCCAAAAATATGTTTCAGTGATAACATACCCGTAAACGTTCCATCCTCATTAATCATCCAGTTATTAGTAGCTTTTGGACTCCATCCAGCCATCCGCAAAAGATAACTTTCTTCATCACAGAAAGAAGGGTAGAGTTTCATTGCACTTGTAATACCAACATTCTTCGTTCGATCTATTTCAACATTATTTACTTCATATCGCGCTTCAGAAAAGAGAAAAGCTAGAGCATGGTTGTTTAGTTGTGAAGTGCTTGGTCCACTTCCATCCGTCTTTTCTAGTCGCCCTTCAATATAGAGGTAGCTTTCGTGTGGTAAGGTGTAAACATCTTGCTGATTAATAATAAAATGAATTTCATCATTGTTATTTAATCCAGACGTAAAAGGTTGATAGGAATGAAGCTCACTTCGTACTACACCTTCACGACTTTCTACTGTATTCGTAATGTCTAGCATTTCTTCCATTCTGTTGTAGTAGTGTATATCCTAATCTTGGAGTATCTGCTTATGGGTATCTGTTAACTCGACGAGTATCTGCACACATGTAGTATGCCTTCGGAATGTACACCGTGTTTTATAGATGGTTTTCATACTGGTTTAAGATGTAGTTTGTAAGCTACGTACGCGTGCTGATCTAAATGAATATGCTGATTATTTTTGTTTACAAGTCTAAGAGTAATGTTGCTAATGTGTTTTACAGACAAAGGATGATAAAGAACTACTGCTGGTTTCTCACAAATAGTATATCCACGTTCCTCTGTAACAATAAAGTCGTGCAGGACGTGCGAAGGTTGTAGATTACTATTCAAGTCTGTAATAATATTACAAGTAATGTTCACATTATAATCATCGAAGAGTTTTATAGGTTGATCAGACTCGTAACGTACGTTCGGTAGGAGCTCCCTCGATGAAAATCCAAGCAGTGGTCCAATCGAATCAGGTTGTGATTTGAAGTCAATCTTAAATGATGATTCAATAACACATTTATGTGTAATGTTGCCTATAGTGATTGAGAACTTGTAATTATGATTACTAAAACTATCTTCCCCAAACTGATCAATTAACGTACTTTCAATATAGTCGTGAATATCGTCTACTGTATAACTACCTGAGGGTAGTGTTAGCACATACTCATCGTAATAGAACTTGTTTAAACCATCACGCACATTATAGATTTTATTGTAGCTTTCGAACGATACTAGTCCAAGACTATGCGGCTGATAGCTAAGTTCGATTGGTGGATTAAAATAGACGGTTGTTTCAGGTCCTTCTCCACGTACAGCAAACGTTCTTTCACTGTTCGTCATCACGTAGACACTAATGCACTTTCTCTACTGTCTGGGTTTGATATAAGAACATAAGACATAATCGTCCGCACATGCGTGTATTAAAGTTTTGCACACGGTTTTTATTGTAAACAATGTCTGCACTGCTTCCGAAGTAACGTATGAGCTCAAAAGGAGGAGGTAAGTCTCCATAGCTATCAAAATACCATACTTTAGATTTACGTATTACATAAGCAACGTAATGAGTTCCAGGTCCACGACTGTCGTCCAAGTTAATTACGGCACTTTCACGTTCACGTGGGCGCGCTGGTAGTTGATCGCGCATATACACTCCTCGAAAATAATGAATTCCTAGTTGTTTAGCAGACATAAAAACTTCATCATGCGTTAGAGCTCGATATGGCAGTGCATTCAGTAGACGTTTCTTGGAGAAATGTAGATACCAAGCCCTTTCTTGTATGGTGCTAGCTTCATGTTCATACCTTTGCCTCGTAACGCAATTGCCTCCATCGTCTTGTTATGACGTTCACTCTCTTTCAACTGTTGTTTCGCTTCTTCTACAGCTTTGACAGTTCTCGCTACAGCACTAGCACCACCTAGCAATGACCCTAAAGCTGCTAAGCCAGCAAACAGCGCAGGAAGAAATCCTCCTCGTTTTGGTACAGGAATAATTCGTGCACGTTTACTAAATATTGCTCTGCACTTTGGAGAAATTCTCGCTCTTGCTGCGCGTAACGCCTTAGTAATAGCTACACGAGGATTGTATTCCCCTCGAATAGCTTTTTGCGCAGCCTTTATAACATCTTTCCATCCAACAGTTTTTACTTTCTTCTTCTTCTTCATGTCGTTTGGATATCGTTGTTTCACCATGCTGGACACGACTTTACTAGTCAAGAGCAAATCATAAACTAACCGTTACCTCTTGTTTCGTTTAATATATATATTACTATTACGTACTTTATGATTCAGTTATCATGAAGATTATAAAGCAGCAAGACACGCTACCTGTTACCGACATTGTACCACATCTCTTACCTAGTTCTAGTACAACTACAGGAAAACGTCATGGAACGTTGTTTCCTTTTACTGTTCGATGTATTATATCAGGCCCATCGGGATGCGGGAAAACAAATCTTTTACTCACACTTATTACTTCTGTAAATGGTGTACGCTTCGAGAATATTTACGTTTTCGCAAAGTCACTCTATCAGCCGCTATATACTATTCTACAAACTGTAATGCACGATCTAGTTAAAGATGGAATAAGATATTTTAAATTTAATTCGCATGAGCAAGTACCATCACCAGACGATGTGCTTCCTAATTCTCTTATGATCTTTGATGATGTCGCAACAGAACAGCAAAACGTTATTCGTGCATTCTTTAGTATGGGTCGGCATAAATATGTTGATTGCATCTATTTGTGCCAAACCTATTCTCGTGTGCCTAAGCAGTTGATACGCGACAACGCTAATGTTATTGTGCTTTTTCGGCAAGATGAGCGCAACATGCGACATGTGTATAACGATCATGTTAACACTGATATGACATTCGATGACTTTAAACGTATGTGTGCTAAATGTTGGTCATGACACCGTTACAGCTTTTTAGTTATTGATAAAGAAATTGATGTACAGCATGGACGATATCGCATGGGTTTCGATCATTTTATATGCATTAACACAGAATTACAGTAACTACTTGATTAAAAACCATCATCATGTTAACATCTAGCAAGGAGATCACAAAACATATCATCCAAGCTCGAAACAATATTCGACGGAAATTTAAAGAGCTTAAACGTATTCAAGCAGACACGGATTTATTTTTAAAAACACAACTAAGTACACCACTCAAAGAAATTTTTAATTCTACTTCATTACCGCAGTCTACTTCAAGTTTTGCTTCTATGCAAACATCATATCATAAAGAGAAGCATGAAGAAGAAAAGCATGAACAAGATAAGGAAGAGAAGAAGCAGGATGTAGATCAAGAAGAGGAAGATAAGGAAGAAGAAGAAGAAGAACTTACTGATACATCACCATCTAATCGTGTTGAGTTTTTAACTACAGATGTTATTGCTGAAACACCTACTACATCGACGCAAAATCTACCATCTTTGTCTGAGGTTATGATTACACCAGAGTAACGCAATCAGTTTAGAACTTTTATTCAAGATACCTATGGATCTCTCTTTGCACCTTATATAGAAAAACTTTTTACAGGACAAACTGACACTACCTACGGTATTCGCTACGAAGATGACTGTTTCCGGATAGGAAATTCAAATGTTAATATTAATAACAGCAAACTCATTGTAAAAGGTGTTACCTATAAACCTACGAAAGGACTCTTAGAACTTCTTTTCTCACGAATACCTGACAAGGATATAATTTTACAAGATGATCTTAAAAAATATAAAGAAATACTTTTTGCTACTGATGCAACGCGACGTAATTACAAGAGAACAGAAGCTGTAAATGCGAATAAAAGTTACAAGTATCGTGAGTTTATTTCTAAGCTGTTTCCGACTGCACGTAGTCTTGATGTTATCTACAAGCCTTTGTTGCCGTATGTGGATGTAAGATACTGGAATGACCCAAACTTACTCGTTGAACGATTACAACTTTTAAGAGCATCGCAAGAGGCTGGTCACACTGGTCACGGATCAGAAATTCTAGAAATAGAAAGAGAACTACGTTATGCCGGTATTATTTTGTAATGGCTCGTCAAGAGAAGATCTCACCTGTAAAGGTAAACATCGCACATGAGTTACATAAAACAGCACGTCGCACCTACTGTCGCAGACGCGTTATTACACGAGGAAAAGATGATCTCTGGCAAGCAGACTTAGTAGAAATGATTCCATATGCCTCTAGTAATAAGGGGTATAAGTATCTACTTACTGTTATCGATGTGTACTCGAAGTTTGCTTTTGCACAACCCGTGCGTTCTAAAACAGCAGCTCAAGTTAAAGAAGCATTTAAACATATTGTTGAAGAATCGAAACGCTGCCCAAGGCTTCTTCAAACTGATCAAGGTAAAGAGTTTTACAACAAGGATTTTTCTTCTTACCTCAAGTTACTTGGCATTCAACACTACTCTACGTTCAGCAATCTCAAGGCAAGTGTTGTAGAACGCTTTAATCGTACACTCAAAACAATGATGTGGCGAGAATTTACATCGCAAGGTTCATATCGTTGGATTGATCTGCTACCTAGACTTTTATCTACCTACAACGATACACCTCATCGCACTATCGGAACAAAGCCACGTCTTGTTACAAAGAACACACCTCGTATAAATGCTATTCATCTTGTAATTAAAACAGCTGATCCACGTCGCCATCGCTTTAAAGAAGGTGATTTTGTTCGCATCAGCAAACACAAGTCTATCTTTGCAAAAGGATACACACCTAACTGGAGCACTGAAATTTTTCAAATCAGAAGTGTTAAGCTTACAAATCCAGTTACGTATTTACTTCGCGATCTCAGAGGACAGCCTATTGAAGGAGGATTCTACATCGAAGAACTGCAGAAAACAAAATATCCTGATCACTATTTAGTTGAACGTGTTATTCGACGTCGTGGCAATAACCTGTATGGTAACTGGCTTGGTTTTAATAACAGCTTTAGTGCATGGATTAATAAAGAGGATGTACTTTAAATCTTATGTGTGTTTTCTTTTAATCCTCTACGTTTCCTTTCTTCTAAGTCACTAGGACATGCTGTAGGATTAAACAACACCTGTAATATGTTTTGACAATTCATATTTATTTTAGAATATATATATATATATACATTTTTATCCGTTGTTTATTTTACGGTTTTTGTCACTCAGTTTTCATTTTATTACACCAACAACGACAAGTGCTGCTATATTCTTCTGAGCAGCTAAAGCACTAGGTAATAACACACACACACGGCATAACTTTACGAAGCAGATTTTAACAGCTACACGACATACTCTATGCAGGCAGCATGTAACTACGTGTCAGGCGAACGTGTTCTAGGGCCGCAGGGGAGATGAAGCACGAAGAAAAGAAGATCAATCACTCTATTGATGAGTCCACGCCCAACATGCTTCCTCATCTTTCTCCCAGCACGTTTCTTCACCTTTTCCTTGTTTACTCTCTCCACAGCCATGATAAGTGTTTATAAGCGAAGACAACTCGTTAGTTTTAGGTCCGTTTAATTAGTTGACACTGTCTCACAGAAGGTCTTCTACCTAAACTCACGTGTTCATGATGTAAACTACACGTTTGAAGCTCTGACAAAACAGGATCTTGAGTCCACTCACGAGGCACCTTATCCCAAATCTTCTTTACAGCATTCGCAGCTACATTAACCAAAAATGCCTTTGGTAATGCATTTAACTCTTCTTCAGTAAAAGTGTTTAGTTTCTTTTTGCATGCATAAAACTTTACGATCGCCTTTTCAACTGCGTTACACTTAGTATCTGTTAGAAATGACATGATGTCTTTACTCTACAAATGTTTCTTTTACACTAAGGTTATTTCGACACTGCAGTTTACATATGTTGTTCACTTCCCGGCATGCACTGCAACACAACCAATCAAAGAGCATGCATACATGTTGTAAAGACTGTTTACTTGTTTCTCTACTATGCTCTTTCGGAAGAGTTTTAAATGATGGACACCCCAATTCATGCATGTCGATAATTTCACACGATGATGGTAGAAAATCACGCAACAATTCTTTCTTTTCACAACCCTTTAAAAGAACAAGATCTGCTCTTGACAAATGTGCATTCATCATTAAAGGTAGAAAACGATAAGGTATTCCTTTTTCTTCCCACTTCAAACCTAAATTGTTTTCAATCCACTGAGTCTGCTTTTTATCTTCATCTGTTTGCAAACAGTAAGGGAACGGTGGACTAAATACTAAACTAACAAGTTTTGGTGCCCACAACACACTGCAATCTAACACAGCCACAGCCACCTCTTTAAACACAAATTTGTTTCCGTTTACTTTAAAGCCTTGCACATCAACTATTAATGTTTTCGTCATGTTTGCACTCCACCCTCTATCACTGTTTCTCGAAGACTAAAGCTTTTAGTCAACGAACGGGTTTAAACATGCACAATAACGTCATCACTGCAGCACATGCAAACTCTTGTTTTTATGATGCATACTTATTGCATTCCTTTACACCGACTTACTCTTAAGAAAACGGACAAGTCTAAACATGCATGATGACGTCATCACTGCAGCACGTGCTTACTCTAGCTTTCCCGATGCATGATTAAACTTGTTCGAATTTACCGCCACCACATTTCAACTAAAGAGTGCAGCACCGAGGTAAGCGATGTAAGATAGCGGTAACTAAAGATGGCAGCACTGTTCTCTCTGGATTAAAGGTGGCTGCTTGTCATAAAGATTTTTTCAAATTATCCGCCACCACATTTCAACTAAAGAGTGCAGCACTGAGGTTTGCGATGCAAGATGGCGGGTGACAGCTTGTCAAATAGATTTTTTCAAAGGTAAGTAGCTAAAGAGGGCACCACTAAGGTTAGCAATGCAAGATGGTGGATGACAGCTGTGACGTAAAAATTACCCGCAAGATAGCAGCACGATGCTCTTTTCATTAAAGATGGCAGCTTGTCAAATAGAATTTTTCAAATTAACCGCCTCAAAGGTAAGTAGCTAAAGAGGGCAGCACTGTTCTCTCTGGATTAAAGATGGCTGCTTGTCAAAAAAGAATTTTTCAAATTATCCGCCACCACAAAGAGGGCAGCACGGTGCTGTCTTGATTAAAGATGATGGATGACAGCTGAAGAGCACGTAGAATTTGTTTCCAAACAAGAGCACGTGGAATTTGCCGCCACCACATAGAGTGCAGCATTGTTCTCTCTGGATTAAAGATGGCGGATGACAGCTGTCAGAAAAGCACATGAGTTTGTAGAGCGCGTAGAATTTGCCACCACCACATTTCAACTAAGGAGTGCAGCACTGTTCTCTCTGGATTAAAGATGGCGGATGATAGCTGTGAAAAAAGCGCATAGGTTTGTTTCCAAACAAGAGAATGTAGAATTTGCCGCCACCACATTTCAACTAGAGAGTGCAGCACGGTGCTCTCTGGATTAAAGATGACGGATGGTAGCTGCAGCACGGTGCTCTCTGGATTAAATATGGCGGATGATAGCTGTCAAAAAAAAGCGCATAGGTTTGTTTCCAAACAAGAGAATGTAGAATTTGCCGCCACCACATTTCAACTAGAGAGTGCAGCACGATGCTCTCTTGATTAAAGATGGCGGATGGTAGCTGTCAAAAAAAGCACGTGGCTTTGTTTCCAAACAAGAGCATGTGAAATTGGCCGCCACCACATAGAGTGCAGCCCTGTGCTCTCTTGATTAAAGATGGCTGCTGTCACGTGGAATTGTCTGTCACCAGAGTGCAGCACGGTGCTCTGTCGATTAAAGATGGCTGCTATCAAAAAGCATTTTTCAAATTATCCGCCACCACATTTCAAAGGTAAGTAGCTAAAGAGGGCAGCACTGTGCTCTATAGATTAAAGATGGCGGATGACAGCTGTCAAAAAGCACGTGGATTTGTTTATCTCACGCTAGTGAGGTTAAGTTGGTAGCACTAAGGTTTAGGCCCGCCAAGATGGCAGCACTGCCGATGACAGGTTACGAATTTGCAGCTACTGCGATAAAGAGGGCAGCACGGTGCTCTGTAGTTTAAAGATGGCGGATGACAGCTGTCAAAAAAGCACGTGGATTTGTTTATCTCACGCTAGTTAGGTTAAGTTGGTACTAGTGAGGTTTAGGCCCGTCAAGATGGCAGTACTGAGGTTAGCGATGCGTTGTTGTCTGTCAAAAAGCACGTGGCTGTCAAAAAACACGTGGATTTGTTTACTAATTCAAATCTCGCGCTAGTTAGGTTAAGTTGGTACAACTGAGGTTTAGGCCCGTCAAGATGGCAGTACTGAGGTTAGCGATGCGTTGTTGTCGACGATAGCTGTCAAAAAGCACGTGGCTTTGTTTACAAATTCAAATTTCCCGCGGGTGGTGGAGGAGACCTCTGGGAGGTCTCTGGCTGTGGTGGTGGCGGCGGCAGAATCCCTGTATTATACTACTAACCTGGAACTCTTCACCCCTTATTCACGTCCCAATAACAATACCCTCGCGTAGCTTTCCTTTTCTACTTCTCCACTTCGCTTTCCCATCTTCGTCCTCCTTCGCTTCTCCCGATTTTCCCACTTCATTCGGTCTGAGTGAGGGCGTAACCCTCTAGGTGGCCCGCCCCACCCCTTCAGGGTGGAGAATGACGCACGCACCCACGGTATGCACTAGCCAGTGTCTTAGCACACGGAGGCGAAACACTGTCCAATAACGGACCATTTATATTGGTATTATAAATTTACTCATTCGGTACAAATATCAACATCTATATCATAATGTCATGATAGAAGGTTATCATAACCTACCTCTATCTCCAGTACAAATTGTTTACTGTACCGGGAATGTGCCGTGTGGTTGTGGAATATTGGAAGTAGAAGGTACATTGACGTTAATAGGCGTGTCTGACATGTTTGATTTTACAAACAAATGCGAAGCTAGTGCGTTGAGCGCAGGTGCGTTGCTATCCTTACCTAATTGGTCAAACAGTTGTATCATAATGAAATTTGAACTATAATGAGCCTCATTTAGATTCATTTTTCTGGCATATAATATTTATAATTCGGCATCGTCGAGCATAAACTAATTTCCGAAGGCACCTCTTAACTGGTTTCATCCTTTTGTGCATAAAACACTCGACCACAGGTCTTTTCTACGCGATAATAAAAATCTTATAGCACGTTCAAAGTCCAATAGTTACTAGCGAAGAGAACGATAGAGCTAAGTATTTGCTGCGTCAGCCAGCCTTTACACAAGCCATATGACACTCGCTCGGGGATTCCTGCGGCCTGTGACGAGTAGTGCCAAGTGTACTTCCTCTCAAAACAATACTCACCACCACCACTCCCTCTGTGCTTCACAACTTTTTCTTCTTCGTAGTTAAACCATCACATTTTCAACCTTCTTCCTGTCATTTTGAATCACCTTCTGTGCAGTTTTGACAAGAGATCCATCTCCTTTCAGTGAGGCAAAGCTCCAGTGTATTCATCTGCGATTGGAGATGTATCTCTCGGAGATAATCCGCTATGGAGATCCATCTGAGGGACCAGAGAAGAGACGAGGTGTTTCTATTCATCTACATGTGAG
The DNA here is from genome assembly GCF_040414725.1 of Anabrus simplex. Taxonomy (NCBI): domain Eukaryota; kingdom Metazoa; phylum Arthropoda; class Insecta; order Orthoptera; family Tettigoniidae; genus Anabrus; species Anabrus simplex. The sequence continues at coordinate 6,968,493 of NC_090270.1, forward strand.
ATGGACCACTACACATCGCCGGAAAGCACAGAATTAAAAAGACAACATATAGACACATAGAGAAATTGCCTCTGAAAGAAAATCATCAGCCAGGAAAAGTTTTGACGTACACGACAAACATCCGGGATAGGCTAACTTCAGAAGCAGTAATTATTCACTGTCACTCTGAAGGCCACATATAGACTTCTGCTGTGTTTGTGACGAATTAAAACTACGAAGTCCTCACCTTAATGACACAGCTAAGACATGTGCGGCTGGTGCGTTCAGTGTGCATAAAAGAAGGTCATATCCTGTAATTTTCCCCCTAGAACAAAGTTGATCTTCATTATCTGCATGAGTTCCCTGTAGGGCAACCACATCGTACGTATTTGTAGTGTGGCCAAGAGACCTGGAAAGATTGTCTGGCAGCCAGTTGTGTTGCTTTCCTAACACGTGTAGGGCACTTTAAGTTAAAACCTACGGACGTGAAGCAACGTCGACCCCGCCCTAAAGATGGCTGGCTAAGTAAGGGCAGCGCATAAAATGTAGGATAGAGTTCACATCTGCATCATGGTTTCCATGGCTGTGTAAAATGGCCGACATTTAGGGCAGTATGATTGATAGAAAAAAAGAATAATAAATTGCCCCTCTAACTAGTGTTTGCTATGGACTCATTGTGGGAAAACAAGATGTCGGGCATTAAGGTAGACAAGTATAGCAAAAATATGAACTTAATAACGCTTGTAACAGATTGTAGTCGCAAGATAACAACACTACATGGACATCACATATAAACACACCATGGATAGATCTTAGAAACACAACTGAGGCATTAGATTTTAATCAATCCATATACTTCACAGCACATCTTTATCTGATCTTAATTCAAGGCCCTCTGGTCAGGCTGTGATGTAAGGTCTCGATGGATGACCAGACAGTGTTACCTAACAGACGTGCAGGCTGTGATGTAAGGTATGGATGGATGACCAGACAGTGTTACCTAACAGACGTGCAGGCTGTGATGTAAGGTATGGATGGATGACCAGACAGTGTTACCTAACAGACGTGCAGGCTGTGATGTAAGGTATGGATGGATGGTCAAACAATGTTACCTAACAACCATGCAGGCTGTGATATCAGGTATGGATGGATGGTCAAACAATGTTACCTAACAACCATGCAGGCTGTGATATCAGGTATGGATGGATGGCCAAACAATGTTACATAACAATCATGCAGGCTGTGATGTGAAGTATGGATTGATGGCCAGACAGTGTTACCTAGCAACCGTGCAGGCTGAGATGTGGAGTATGGATGGATGGCCAAACAAAGTTACCTAACAACCGCGCAGGCTGTGATGTGAAGTATGGATTGATGGCCAGACAGTGTTACCTAGCAACCGTGCAGGCTGTGATGTGAAGAATGGGTTGATGGCCAGACAATGATACCTAACAACCGCGCAGGCTGTGATGTGAAGTATGGATTGATGGTCAGACAGTGTTACCTAGCAACCGTGCAGGCTGTGATGTGAAGTATGGATTGATGGCCAGACAGTGTTACCTAACAACCGTGCAAGCTGTGATGTAAGGTATGGATGGATGGCCAAACAATATTACCTAACAACCATGCAGGCTGTGATGTGAAGTATGGATGGATGGCCAAACAGTATTACCTAGCAACCGCGCAGGCTGTGATGTGAAGTATGGATTGATGATCAGACAATGTTACCTAATAACCATGCAGGCTGTGATGTAAGGTATGGATGACCAGACAGTGTTATCTAACAAACGTGCAGGCTGTGATGTAAGGTATGAATGGATGACCAAACAATGTTACCTAACAACCATGCAGGCTGTGATGTGAAGTATGGATGGATGGCCAAACAATAGTACCTAGCAACCGTGCAGGCTGTGATGTGAAGTATGGATTGATGGTCAGACAATGGTATCTAACAACCATGCAGGCTGTGATGTGAGGTATGGATGGATGAATCTTGTTAGGTAACACTGTCTGGTCATCCATCCATACCTTACATCACAGCCTGCATGGTTATTAGGTAACATTGTCTGGTCATCCATCTACACTTCACATCACAGCCTGCATGGTTGTTAGGTAACATTGTTTGACCATACATCCAGACCTTACATCACAGCCTGCACGTTTGCTAGGTAACACTGTCTGGCCATCCATCCATACCTTACATCACAGCCTGCGCGGTTGTTAGGTAACACTCTCTGGCCATCCATCCATACTTCACATCACAGCCTGCACGTTTGCTAGGTAACACTGTCTGGCCATCCATCCATACCTTACATCACAGCCTGCACGTTTGCTAGGTAACACTGTCTGGCAATCCATCCATACTTCACATCACAGCCTGCACGTTTGTTAGGTAACACTGTCTGGGCATCCATCCGTACTTAGTGTTACGTAAAGCAAATAACATTATTATTGACAATTTGCCTTACGGAAGTTAGTGTGATGGAAGTGCAACCCTGGCAACCGTGCGGGCTGTGATGTAAAGTATACTCCTCTTGCCTCGAATACTTAAAAACCGTCGGGGTGGGAAAAAAACAAGCGCGGACCCAGTGAGGTCGGATACGGCAGTTCAAAGTGATGAGCCTGGCACAAGTGGAAACAATGCCAGTGCTCGGCTAAGCGCCCCGTGGTCGACAACGCACGCTCCCAAATTAAGAGCCGTTGGGCTCTTTTTAGTCACGTCTTTTGACAGGCAGGGTATAGCGTGGGTGTTATTCTATCGCCGAGGGCTCTTAACTTGGGGGCGTAGGTTAGCGACCACGGGCCCTTAGCTGACTTACTTGTCCCAGGCTCCTCCTATCCGACCTCCCTTGGTCAACCCTTTTTCTTATCCGATCCCGACGGTATTAGAGCATTTGATGCCCAGGGAATCTTTGATTTTCACGCATTTGACGGCCCCTTGTCTTTCTTCGGCTGATACCTTAATTTTTCCCTCTGATTAGTGTTAATAGAAGACGGTTGTCCAGTTGTACTTCCTTGTCAGTAATAATCTCCACCACCACCACCACCATGTTGCATGTTGTATGTCATTAGATGGCCAAACAATATCACCTTAAATTTATCTATTTCTCTGCTCTTTGTTCTCATCATTTTAAAAGAATTCTCATGTAACATGACAGGTTTTACGTACATCACAGTTCAATGCCAGGAAATTTTACAGCGAAAGCCATTTTAGACTGTATACGTTGGTGGTCAAGACGTTACAGACGCAAGAGGAAACAAAAAAATATGTTCATCAAGAAAACATAATTCATGTTGGAATAAGCAGGTTGCCAGTGAATTCCTAAACGATTCTGTAGCACAACACTGCAGTGACCACACAGTCTGTGCCGCACCAATTTTGCCTTGGTGGCGCACTCCTCTGTATGTAATACATTCTTTGACCGCTATCGACTTTTTGGTCGATCTATTCCCTGGACGTGACTTATGACTCGTTTTCTCCTTGACAGAGTGCGCTTGCGGCCATCAGCCGAAGTGCCCTCTTAGTGAGTCTTGTGCTCGCCTTCTTTGAAACCAGTTCGCATGACGGTTGTAGCCATCATGGCGGCCGATGTAATAATGTGCATCTTGAGATACGAGATCTTTAACCTGTGTCGTCTGCTTTTCCTGCAGTGGATTTATCCGTTTGAATGCCCGACTCTTTATGTGAGTCGCTATTTTGTGACCACCTAAAGTTCTGAGCAACGCCTGACTATTAAGGTAACCTTTTTTTTTTTGGCTTGCTATGGTTGCGTGGGCATATTAGTCGTAAATATTTTACTGTTAATTTTGCATTTCACCTTACTATTAGTTTCCATTGTATTTGTGTGTTCTTTTTGTGTGACATAAACCTGCAAGGACGGAGGATGGTTTTGGTCGGTTGTATGTTTGTTTGGCGTGTATGTGATCTGAAGTTTGAGACCTACTGCCTTTTATTTATTCGTCTATTTCTCTCATGGCCGAGCTCTTGATGCGTGACGTTGTGTTTTGACGCTATGACTGGTGATGGTTACGATTATGCTACTGTGATTTAAGTGGGGATATGCCTTGCCTTGATGCGGCAATCCTTTGTTATATTACGCGTCTTGTATTGAGCTCATGAGTCCATGAAAGCACTTGTCTTGCTATGCGGATCTCTCTGTGTTCGTTATGTGTCTGGACAAAACTGATTATTCTACCTGTATACATTTCTTTTGGGTCTCTATGGTGTGTGTGTACGGGTGGTTGTGCTGTATGCTTGCCTGATTAACAGCATTCTCCTTTTCTTACAGTGTTATTTTTTTAAGTTTTATTTACATTTTCTTATTTTCATTCCTCGGGCTATTTGCTGGCCTAATTATATATTTACGTTTGTTGTTTTCATGAATTGTTTACTCGCCTCGTAACTATGGCAGCCATATTTATTCTTTGATTATTATTTTTTGGATGCTGCGCTTTTCAAATGGGGGATTGTTGCGTGATGGATCTCTTCTCTGGGGTGCTGGTCCATATACATCGAGATGTGTGAGATGTAACGTGAATGTTTTTATTTGATGTGAATGTAAGTTCTTTCGATGTATGTCCACTGATATTAGTTCATTGCGAGGACGAATGTGTCATACGTCGCGTGTATGAAATTATGTGGAGGAAGTAAATCGTACGTTACAAGTTTTGTGATTGTAAAACGCTTGTGTGGCCATGTTTGATATATTTTCAATCTGCCTCTTGATATGATTGGATGAATAACCCACACGATAAGTTTCTACGCATATCTCCGTGAGTAATGTTTCAAACTTGATTTTTTTCTTATTGCCTTATTTTGCTTTATTTTAATTAATAAACCCCCATGTATTTTGACCCCGTTCTTTCATTTATCGGGAAGGGTTCTGGGTTCTTTCCGTCTCCCGTTTCTCCCTTTAGTCTAATTTGGTTCGAGTCCAGCTCCAGACTGTTTTAGTCTGTTCCAGCCCGTCCACGGTAAGTTGGTAAGTATTCACGGACCTGTTGGTATGTGTATGCGTGCGTGCGTGCGTATGTATGTGTGTGCGTATGTGCGTGTGCGTGTCTACGGTAGCAGAGTGTGTGTAAGGCTTGAGTGAATGAGTGTATATGCGGTGGTGTGTTCGGTTGAGTGGGTCAAATGGTAGCAGAGCGTGGTTCAAATGAGTACAGAAGCAATTACATCAGGAAATGTTTTGTTGAACAAATCCTTGTACAATGTTATAAGTGTGTTACTGTAAAACAACCTTCTCGCTGAAATTTCAAAACTCCAGTAAATTAATCACAAGTACCTTGAATCTCAATGATCATATGGAACAAAATGTAAAATACTGTACAGAAAGGACCGTCAGTTGTGTAGTGGTTTGTGTGATTACTTGCCACCCCAGGGGGCCCGGGTACGATTACCAATTCTGCCACGAAATTCGAAAAGTGGTACAAGGACTGGAACGGGGCCCACTTAGCCTCGGAAGGTCAGCTGAGTACAACGGGTTTCGATTCCTACCTCAGCCATCCTCGGAGTGGTTTTCATCTGGGCAAGTTACGGCCACTCCCGCTTCCTTCCCACTTCCTTGTCTATCACCTCCAATCTTCCCGTCCCCCCAAGGCCTCTGTTCAGCATATCAGGTGAGGCCGCCTAGGTGATGTACTGGTCCTCCTTCCCAGTAGTATTCCCAACCGAAAATCTCACGTTCCAGGACACTGCCCTTGAGGCTGAGTCCGAGGGTAAAACCAACCTTGGATGATAAACGGATTAAGAAAGAGTTTGAGTAAAGTCTATTTACTGTCAGAGTATTTGAATAGGCCTATAACCCTTCTTACTTTCACTATCACCCCTATAGCCAGTACATGATTCAACAATATTGGAGAGTCTAACAACTGCTGATATTGCACCTTTATCAGGATTTGGGCCGATGACCTAAGATGTTAGGTTCCTTTAAACAACAAGATAATTGCCTTGGATTTACTATAGGCTAAGTTTCCGTGAGTACGCTGTGCTCATAAAACAGAGAGTGCAGTCTGTTCTGAATCAATAAATATTTTATCGCTTGTTTTTTTTCCTTTTTCTGAGGTACAGGCCATGTGTCATGTGATGATTCAGTGTAAGTACAATGCTCTCCAGCCAGAACCGTAAACCATATCCTCGGCAGTTCACCAGATCTTACGGGAGCTAGCAAATGAGAGAGGTTCTGTTTCTGGGCGCCAGGAGCTCTGATAACCGTACGCTGCTGCAAGCGCGCGCCAGTGCAATACGATGTATGCTGTACTTTGCATCTTGCATGTGTTAGTGAAGCAGAATTGTTGATACTTGAGAGCGTTTCTTTGTTTTAAAATATGTGTTTTCGCGTACTTTTGAAGGTAAATAATTACGATTATAGTATAACATAGAATCTTTCAGTTACCTGTACTCATAGTGATTGCCGTATGTCACAACTATCTCATTCTTTCCAGGCGGTGTACTCTTAAGTCCAATTCTGCTAAAATAAGAAGGCGAAAACAAGCGGTACTGGTATAACTTACCAGGAATTTCCTGTGGATCCAGAACTGAAAATGAAATGACTAAAAGTAAGTTCACAAGATAAGTTTGATGCATTAAACATAGCTGTTTTGAGCAAGTGTGGCCTTAGATTTGACACGGGTAAAAAGTTAAAAATAACAATCGACTTAGAGTTTCTGGATGAGGCACAACGCTCTTCATTTGCTTGCATTTAGAGAATAGTTTCATCATACGTTCAATGGTCTAATGGTTATCAGTTAAGACGCGAAGTACAAAGAAACTACAGCTTTCAAACTTCCTTGAGGATTTGCTTGGTCAAGGTGTGAGGTTGGATGCGTGATAATTTTTTCGTAAATAAATTCACCACTGTCAGTTTGTATTTAGTAGACAGACCACAAATTAGGAAGCACAATAATCTTTTAGCTACCACAGGTTTGTCCTTAGTCAATGATACGCTTTCTTGAATATGTCCATTGGGAGTCCTTTAGTGTCTGGATGTGGCTTGAAGTGTCTTCTCCAAAAAATACGTCAAGTTTGACATCATACAGGAGCTGCTGTTTAATTGATATTTCATCAATAACTAGACTGCATAATAATTCGACCTTATTGAGATTTTCAGCTTCTGAAATAAACACTTGGATTTTTTTACAGTCTTCCAAAAGTAAGAACTGGACAGCTTTGTGACACTCATTCTCTTAAAAATACTTCAGCTTCTTAAGAGATTCCTCATGCTTTCTTAAAACGTCTCTGAGCTTGTTACTGGCCCGCCACAACTTACACCTTAGGGAAGTGTTACGAAGTGAAGAATCAGGAAAGTATTTCGTAAGTACTGAAACATATGGTTACGATAGCACCAACAGTAAGCTGCGTAAGGTATCTGATCAAGAACGGCTTTCATTGTTTTAACAAGGGGATTTAATCTCGAATTCGTTGAAGTGTTCTTCAGTGGACTGAGTCAAATGTCAGGAGCAAACGACATGCTGGACTATAGAACTGCTACTTTTAGTTCGAATAAAATTATAAAAACAGGTAATTTGTCTGTGTCCTCTACCAGAAACTCACAGGCACAGAGAATATAGTACCCATACAGAAGGTATTCTTGAAACATCCTCCACTCTACGTATCGTGGATGGCGCGCACGATATTCACCCATGTAGTAAAATAAATAATATTTATAATTTCATTAACTTCCTTTTTTTTTTGTTAGTTCGAAAATTTAGTGGAAGCATTTCACTTCTTTCAGGTCCTACGCAGATTACCATGCAGTTATTTTCTCTGGCGTACGTAGGAGGTTTCGTGGTGAAGAAGATCGTGGCTGAGGTATCCTGTGCTACTTGCAAAGGCAAGCTGATCACTACAAACTCCCATTACGCCCTAGTGAGTCTAATTTTTAAGTGCGATAAGAACTCCACATTCCATTACCCAAGGTTTATAGCACTTTTGTGTGTAATGCAGAAGATCATAGAGAGTGCTGTTACCGAAGACATAATGTAAGAGAAAGAAGTTGAGAAAGATTTGTTACCTGCTTTGAAATTCAGTAATTTCCTCGTGTGCACTGAAAGTTGAGACGTATACCTTCAGTAACGACTAAAGTGTTTGAGAAATCGAAATACCTAAACAGCGAACCCACACACTGCAAAATTTTGTGTGAGTGAAGTTTCTGCTTCGAGTCAAGACATGCTGAATCCAGCGTTCAGGGATTACAGTGACTCTATAATTTATGTACATAAAGAGTCACTGTATCAGGGGTCATCTTTCAGCGCCAAACGGAGAAATCTACAACTACTGCCTAAAACAAGCGAACAGGCGTATTGCAGAGGCTTAGAGGACATCGTAGTGGGCTATGGATTAACAATTGGCTCTTCATGTAATTATATCTGTGAGGGATAACAATAAAAATTACATTTGTTGCTCTCAGACTTAGAAGATTCTTTAGGCATTTCGTTGCATCATTAGATTCATTTTTGTACATACCCTATCACTTGATACCTTCAGTATCACTTAGATCATTTTGTTGTTTAGGTTCGCTGAATAGCTAACTTCAGTCACATTTTCCTTTTTTTCACAGGGTTTGGTCATTCCCAATTCTTACGTTGCAAGCAGACTTAAGTCGACTTGAACTTTATTGTTCTGATAATGGTTCAAAGCTCAATCAGGGAAAATGCAAGTTAATCCGCTTTACCGAAAGAAAATTCAAAATATCTTCAATTATGAATTAAATTGCAAAATGTCGATGCCTGTAAACTAATCAATGATCATATGGAACAACATTTAAAACAAAATTCTTGCACTTGAGGTGGGCCTACCTTCCAGAGACATTGGTACGTCCAGTTTCCAGGGAAGTCTATCCAAAATATTTCTTTGCGTATTTATTCTTGCAAAACTGGTATCTCATATAACTAAATGGAACATAAAGAATTGGAAAAGTCTTTGAAGTCTTAAAAGGCTACGTGATAATTTGATATTAGCTACCTTAACTTACAAATAAATCGCCCTGAATTACTGGAGAAAACTAACATTCTAGAGGTCTTTGGAAAGCAACTGGTATAGAGTAATACAAAGTATGATGACCCCGTGGGTTAGGGTGGTTATCACGTGCCAAAGGAGAGCAACCACGGGGCCTCTAGCTGAGTCTGGCACTGCTTGGACTAGCCTCCTCGCTGTCATCACCTCGATTTCTTCTCCCGAAAACATTATTCGGAGTGTGGACATCCTTTTTCCCTCTTGATTAGTGTTAACAGAGGATGGTTGCCTAGTTGTACGTGCTCTACTTATGAAAAAATATCAGAAAACGTGATGTACCAAGACGTGTAATATTCCTTCACTAAACTTGGCTTGTTTGACTTGCACTACTTCATTTGTTATTGAAATATCGGTTTCTAGTTGTAAACACATCCACCTAATGTAACATGATTTAATGCCGTCAATAAAACACCAAACAGTAAGACTAAGCTCACTTTATTCAAATGTACAGAAATTACACACTCATCCACAAAGACCAGGCTTCAAACAATAAGCCATTTTACAGTCGTTCATAGTTCTTTGGCGCTTTGTCAGATCTCATGAAACAACGCGATCGGTTCCTCACAGCTAATGACTAAGTTTACATTATCTTAAAACTATTAGGAATTCTGATCATGCAGGTGCAACTGTCCACTCAACACAATGTTTATAAGAGAACCACATGCAACTTAACCTATGCACTTTTGTTGAGCTTCTTGTTGCAGAGCTACCTCTAACCAATCGTCCTCTACTGACTGCGGGATGTTGGTGTATGACCTGACATGCCGGCAGCTGACATAACTCTTCAATCTGAAACAAAGTAAGACAATTATTGTGCAGCACTTGTTCTTTGTACGTCAAATCTCACTTTTGTCCTTATTTCAACATTGTACATACATATTAATTTATTATAGACTTTCAGAATTCAGTCTGTAAGCCTCTGTGAATTTACTAAACTCCTTCACAGTCTTCTACACGCAATTAGTTCTGTGGTTTCGTTTAGTTCCACACTTCTTATGTTTAAGTCATTAGAAACTGAGTCTAACCATCGTCAACCCATAATATTCATTGCTACTTCTGAGTTGTACTTGCTGACAGTTTAACTTGATATTCGTATCCTATGTTTCGGTCTCCTCTAGTTAGTTAGTAATGTTTTATTTTACACGGTGAGATGAAGACCTTCAGGGCTCCTCTTCCATCTAACAAGGCACTGAAGTATACGTATATTACATTGCACTAATTAGATTAAATCACATTAAATTAATAATGATACAGAAATAATGAGTGATGAAATGACATTAAATTGAAATAAATTAAATATAATACAAGGAAAAATTCTTAAAACTAATATCCTATTTGAAAAAAATGTAGTGCCTAAAATTGAACAATACTTGAATAATAAATCGATTAAGAATTTTTAATTAATCTTCTACCAGGGATCCATGACAATAGAATGGTTGTGAGTAGCAGCATCAAGTTTACAGATGATCCTTACTGGTGCATAAAATGTCTCCAAAGTGCGAATAGCGCTCAACCCTCTGATACTTTCGGGAAAGAGGCTCCACTCACAGCAGGTATATTACTGTGATTGAATTATCATAGATGGCAGTTCTATGGGTAGGTAAAGCAAGGGCCGACTGGTGTTAAGACTGCGATAGGATGAGAGGTATGAAGTAAGGTAAAATGGCTGTAAAGTATGAAGGATTTTATGGAGATGGCATAGGGGCCAAGATAGGTGGTTATATGAAGGAGTTACTTGGTCATAGCACCATAGATTATAAACGAATCTCACACATGCATTTTGACGACGTTGCATCTGCTCAATAACTTGCGCCCAGCGTCTCTATAAATCGTGTCACAGTAGTCTAAATGAGGAAAAACCTGAGCTTCTACGAGTTTTTCAGGAAATAAGTATTTATACCTGCGCAGTTGTGCAATGCAGAGAATGTTTTCGTCTACTTATCTTACCCTCCATAGTCGAGTCCATTATTTTACTAGATAACCAATTCTCCTCCGTTCACCCTACATGAAAGACCACACCACTGAAGCCTGTTTATAAGCGCAATTTCATGCGCAATTTCCTAACAATCAGCAACAAGCAAAATGCCAACCTAACAGCACCGCAGTGCCCCCACGTCTGTCTTTCTTCGACTCGAGGACACACCGGTTCTCCTGGAAATGAAAAGCAAAACCAGCCTCCTCATGCAAATGGGAATTACCTACAACAAATCTCCCCTAAGCTACGCAAAAGCGCAAATCAAAACGCATCTAATAAGTCAGTGTACAAAGGGGTCAGTCACAAAAGAATTATTTTTTCCCGACATACAGTCTATTTGCCACTCCCGTGCCCGAATTCGTTGTCACCCAGTCTCTCTCCGGTCATGGGAAGTTTCTTCTTCTAGAGTGGGTGGGTTAGACTCTATTAATTATCGTCCAGTCACTATAACCCTGTTTATAAAAACACTTATTCATATAGAGGAAGTTGAATTCTGGATTAATATGCACTTGGAAATCGTTAATAATAAACCATAATGACATAGTATGTAATTAACACACGTAATTCACTATTTATGTGAGGAAGATTACACTCAGACGAACAATGAATTGAGAGACACGTTTTGTTAGGCTATGAGTACTATTACAACACTATTTGAGCGTCATCAAGAAACTTATTTAAACTGTCAGTGAGAGTAGGAGAAAGTGTTGATAATAAGTAGGGCTAGGATTATGATGATTTTGCATTATATTTTTTGCAAGAGTGACACATTGCTCAAATATATACTGTATGTTTCATGAAAGAATGAGTTCAATGAAGTCTATTTGTTAGGTCATTTTCTTTCTGCATTTTTGCCATTTTTGACGGATAGTGCATTTCATGGGGAAATTTTAAGTCAGTTTGGTCATTTTTCTACTATTTTCAAGAAAGAAGGATAATTTTTTATGTTTAGTTATTTTAATTCTGTATATTACACTGACTGACAGAGCAAATGCAACACCAAGAAGGAGTGGTCAGAACTTTATGCCAATTGCAGGGTAGACTGACGTCGCTGAGGTATGCTCATGATGTGAAATGCGCCGCTGTTCTGCGCACGTAGCGAACGATAAATGGGACACGGCGTTGGCGAATGGCCCACTTCGTACCATGATTTCTCAGCCGACAGTCATTGTAGAACGTGCTGTCGTATGCCACAGGACACGTGTATAGCTAAGAATGCCAGGCCGCCGTCAACGGAGGCATTTCCAGCAGACAGACGACTTTACGAGGGGTATGGTGATCGGGCTGAGAAGGGCAGGTTGGTCGCTTCGTCAAATCGCAGCCGATACCCATAGGGATGTGTCCACGCTGCAGCGCCTGTGGCGAAGATGGTTGGCGCAGGGACATGTGGCACGTGCGAGGGGTCCAGGCGCAGCCCGAGTGACGTCAGCACGCGAGGATCGGCGCATCCGCCGCCAAGCGGTGGCAGCCCCGCACGCCACGTCAACCGCCATTCTTCAGCATGTGCAAGACACCCTGGCTGTTCCAATATCGACCAGAACAATTTCCCCTCGATTGGTTGAAGGAGGCCTGCACTCCCGGCGTCCGCTCAGAAGACTACCATTGATTCCACAGCATAGACGTGCACGCCTGGCATGGTGCCGGGCTAGAGCGACTTGGATGAGGGAATGGCGGAACGTCGTGTTCTCCGATGAGTCACGCTTCTGTTCTGTCAGTGATAGTCACCGCGGACGAGTGTGGCGTCGGCGTGGAGAAAGGTCAAATCCGGCAGTAACTGTGGAGCGCCCTACCGCTAGACAACGCGGCATCATGGTTTGGGGCGCTATTGCGTATGATTCCACGTCACCTCTAGTGCGTATTCAAGGCACGTTAAATGCCCACCGCTACGTGCAGCATGTGCTGCGGCCGGTGGCACTCTCGTACCTTCAGGGGCTGCCCAATGCTCTGTTTCAGCAGGATAATGCCCGCCCACACACTGCTCGCATCTCCCAACAGGCTCTACGAGGTGTACAGATGCTTCCGTGGCCAGCGTACTCTCCGGATCTCTCACCAATCGAACACGTGTGGGATCTCATTGGACGCCGTTTGCAAACTCTGCCCCAGCCTCGTACGGACGACCAACTGTGGCAAATGGTTGTCAGGGAATGGAGAACCATCCCTCAGGACACCATCCGCACTCTTATTGACTCTGTACCTCGACGTGTTTCTGCGTGCATCGCCGCTCGCGGTGGTCCTACATCCTACTGAGTCGATGCCGTGCGCACTGTGTAACCTGCATATCGGTTTGAAATAAACAACAATATTTCGTCCGTGCCGTCTCTGTTTTTTTCCCCAACTTTCATCCCTTTCGAACCACTCCTTCTTGGTGTTGCATTTGCTCTGTCAGTCAGTGTACTAAATTTCCGTGTTGAATATTTTGTATGATTTCATACCAGCATAACCTGTATTTTCCAGGAAACGGACACCCTCTTCCCCTATTCCCAAACTTATACGTACAATGGACCCGCCCGTATAAGAAGTACATTTGCCTCTCGCATAGGTATACCGCTTTTCAAGAGAGTTTAATCCTGATGTAAACAAATAAGTGGAGCAACTTGCCTATGCACGTGGATATCAACGTAGTTGATTGGAGAAGCAACCATCACACTCACTCGACTCTATGTGAGCTCGAAGAAAAGTAGTACGTCTATTTTATTTTATTACATTTAGAGTGTTTGGAAGAGTACGTAATAAAATTAAGACATGGTTTTCATGTATACCTATATATAATCGTATATGGTTTTGTTTTTATGAAATAGAGATTAAATAACGAGAAATGAAGGCACAATGCGTGGTGTAATACAGGAAGCCTTCTCGTAGTGAGGGAAAGTCCCAAGCTCTACAGCGTAGAGATAAGGTGTTGCATCTTGCAGCGGCAGTCAGTGTCAGTATTCATGGTGAGAGAAATGGAGCAAGAGGTTAGGATCATCGCGTGTAGTGAAGCACAAAAGAGGAAAACCGCACAGAAGTGACCATAGGCAGTGCATCGTGAATGTGTTCAACAAACTAAATGAACAGAATCGAGGTTTAGCAGTTTATTCAGAAGTTCAGATCTTCGCACTGTTGTCGTATGTGATGCGCAGCCTTGTACGTCCGAACACGAGAGGTTGACGGGGTGGAGGTCAGTACCACACGCTCAGCGAATCACAACTCTTTCTTTGACGGAGGCGTGGACATACCATGTTTACATCAGGATTTAACTCTCGTGAAAAGACATATAGAAAGCTGCAGCTAGCAATGAGTCATTGAGTTCGTGGTGTTTCTTCGAGCCGGAAGTGCTGTTCTATTAGACGCGAAGTTACGATATTCCTAAAGTGAAGCAAATTGTGTCTGTTAAACTAAAACAATTTGTTTCGCAATATGGAGAAAGGGTCTTCACCACTGACGGGACAATACTCTACTGCAAACTTTGTGACGTGAGAGTGGCCGCTGTAAAGAGGTTTACGGTTGAACAACGTGCATCGCGTGAGAAACACAAACGTGGTCTGCAACGACTTCAGGATGAAGGAACAGTACTACAACAGAAGTGAAGCTTCTTGGAGAAACCCATTCATCCTTTTCACCACTAATTGAAGAACTGTGTAGAGTGTTTCTTTGTGCCGATATCCCAATGAGTAAGTTAAACCACCCTAAACAGCACAATTTCTTAGAGAAGCACACGGGCAAATCCATACCGGATTCTTCTATGTTAAGGAAAATCTATGTTAGACGATGCTATGAAGAAACTTAATTTAATACTGAATATGCTTTTCCGTGGTTTCCCATTTTCACACCAGGTAAATGCTGGGGCTGTACCTTAATTAAGGCCACGGCTGCTTCCTGCCAACTCCTAGGCCTTTCCTATCCCATCGTCGCCATAAGACCTATCTGTGTCAGTGCGATGTAAAACCACTAGCAAAAAAAAGATGGTAGGAAATATGCTTATGAATGAAGATCGCTACCCCTGCACTGTCATTATTATCTTGTCGTTCGAGATTAAATTCGGCGTCTTGATTCAATTTCACTTACTATTACTACGATGCTGGCAGAATACACATCCTAAATACGGTACGTGAAATGATCTACGTGTTTCAGTTCTGTATTTTCAACCTGACATTGAGTTCTCTTAGGTTCGTTCCCTCCTGATTCACGTCATTCTTGGAAATGCTAATATTCACTGCACCTCCTTAGGTTGGTTCAAAAAGAAACGAACCCGAGGCTATAAAATGAAAACCGCTGAAAGGATCGCAATGTCATTGCCTGCGGAAGAAGGTGGGGTCCCTATAAGAGCGATGAGGTTCCAAACTCGCCGCTAGACGGCCACGGGCGCACACCCACGTGACGACAGAGCAAACACGCACATGCATCCACCGTCCACTGAGTGCACTCAGTCGTACTGAAAACAGTCAAATGGAGCTTTAAATGTTTTATTTTATTTGTTCACAAGTTGCTTTACGTCGCACCGACACAGATAGGTCTTATGGCGACGATGGGACAGGGAAGGCCTAGAGTGGGAAGGAAGCGGCCGTTGTCTTAATTAATGTACAGCCCCACTGCTTTAATGAAGGTACAGCCCCAGCATTCGACTGGTGTGAAAATGGGAAACCACGGAAAAGCACCTTCAGGACCGCCGACAGTGGGGTTTGAACCCACTTTCTCCCGAATACTGGATACTGGCCGCACTTAAGCGACTGCAGCTATCGAGCTCGCTAGGCAAGAGTGCGGGGGACGGAAATTCATAAAGCAATAGATGTCTGTTGCAAGGGGTCAAGGCGTAGGCCACACCGGCCTTGTCCAGCAGGTAGAAGACGGGCGATTTACGGTAGCAGCCATTGCCGCAGAGGTCGGAGTGAAACACCATCGTTAAGGAAAGACAGATTGAAATTTCGCACAAAGTGCGTCCAATGGGTGCCTCACAGTCTTCGTGAGATCAACTGAGTCGAGGGGTGTTCGATTTCCCCCTCAGCCATCCTCGAAGTGGTTTTCCGTGGTTTTCCCACTTTTCCTCCAGGCAAAAGCCGCAATGGTACCTAACTTAAGGCTACGGCCGCTTCCTTCCCTCATCCTTGTCTATCCCTTCTGATTCCCCCCCCCCCCCACAAGGCCCCCGTTCAGCATAGCAGGTGAGGCCGCCTGGGCGAGGTACTGGTCCTCCTCCGCAGCTGTATCCCCGACCCAAAGTCTCACGGTCCAGGACACTGTCCTTGAGGTGATAGAGGTGGGATCCCTCACTGAGTCCGAGGGAAAACCAACCCTGGAGGATAACCGATTAAGAAAGAAAGACAGCGGTGGCAACTCCACACCTCAGGCTATTGTTCGTTTTACTATGAAACGTGAGCAAAAATATAACTTATTTCAAGCCCTCCTCCCTTGTCATCGAAAGCTGGAGCTTATACCACTCCTGTACTTCTTGGAGGTAGTCAATAGACAATATTCACTGAAGCTGTGTCAAACGACTTAACTTTCCAATGTTTATCATTCTTGTTATAATAACAGAATTCAAACAGAAAGATCTGGAGGAGGGGGTAATTTACTTCCCCGCCGGGTACTGCCATAAATAAATACTAGTAGTTAAACCCTTTGCACTATGTCTTCTGGTTTAGACTAGAATAAATTTGTTACTTTCATTGACCAGTCTCAGTCTGATCCTTGGCTTTGACAATATGAAAGTGACTGAGGTTAATAATACCATTCCTTATGCAGCCAGTCTCTGCTATGAATGGTGTGAAAATATCCCTGATAGGGTTGGTTGGTGCTTGGCTGACTGGTATGTAATACCCGCTCTTCTGGCCCGTTGAAGAAAACAACGGGAAACTACCTCACTGATTATTTCCCTAGTACGCCTCTTGAGTGACACCCAGGCCATCGATGACAGGTGTTGACAGAGCTGTGGAGGAACAAACCAGCCTTATGGCTGAATGCCCAACATACCCATTTAAACCCTATGATCATTCTGCCCTCCCCCCCCCCCCCGCCAAGCATTTTTTTATTTCGCACCCTGGATTTACTGGCACGTAAAGGAACTCCTGAGGGACTAAGTTGCGGCACGCCGGCGTCTCGGAAAACCGTAAAGGTAGTTAGTGGGACGTAAAGACCAAGAGTTGTAGAAAATGAGCTCCGGGCCCAGGTCCATATAACACATTTTCTTCTTGTACGTGTGAAGGGGGTGTCCTCGAAGTTCAAAGGTCCGTGAATTAGTTAAACCACACCAAAATCCATGGCGCCTTCGCCTTCCAAGTGACCGCTGCTGAGTTCGAAGGCCTGCAGTTTACGAGATGACGGGAGGTTAGCGTGTCGAATCCTCTCGGCTTTCTAGACCGGCTTCACCATCTGACCGTCAATTGTTCTCACGTAGGCTGAGTGGACGTGGAACCAACCCTCAGACACAGGTTAAATTCCCTGACCTGGCCGGGAATGGAAGTAGGACACACTTTGTCTCTTTCTAGTTGCTGATACGTGTTTTCAAACCGGGCGAGTTGGCCGTGCGCGTAGAGGCGCGCGGCTGTGAGCTCGCATCCGGGAGATAGGGGGTTCGAATCCCACTGTCGGCAGCCCTGAAGATGGTTTTGCGTGGTTGTACCTTAATTAAGGCCACGGCCGCTTCCTTCCAACTCCTAGGCCTTTCCTATCCCATCGTCGCCGTAAGACCTATCTGTGTCGGTGCGACGTAAAGCCCCTAGCAAACAAAAAAACTTGCTTTCAAGATTACGTACCGTAGTAGAAGTTCTTTTGTTCCGTTAATTTATTGTGACTGAAGAACAAATTATACATTATAGAATATGTACACCTTCTCTATACCAACAACCACCCACAGTGATGATGAGCAAACTTACGAGTCACTACTGAGATAAATACTTTATCTCTTCTCTAATACTAATTTTTGTTGTGAAGACTTGTTCAAACAATTACTGTGAAAACGCAGAAGGGGATAAAACACCCCGGCTTATATACAAAGGAGGACATCGTTTTTGAAGTCCCAAAGCCGAACGTCTATTAAACCATGACCTCGCTACCACTGGACGATGCAGCGACAGTAAAATAGTGAAACCGAGCTCATTAGCTGCAGCCAGCGTCCAGTATTCGGGAGATAGTGGGTTCGAACCCCACAGTCGGCAGCCTTCAAGATAGTTTACCATTTTCACACAGGCTATACCTTAATTAAGGCCTATCCCATCATCGCATACCAAGAAAAACTGGCATAATCAGAGTTGTCAATTGGTTCATAAACTCTTTGATTTATTACTATGACATTATGACATCGCTATGACAATGGCTATGACTATGACATTATTACTATGACATGGACCACTCAAAACTTGGGTTAAGTTTGGAGAATATTTTAATAATCTGTATTACCTTATGCACTGTTTATTACTTTCATATTACAAGGTGTATTTGAAGCATTTAATTAAAGTATCATACATTAAAATTTAAAGTTTTGCCACTAGAACAGCTGACATGGAAAAAAATATTGAAAATTCAAACATATTCAAGTTTCGTTAAAATGATCTTCACAGCAATAAACTGTAGAGATTATCACCGGCATTTCTCCGGCTCGTCAAAATCCATGTCTTCGTACTTTTAGGGTCTTTGGCACATTTGTAAGCAATTTCTTACATCATATATCATCAGGATTCATTTGAAGTCCAAAAAGTAACACTCAGATTATTACACAATGTAGGCCTATAGACATCGAATTTAACTATACCAAACACTAACTTCTTCTTCTTTTTCTATCGCTTTTCCCACACCTGTGGGGACGCGGGTGCTGAGTAGCACATATGGATTTGACCCTGTTTTACGCCCGAATGCCCTTCCTGACGCCAACCCTATATGAAGGGATGTAATAACTGTTGCGTGTTTCTGTGGTGGCTGGTAGTGTAGTGTGTTGTCTGAATAAAGAGGAAAGTGTTGAGACAAACACAAACATCCAGTCTCCGAACCACAAGAATGAATCACAGGCGATTAAAATCCCCGACCCGGCCTGAAATCGAACCCGGCACCCTCTGAAACGAAGGCCTCAACGCTCAAGGCCTCAATGAGTCGGACTATACCAGACATTAATCATCATCATCATCATCATCATCATCATCTGTTTACCCTCCAGGGTCGGCTTTTCCCTCGGACACAGCGAGGGATCCCACCTCTACCACCTCAAGGACAGTGTCCTGGAGCTTCAGACTCTTGGTCGGGTATACAACTGGGGAGAATGACCAGTACCTCGCCCAGGCGGCCTCACCTGCTATGCTGAACAGGGGCCTTGTGGAGGGATGGGAAGATTGGAAGGGATAGCAAGGAAGAGGGAAGGAAGCGGCCGTGGCCTTATGTTAGGTACCATCCCGGCATTCGCCTGGAGGAGAAGTGGGAAACCACGGAAAACCACTTCCAGGATGGCTGAGGTGGGAATCGAACCCACCTCTACTCTTTGACCTCCCGAGGCTGAGTGGACCCCGTTCCAGCCCTCATACCACTTTTCAAATTTCGTGGCAGAGCCGGGAATCGAACCCGGGCCTCCAGGGGTGGCAGCTAATCACGCTAACCACTACACCACAGAGGCGGACCCAGGCATTAATATAAAGTAGAAATACGTGAAGTGTATCCTGTTCCTCACAGCACACTATGTGCTATTTCGTCTGCTAACAGTCAACCTGTACGATTACGTCAGATCTATTTGTATTTTTTATAATGTTTGGAGTTATTATTTCTACATCCTGAGCACATTTTTTAATTATTCTGCATGAAATTTTGAATCAGATTAGCAGATTTTTAATTAAAACCCCGGATCATGAATGTCCCTATTAAGGCCTATCTCACCGTGTCGGTGCGACATATAGCAACTTGTAAAAAGAGAAGCTATAATTATTGGTTCTGCGTAGACTAACAGTTACTTATACATACATACATACATACATACATACATACATACATACATACATACATACATTATCATTATAGACTCTTATGCCTTTCAGCGTTCAGTCTGCAAGCCTCTGTGAATTTACCAAACGTCGCCACAATCCTCGATTTGCAACTAGTGTTGTCACCCCATTTAGTTATATACCTCTTATCTTTAAATCGTTAGAAACTGAGTCTAACCATCGTCATCTTGGTCTACCTCTACTTCCCTTACCCTCTATAACAGAGACCATTATTCTCCTAGGTAACCTAACCTCCTCCATTCGCCTCACATCACCCTACAACCGAAGCCGGTTTATGCGTATAGCTTCATCCATCGAGTTCATTCCTAAATTAGCCTTTATCTCCTCATTCCGAGTACCCTCCTGCCATTGTTCCCACCTGTTTGTACCAGCAATCATTCTTGCTACTTTCATGTCTGTTACTTCTAACTTATGAATAAGATATCCCGAGTCCACCCAGTTTTCGCTCCAGTAAAGCAAAGTTGGTCTGAAAACAGACCGATGTAAAGATAGTTTCGTCTGAGAGCTAACTTCCTTCTTACAGAATACTGTTGAACGCAACTGCGAGCTCACTGCATTAGCTTTACTACACCTTGATTCAATCTCACTTACTATATTACCATCCTGGGAGAACACACAACCTAAATACTTGAAATTATCGACCTGTTCTAGCTTTGTATCACCAATCTGGCATTCAATTCTGTTGGATTTCTTACCTACTGACATCAATTTAGTCTTCGAGAGGCTAATTTTCATACCATACTCATTGCACCTATTTTCAAGTTCCAAGATATTAGACTGCAGGCTACCGAGCTCGATAGCTGCAGTCGCTTAAGTGCGCCCAGTATCCAGTATTCGGGAGATAGTAGGTTCGAACCCCACTGTCGGCAACCCTGAAAATGGTTTTCCGTGGTTTCTCATTTTCACACCAGGCAAATGCTGGGACTGTACCTTAATTAAGGCCACGGCCGCTTCCTTCCAACTTCTAGCCCTTTCCTATCCCATCGTCGCCATAAGACCTATCTGTGTCGGTGCGACGTAAAGCCCCTAGTAAAAAAAATATTTCATTTTTGTTTCATTCCATTCATAAAGCAGGTTAAGAAATTGTTACAAACGAAGTATGTAAAATATTAATATATTTATATTTCGAGATCACAGGGAATTTTAAATGGCATTTAATAGCGAACTCGGAATACAGTGAAACTTTTCAATTCCGGCCGAAGCTGGGACGGGAAAACATATCATTTACGTCTTACATTTCTTATGGAAGTTTATGAACGCATGGGATTGGTTCGGTGGCCTTCAAAAGAAAATTTGAAATAAAAAATATAATGGAACTTAACTCAAGTATGACGCGAGCGTAGCCGCGGGCAAAGTGCTAGTAAGAAATAAACTCTGACTCAGTGGCCCTTGGCCTAGCTGAGGACAGTGAGTAGGACACAAAACTCCAGCTTTGGATAAGGGTCCTGGATTCATTAATTCTAATTTTATGAAGTACGGGACTACATGTCCCATGAAACTGTAAAACTCTAAATTATGCAAGAAAATGCAAAAATATTGTCGTAATAAAAAATTGTTCTATAACGCTTAAGTTCTGGCCGGTGAGGGCAGATGACGTTAACAAAGAATGGCAGCGCAACAGGCACGTGACTCTCTGCCGAATATTTTTATTATCATAGGGTTACGAGATAAAGGAAAGTATATGCGGAGTGTTCATGATGATGATGATGATAACAATAACATGTTTGATGCAGCCTCCATGCCACCCTATACCGTACTAATATTTTCATTTTACATAACTGCATTCTACAGTACATCTGCTCTAATCTGTACCGCTACCATTCTTACCGCCTAAACCCCCCAAACCCCATGGCACTACAGCCCTGAAGGGCATTGGCCTACCAAGAGACCGCTGCTCAGCCCTTAGGCCTGCAGATTACCAGGTGTCATGTAGTCAGCACGACGAATCCTCTTGGCCGTTATTCTTGGCTTTCTAGACCGGGGCCGCTACTCACCGTCAGATAGCTCGTCAATTCTAATCACGTAGGCTGAGTGGACCTCGAACCAGCCCTCAGGCCCAGGTAAAAATCCCTGACCTGGCCTGGAATCGAACCCGGGGCCTCCGTGTAAGAGGCAGGCACGCTACTCCTACACCACGGGGCCGGCCTTATCGCCTAAACTTCCCTCAAAAAACAAATGAACAAATCCTGGATGTCTTAAGATGTGCCCTCTCTCTCCTTCTCGTCAATTTGCTTTTTATTGGCTTTACGTCACACCAATACAGATAGGTCTTATCGCGACGATGAGCAAGGAAAGGGCTTGGAGTGGAAGGAAGCGGCCTTAATTAAGGTACAGCCCCAGTATTTGCCTGGTGTGAACATGGGAAACCACGGAAAACCATCTTTAGGCTGCCGTCACTATCTCCCGAATGCTACCTCACAGCCTCTTACCACACGACCAAATTGCATAAATAAAATGCAAAATATCCGCAAGTTACGAAATAAATCTATGAAGTTCTATGTATCTACGCCGTCGAGGTGATACGAAATTCTAGAAATGTTTTGACTAGAAGAATGTACAGTTTGCTCAAAAAGTGCAATTTCTAAATTCAAAATAATAATGAAACTTTCGATCACAAAAGTGGAATATGTCACAAACAAACTGAGATATACAGATTGAAATAATATATCTGTAATGCATCACTCTGAGAGGAATATTCTTGAAAATATTAGTAAAATGTATTGGCATGTAGTCATTTAGACCACGTTGTTATGATAGATTGCTTTATGAGAGGTTCGTCATCACTTTCACTTTCCAATAGCTGATATACATTCCAAATCTAACTCTTAATGTGTCGGTTTATGCTCAATAACCTCAAAGTCAGATCCGTCACTTTCACCTTCCAACAAATTTCGCATTACTTCATTACTCATTTTCCGTAATGAAGTGAAGATGTCATATTTAGACACACGTTGTACTAGAAATGTATATAATCAATCAAACTAGCAGTTTCCCGCTGGCTCCGCCCGCAATATACAAAGTATGGTGTTGTTCGTTACTATCCTCACGGATGTATTTGATAAGTTTCGAGTTAATGAAATAAAGCACATGATCTGCTGCGGTAATAGAATGTAATATTATGTCAACAAAACACTTGAAAATACATCACACAGAGAAATTGAATTAATCGTTCCTTGGAATAACACTACGCGCCGAACTGTTAAAAAGTCCATCAAGGATCTTCGTCATGGAGACAAATGAACTCATAACTTTTCTCAGAATCGACCAATTTAAGTAGTCACTACCTCAAAACAAAGCGCTTGATCCACTGAGTATTTTAGACCAAAACGAACTGCGTACCTCAATTAGAACGAAAGATATGATTGCTTCAATGAGAAAAAATATTGAAGAAATGAGACGTCAAATTGAATGTGCACTCATAACTTTCCTCAGAATCAACCGATTTGAATAGTTAAGAGCTGAAATGAAAGAGCTCGATCCACGGAATGTTCTTAGGCCAAAATGAACCAAGTACCTTAATGAGAACCAAAGACATGATTGCTTTAAAGAGACAAAAATTGAAAAAAAAATTGAGGAAGGCGGAATGTGAGCGATTGATAGTACCTGATGACAAATCTGTGCATGAATACCTTTCAGTTAAAAAAAAATAATGAAGGAAATCGATCGGATAGAATGGCCGGACTGACTGACTTTAGTTTTCATATTTTTTTTAAAATAAATCAAATAACAATACAAATATACAGAAATAAATAAGTCGCACCGAACGGAAAACTACGACATAAAATGAAATAGAATAGCAAAGCAGAGCCGGTGAACACATGGTCGGAAAACTGTACTAATTTATTTCTGTGAAATTGAGCCCAAAGAGGTTTTAAATATGAACGAAACCGAACTCACGGCTGCTGAGAACGACAAGAAGTAGACTGGCATGGCATCTGTTGAAGAAATACGAACATCGAACAACAGGGAACAAAGTGTTGCCAGCTCTAGAGTTGAAGTCAGGTGATGCAAGTAATATTAGATTAGGAAATGAAGTTTTAAAGGAAATACATGAATATTCTTACTTGGATAGTAGAATAACCAACGATGGCAGAAGTTTAATATTGGCTTTATGTCCCGTTAACCACTTTTACGGTTTTCGGAGACGTCGAGGTGCCGCAAATTAATCCCGCGGGAGTTCTCTTATGTGCCGACACGAGGCTGACGTATCTGAGCCAGGATCGAACCTGCCAAGTTGGGGTGAGAAGGCCAGCGCCACTCAGCCCGGCAATGGCAGAAGCAAGGAAGGCCTTTCTGCTTACCTCGAACATTGGAGCATGGCACTCTAGCTCAGGAAGAAAGAGAATAGAAGCTTTTGAAATGTGGTGTTACAGAAGAATATTGAAGTTGAGATGGGCAGATCGAATCACGAATGAAGAGATACCAAATGGAATTGGTGAGAGGAGATCGATTTGTGTTATTTTACAAGAAGAAACCCAGGACTTGTTCAGTTGCGTTTTGAAGGAAGTGTAGGCGGTAAGAATGGTAGGGGTAGACCAAGGTATGAATATGACAAGCAGATGTAGGATGTAGTAGTTACGTAGAAATGAAAAGTTCGGCACATGATAGGGTGGCATGGAGGGCTGCATCAAACCAGTCTATGAACTGATGACTCAAACCGAAAAAATATTAACGGAGAAATTTGAAATTTCCTGTATTTTCCCATTAATACTGCCAAGCACATGTACACTAATCAAGTATATGACCCTAATGCACTCTCTGAATAACCCTGGACTTAAAATATCGAGTATCAAGAAATTCTATCAAGCCGTGATCTTCACACCAAATCGAAACAAACGGACAGACATTAAACTGAACTTTCTCTTGACTTTTGTACAGCTAATCCGAGATAAAACGAATTATGAGGCAACATTAAAATAGTATTTATATAGTTACTAGCTGATGTACCCGTGCTTCGCTACGGAATTCTAAATTGCATACCGAATTCTAGGTTAGGTAGTGTACACGTGAGTAAGACTGTATTAAATTGCATAGCTATTAACGTTACCCTAGAAACGTGACGGGGAAGTCACCAAACCTCTTTTCTTATGTGAAGACTCGGTTAGGGAATTTTCATTGTAATGGAAGGCCCTCTTGCCTATCATCAGTCACAATCAAGTTGGGGAGTTTTCATTATAATGGCAGACACTCACTCTCTACCTGCCTGTTTGCATCCTCAGAAAGACTGTGTTAGTGGTTTCCCAACTGAAATCAACATAGGTCATTACAATGACGCCAGTAGAAATGTCGTGATTAAAAGCAGTGCTATCATATGCAAAGTTCTCACTTTTAACGAGCAGTACTATGCTGCCGATCTAAAAGTTCAAAGTTCCAGAGCTGGAATGACCAGGCCGCAGACAGCCGCGAGCCGTGAACTCGCTTTAATTTCCGGGGGGAAGGGGTGGCGAATAGTGTAGAGTCCCAGGGCAAAAACTACGACCTTTCACTCATCTGTCTAATAGGAGTACCCGATGAGTCGGAAAATCTCAATTCACTACACTGGCGGGGGGGAAATGTCTATTTGACTTGGAGGCAAATTTTTCGTCCAAGCCAGAGGAGAACCCCCTCTTCGCTGCTAATTCGGAATAAAATGAATGTAGAATGTTATAATAGAAGTGAAGAGGAAAAAAACTTTTCTTAACAAACGGCTCTTTTCAGGGTTGAATTTTGAGTTCTTTTGTAAATTTCGGTGCTATCCTATCAGCGTAACAGAGTAGGGATCGAATAGGTGGAATACTATGATGAACCAGTGTGTTGCGTACCAGCAGTCTCAGAGATTGTATGAACCGGAGGAATGGCGTGCTAAAGAGTAAAGTAATCTAACTCTTCAACTATTTAACGCTAATATTCAGGCTGTTATACTGTGTACGCAATAGGAATTCCATCTTTCGGTGATGAATGGCAGCATAAGAGACAAAGAATATCACAACAATGGTCAATGCAATATTATTGTTGATAAATTTTATGAGCTTTCGATATCGTAGCCCTTCACATTTAGTTTTCTTCAGACTCTGAAATGCCACTCTTATCACAGTCGGTACGGTAAAACTGAATAAAACATAAATGATCGTGAATTGTATTCTCTATAACTTTTGTTATGTAGTACTTTTCGATAGGACCAATAACATAGGTATTTAAAAATTAAATTTTAGGCGCCTTCCCCTAAACTACCATTTCATTTAGAATGAATAAAATTGTTTATAGCTTAGACTGCAGTTTATTATTCCAAGATTCTATATATTGATATTCATTAAATTCTGTTTACCCATGTTCTCGTGGCTCAGCGTTGATATGGACTTATCAACAAAAATACACATTCATGAATATCTCTGTTATCACAGCCGGTACGGTAGTATTTATCGATAGGACCACTAATAGCATAAATATTTGAGAGTTAAATTTTAGGCCTTCCCCTAAACTACCATTTCACTCAGCGTGAATAAATTGATTCATAGCTTAGATTGTAGCGGCTCATTCCCCGAGTTTACATACCAATTATCATTAAATTCTCTTAATCCGTTTTCTCGTGATGCGTGTACAGACAGACAGACAGACAGACAGACAGACAGACAGACATTGCGGAAAAATAAAAAGTACATTTCCTTGTTACTGTGGCCATGACCGATACAGTAATACCATTATTATTGAATTCTGAGTAATGTACAGACAAAACTCTTATTTTATGTATATAGTTTTACGAGTACACCCACGTGGAAATTAATTTTATGATTATACAGCCGATGAACACTGGAAACTGTCTCAGAATATGTTTAATACATTTGTAGTGAAGTTAGTTTCTGTTCATAAAAGTTGAATATTTTGGAGAATAAGAGATAGGAATGTACAGAATCACTAAAAGTGGGCATATAGCACCACGATTGGCAAGGAACTCCAGTACTAGCGCTTGCAATAAAACTGAGCTCTCGAAACAGCATGTATGGTGCTAGAATAAGGTACTTGAGTTGGATTTGGATTTCACACTACGAGCAGAAGGCGTCAGCAAAAATGGTGGTGTTGATTATTGTTTTAAGAGGAAGTACAACTAGGCAACCTTCTTCTATTAACACTAATCAGAGATTAAAAATGGAAGGGATCCAACACTTCGAAAAAAAAAAATGAAGGTAGGTATCGGCCAAAAGAAGACAAGGGCCACGAAGAGCGTGAAAATGAATGACTCCCTAGGCTTCGCAACTTAATACCGTCGGGGTCGGACAGGAACACGGATAGAATAGATGAAGTGAGGAATTTGGCACAAGTAGTAGAAGTAATGCCAGGACTCAGCTCAGGGCCCCGTGGTCGCCAACCCACGCTCCGAAGTTGAGAGCCCGCGAGCCTCTTCCAGTCGCCTCTTACGACAAGCGGGGGATACTGTGGGTGTTATTCTACAGCTATCATATGTTATCTCTCAACTCCTACTGAAACTATTGAAAAAGCTAAGGCCGGGGAAATTCTGCATATCTCAATTTTATACTGGCAAGTTCAATAAAAGTTGGATTAGCAGTTTTTGTGTTCATTTAATATAATAATAATAATAATAATAATAATAATAATAATAATAATAATAATAATAATAATAATAATAATAATAATAATTTCGTGTGGCTATTACTAGCCGAGTGCAGCCCTTGTAAGGCAGACCCTCCGATGAGGGTGGGCGGCATCTGCCATATGTAGGTAACTGCGTGTTATTGTGGTGGAGGATAGTGTTATGTGTGGTGTGTGAGTTGCAGGGATGTTGGGAACAGCACAAACACCCAGCCCCCGGGCCATTGGAATTAACCAATGAAGGTTAAAATCCCCGACCCGGCCGGGAATCGAACCCGGGACCCTCTGAACCGAAGGCCAGTACGCTGACCATTCAGCCAACGAGTCGGACATTTAATATAAACACAATGGCAGACAGACACACAAACAATGTGGATATCATCTCCGCACGATGTACACTATCAACCCTCTTAAATCGCGACAAAATATCCAGAGTACGCTACCGTACATTGTTATTATATTATTAAAGGATCTTTATGATAAATAAACCAATCAAATGAAATCATAGGACATGATATGTACTTACATGTCTAATATGACATCCAGATGAAAGTCAAGATGGATGTTATCATTGTGAGGACTACAGAGGTTGGCCTTGCCGCAGCGTTGTGTGTATGGTTGAATCCTCCATGATCCGTGTGGTCGCTAGGCTCCGCAGCGCTCTGTGTTCCGTTGAATCCTCCATGATCCGTGTGGTCGCTAGGCATCATCGGCGTTTCCTCCGGATACAGGTAGGATTTTGTATTGGTCACAGTTCGCATTACTCTGTAGTTGATTTCATCCAACCTGACGTATCCCTCCAAGAAGTTCTGGAGTCTGTTGGATATCACCCACAATGAACCCGATTCGTCAATAGCAAATGTAGATGGCCACTGCATGCGATTACTGTCTTTGGTGAAAACATGTACATTTTCCTGCAGAGGTGTTCTCGTATCCCACCGAGCAATAGCATCCATGGAGTTCAAGCCCAGGTACATGATGCCTTGAGAATCAACCATCATTCCTTGGCTGAAAGAAGTTTTATTTCCCAAATCTGAAATTAGGCTGCGGATTCTTCCCTGGAGGTCCTTATTACGGAGGGCATACGTGCTGATGGAATACAATTTGTCGCTACTCAGTGGTGCGAAGAAGAGGGTGCGGTTCGCCCTCTGTGAGACAGGTGACAAGGCAAGTGCATTGATATTCATCCGGACAGGCAGACGCTTACCAGCAACCATTCCGTCCCAGAAGGGGTTGGCCTGCATTGTACTGTCGCTCACCTTCCAAGCCTGGCCATTCCGAGTGTTGAACACAATTATGCCAGGTTCAGTCTTACTTGCATCACTGATGTATATGAAACTGTCAGTGTCCAGCACGAGGTCGACCAGAATGCTGTCGTTGGTACGTGACAGAACTGAGTCGGGGAACTCTAGAACTCTTGGTCTCGTCATACTGTTCTGCAAATCGAGAACTACCAACTTGGGTGGACAACGTGTGTCAGGATGATCTGTCATGGTGTAGACAGTGCCACTGTCCAGCACCCACATCTGCCCGTTTGTGTCAATATCGATATTCTGCACGAACTGGAGCGCAGAGCAGTTACCAATAGTCTGCATGTCCCAACTGGGGAAAGGCTGCAGAACTGGCGACCCCCTGCTGCTGGCTGGAATGAACACCAGCGTGGCAGGAACGCCTGGTTTCCAACGGGGTACCGTGAGGTAAATACGATCTCGCCATACCTTGATGCCAGCCAGTGCGTTGTTCTCGGGCTGGTACTCCATCCTTCCCAGAGCTCTCGCCCGTGAGCTGTCATTCGGCCAAGCGAAGTCCAGCGAACGCCAAATGTATTCCTCCCGGAACTCTTGTACGCTGCAGGCCGCGCCGACCAACAACAACATCAAGCACCACTTCATGTCTGCACAAGACTGAGCTTTCCTTCACCTGCCGCTAGTGAACAGACCATGACGACCACGCCTCACACGAGTACGACGTCAGCCGACCATGGCCGAAGCGTGACTGGACTGGACTTCATTAGTATGACGTGAGGCTTCAAGGTGCAGTTTCCTCACATCTTTCACAGCCAGCCAAGACACAGCGAGGATCTACATTCTGTAAAAATCGACTATGGAGTGGCGGTTCAAACCAAGCAGAGTCCCTCCTTCGGTGGGGGTGGTAAAATATAACTACGGTTATCACCTGCCTGTCCTAAGAGACGAGTGGCGACCACGGTTCCACTAGCTGAGTCGGGCTCCCCACTTTCAACTTTCGTATGCACTTGTTCTTTTCCGACCCCGAAGGTATTAGGGTTGCAAGTCTTTTATTGTCACGCCCTTCGTGGCTTTGCCGATTTCGTCCTACCTGGAAGATGGTTACCTGACTGTAATAATCACCACCACCACCGTAAGTCCGGCAGACGTAGTCAGTTCATTCGGCACCCCATGTCGTACGATGTGGGCGAACTATTACAGGACAAAATTCCAGCACGTCGGCGTCTCAGAAGTAACTTTAAGCTTGTCATTGCGTTTTTAAACTACAGTTTCCCATCATAACTTAATATTATAATAAGTTGTGTTAATCTAGACAACATCCAATTAAAGGAAAATTATAATTACATTTATTAGGCCCCGCAATTACCTTTTAGAGGCAATGCTGCCATGTTTCTTTCCGAAAATGCTGTCGTTCAGAAATCTTATTTGCGGAGTTATAATTCACCAACAGAACGGTTTGGATTGATCCAGACTGAATTACTGACTTCTTCTTTCCAGGCCTTTCTTGGGCTAGAAACTAATATGGATTAACCCTAGTTTTACGGGCAGATACCTTTCCTGACGCGAATCCTAAGGGATGTGTTCACTGGTGAGTGTTTCTGTGGTGGAGCGAGAGGCATGGCCGGGAATTGAACTCAGGGCCCTCTGAACTGAAGGAGCCAGGTGAGTGAATGATTGACTAAATTTAACTGTAACGATGATTTTGTCATAAAATCAACGAGTGTTGCTGCTAAATAGCTGAGTGACTTAAGGCAGTTTGCTGCGATTTTAACAACACGACCTAACTCATTTTACATACAGTAAAACTTCGTTAATATGAAATCCAAGGGACCGGAAAATTAAGAGTTCGTGTTAAAAATGTCCTGTTAAACGAATACCTACGTTTGAAAATGTGCTGGTGCAGTGTATGACACTACATAACTACAGTAACTTGACGTAACTCACAAATTGTTTTCGGGAGAACAATTCAAGTATGTTTCGCTGGCGCTCACGGGAACCTTGATACTTCACGACCATCTCTATTCATAGCTTCCGTAAACTCAGCGATGACTTCGGATGTTTCAAGGCTGTTAAAATTATCAATTTCCTGGCGACTAGGTTGAATTACATCGTCCACCACTACCTCAAACTTGTTGATCTTCAATACTGTTTCTTTCCTTACTGTGCACATTATCGAAGCATTAAAGAATACAAGTTGATTGTTGACACTAACGTTTACGATTGACGATCTAACTGCACCAAGAAACGTCAACATCCAAATTAGCTATGGTTTGACAATGGCTTACTTTCAACTAAGCGTATTTCTGCAGAGAAACAATTTAAAAATAAAATTTTTCCCTTTGCGTAAAGCTAATGATCGTGACTATGCCTTTCTATAAATGAAAATCAAATATTGATAACGAACGATTTGTTTCGCAGAGCACTAATGTGACGTCACTTTGGTCACACACATTGTCGCATGACTCCCAGCATAATACATACGGTATTTATGTCAAAAGTCGGTGGCTCGAGTTAAGAGACATATGAGGCATGGGGCTAAAAAAAAAAAAAAAGTTGGTAGTAACTGAATTCGTGTTAACAGAGGAGACCTTCCATAAGAAATAATTCATTCCCTGCCGGGAGCAAAATTTTATTCACGGAGTGTTCGTTTTAGAGGAGCTCGTGTTAATGTGGTTTTACTGTATAAAAACATTAGACATGTTTAAGTTTGTAGCAGAACCTGAAATATTGTAGTATGAAATCTTGGTCATCTTTATGTAAACATGCATGTTTCATTGACACAAACCACGAAACTGTCGCATTCCTGTTCTAAATCACTCATTTTGCCATGCCGAAGACAGCCTGTGTAACAACAGCTGACGGTTCTGTGTCAAGTCTCACTGCATCGAAACACGACGTTCCATTTAAAACTGAGGCAAAAAATACTATTTTTAAATAGGTATTTTACTGCAGAGTGAGCATTGCCATGGAGCGGTACGGTACTCCGTAGTGGCAAAGAAATCACTCCTTTCATCCTTAAAAACAGATGTGATATACTGTTGTTGTTGTTGTTGTTTGAGTCATCAGTCCATAGACTGGTTTGATGCAGCTTCCATGCCACCCTGTCCTGTGCTAACCTTTCCATTTCTACGTAGCCTCCTACATCTGCTCTAATCTGCTTGTCATATTCATATTTTGGTCCACCCCTGCCGTTCTTACCACCTACACTTCCTTCAAAAACCAACTGAACAAGTCCTGAGTGTCTTAAGATGTGTCCTATCATTCTCTATCTTCTTCTCTTCAAATTTAGCCAAATCGATCTCCTCTAACCAATTCGATTCGGTATCTCTTCATTCGTGATTCGATCTATCCATCTCACCTTCACCAATTTTCTGTAACACCACATTTCAAAAGCTTCTATTCTCTTTCTTTCTGAGCTGTGATATATTACCCATTTGAAACCTGTATAATTATGTTAGACTTCTGTTTTTATAACTATTACTGTGATGTTTTGCAATTATATTCCATTCTCTTTGTTGACTTGCTTTTCTTGAGCAGTACTGACAACCACTTCAAAGGTTGTTGGTGGTGATGATTATTGTTTTAAGATGAAGGACAACCATCCTCTATTCAGAACAGAAATGGAAGAGGTTCGACACTTCGGCGAAAGAAAGAGAAGGGCCACGTGCCTCACAAACCTAATAACATCGGGGTCGGAGAAGAACAAGAGAGGTCGGAGCGAGGAGCCTGAGGAAACTCGTGGTTGCGAACCCAGGCTCCTGGGGGTCGGCTTTACTGCTGTGATGCGATCAGTTCATTGCCTGGCTACACGATACACAGGTACGCCTGAAAGCGGTGAGCTGTATAGGACGAGTGGACTTATCACGTGTAGCTAGAGCTTTGAATTGACAACAAATATTAATTTAGCCACGTTGTTAACAAACAACTTTAGGAATTGTAAATTTCACGCTGGCAATTTTAGGGCGAAACTGTTGGCTGGTTGACATGAGTATAATACGTTTAATAAAGAAATGCGGTACGGGTCAATCTGGAGCCTCCATCTACATAACGGCAAGGGATTTTTAACAGTAACCTCTAAACTGTAGCACTTCCATTCAGCCTTAATTGATGATTGCAGCCGGTCATTAACACGCAGTTAGTAAGTGACTGAAGGTGACCCTTGATTTAGCGCCTCGCACTACACCTGGCCGGTCTCCGACATCTCCTCAGCTATAATTTTGAAATATTCGGATATGTATTTGTCAAGTCACTCAAGCAGAAGAAAGTGACCTTTCTGATTTCAACGTGATATGTTATTTAGTAGCTTTTCGTGCATAAGAGTATGTAACTCGCACAATGGGAAAAACCTTCGTTAAAATTGCGATTCAGTGATTCTTTTTAATTGTATGAAAGTCTTGATTACAATTAGCATGTTCCCTATATGTTAGCCTACATATCAGATGTCAAACAGTAATGCTTTACGTATTAGGCTAGGCACCTTACTCTACGCAGCCATATGTCTTATGGCGGGGGGTCATGCAAAAATTTCTCAACGACATGAAAGATATAGACTGATAAACATACTCGTTACAGCGCCCCTGGTTGAAGCACAGCGAACTAACTCTTGCCTGTAACTGTCATGGCGGCTGCCACTTCTTGGTCTTGACAATTAGCCCTTATCAGTTCAATGAACTGATGAGATTATATGTTATTACAAATTAAAGATTTATTTAAAAATAAAAAAGACATTTTCAAACATGCTTAATGTTCCATTGATGTTAAAATGAAACAAGCGCAGTGAATATGGTGAGCATTTGCTTGGTTAAAACAAGAATTACGTATGTTGAAGGATGGGTAATTCAGCGTCATGCACTAACAATAAAGTCATTCACTACAGAAAGACATGTCATACGTACAGCAGTTCCTTGAGGAATTCACACGCGTAGAGAAAGGTACCACTACCTTTTCAAGACATAATTTCAGTGTCATTCTGGTATAATTTTTGAATTTTGCTTCTTGGTATGGTATGTTATGTTTTATATTTTTTGCTACTTATGGCTACTTTCTAAGAACTGCTGTGCAACATGCAGCACATACGTCCGTTGGTTGCGGTGTAGAATATCTCTACGGCATCCTCTGCCTGTCGTAAGGGGCCACTAAAGGGGGTAACCCCAGATTGTAAAGTTGAGACCACCGGACCCCTGGTTTAGTGTAGCATTCCTTCCACATACGGTCTTCTACCAGCTTTACCACTTTAATATTTCTACCGGACCTCTCTTGGTCAAGCCTGGCCTGACTTCATTCTACTGAATTCATAGCCCACATTTATTTATTTCTTCTTCTTCTTCTTTTACTTCGTTTAGGCCTACGATGGACCACGTGGTTCTTAACTCTGGTGAGCTCTTTTCTTCCTCTTAGCCCAGTATTCCTTCATTCTACCGCTATGGATGTCTTTTCTTTCTTGAGTCCATTTCACTCCTGCTCCTGGACGCAGTGATTTAGTTGTTAGTGACTGGAGAGAGTCAGATGTCTTGACTAACTTTCTGAACTTATCACGGTTGTAAATGTCAGTGTGATTAATGTTTAGGTATTGTAGGTCTTTCCGCACTAAATTCGTCCATTTGGCATTTGTTGCTTTACCACTAGATACAGTGTTGAAGATCCTTGAAGTGAGTCTCTGGCTGTCCATCCTGACTACGTGACCATAGAACATTAGTTCCTCATAGCTGTTGTAATGCTCTCTATTTTACTGTACAGTTCCTTGTTGTGCCTGATTCTATAGCCATCTCCTTCTTTAATGGGTCCCATAATCCTTCTGAGGATATTTCGCTCTTTCAGTTCCAGTTTTCTGAGTTGTCCTTTCCGGGTCATGTTTAGGCATTCTGAGGCGTACAGATGGTCTTACTACGGTGTTGTAGTTTCTAAGTTTAAGATTCAAGGAGAGGGATTTAGACTTGTATATGTTCTTACAAAGATGATAGGCTCTTTCTAATTTAGTGCATCTACTCTTCATTGCAAGGTCCTCATTAACATTTGGGGTTATCCATTCTCCAAGATATTTGAATGAGTTGGCCTTGTGTATTATTTCGTCCCCCAAAGAAATGAAGTTGGGTGCTTCTCTGATGTTGGCCAGAAATTCTGTTTTATTGACAGCGATCTTTAGCGCTACTTTAGCTCATATGCGTTCTAGGGAGGATAGCTCGTACGTAGCTTCTTCCATACTTGAAGCTAAGAGTGTGAGGTCATCTGCGAAGGCTAGACAAGTAACTGTTAACTTGTCTTTTTTGTAGCCAATTTTTAATCCAGAGTTGTCAGCTAGTGTGTTCCTCCATTCCCGAATGACCTTCTCCAGCAGACAGTTAAACAGGATAGGGGATAAACCATCTCCTTGTCTAACACCTGTTTTGATCTCGAAGCTTTTTGATAATACCCCTCTGAATTTGACTTTGGACATGGTGTTCGTTAGAGTAGCCTTCACAAGATTCAAAGTCTTCTTATCCAGTCCCATTTCAGTCAACGTCTCAAAGAGGGACTGTCTGTCTACCGAGTCGTAAGCCTTCTGGATGTCAACGAAAATTGCTTCATAGGGTGAGGTGCATTTATTTATTTATTTATTTATTTATTTATTTATTTATTTATTTATTTATTTATATAGTTTAACCTTGCACACCTCCTCAAAGATCGTACTCCATCACACAACAACTTCTCCAGATCCTTTCTATAGCAGATTCAGAGGAAATAAGCATATGTTTTGCCTTCAACTGTCATGGCTGCCAGTGGTTCAAGTAGATTCAAGGATGGCCATCAGATTAGCAGTCTATATTTTTAATGTCGTTGGGATTTCTGTAGTGTGTGTTAAATAGAAAGTGTACCATCAGTGACGTCACATTAGCCGTTACCGTAGGCCTTGGTCACCAAAGATGAAAGACATATTCATGATCATTATCTTTTCGCAAAGGGAAAATTTTCTTTGCTTAAGACAATGTTATCAAAGTAAATCATGGGGCTGTTTCTACAAGTTAGTGGAATCCAAATCCTTACCTGTCAGTTAGTATAGGAAAATGGGAGATTTCAGCAGTGGCGACGCGTGACGTTCTGAAAAGTGTTACCACACTTCTCCTTGAGAGTATATCGCCGCTCGCACCTTCTTTCTGTAAGCTGTACTGTAACCTGGACCTTACAAACTGAATCATATTTGCAATAGTGTCGATGTGTGCTTGAGACACTTAATGGCGTCTCTTTAAAACTCTGTAACTATATACTATATATTTGTAAATTCTCCATACCATCATTTTTCCAAGCATTCATTCCTGAGGAAAATGGAACATACGGCCAACAATACAGTTTATCCATTTTTGCATAATCAAATAACCAGTGCAGATCTCTGTACCACGAGCCATGAAAATATCTTACTATTCTTTTCGATTCCTTGTTTAAATTCTTAATAGAAGGCGTGGTTCTAACTTTCTCAGTTATGTTTTCCTTTATCTTCAAAGTTTCCTAAGGAAATGGGTGTGTTTCTTAAACTTTCTATTATACATGAGGATTCTGGGCCCACCAACACACTTATTTTAACGTTTAAGTTGTGCACAACTATATGCTATCTTTACCTAAGACAAATTTAATATAAATTCACACTTAGCAAGAAAAGTCACGTCGTATTATATCGAAAGCAATAATTAACACAAATTATAACAGTGCTCTTTTGAGCGCGGGGAAAGAACGGGCAGAGCTGCTCAGCGCCAAAGTTTTAAGTATTCGTTACCACTTTGCATTGTGGTAACATGACGGGAGAACGTACGATGATACATGTCAGTGTCGGGATGAGGGGGGGGTGGGGATGGCTTTGCGTCTTCCCACAAACTCGGTAACAGCTATTTTGATGCCAGTGTAGTTCCTGTTTGCTTCGTTTCTAATCTTGTCTTTCCTACTCTTTTGCTACATTGTTATGTTGATTTTCATTTCTGTTAACTGAATTTTCCCATTATCCTTGTGTAGGATAGATGTTTCGCAGTGGCGAATTTCCCATACATGCGATTGAAGTGTTACATCTCTTGTATTTTCAACGAAAAATAAATATTCATTGTTCATATTTTAGTGGAAGTTCTTTATATAAAATTCAAACGCACAGTTATGGATGAAACGAGCGTGACTGGCTAGTGACTGCTACTAATTGCCAAACTACTCCAGAGATGGTAGCACGAGCATTCGACCCTCGTTGTTTGTGGATCTCTTCGTGGGGTCGGAATGTGGAACAAACAGCCACATCCGTCAAGAGGGCGGTGCCAGGTTCAATGCTGTAAGTTACCGCGTGTGGCCGGAATTTATTTGCTTTTCCGTTAAATATTGGAGTTCTTGCTTGTGAGTGGTTCTTTTCTTGTGCTATAAATAATAATAATAATTTCGTGTGGCTATTTCTAGCCGAGTGTAGCCCTTGTAAGGCAGACCCTCCGATGAGGGTGGGCGGCATCTGCCATGTGTAGGTAACTGCGTGTTATTGTGGTGGAGGATAGTGTTATGTGTCGTGTGTGAGTTGCAGGGATGTTGGGGACAGCACAAACACCCAGACCCCGGGCCATTGTAATTAACCAATGAAGGTTAAAATCCCCGACCCGGCCGGGAATCGAACCCGGGACCCTCTGAACCGAAGGCCAGTCCGCTGACCATTCAGCCAACGAGTCGAACTGTGCTATAAATGATGATGTATGACAAATGTGTTGTAGTAATATAAATGATTCACTTTCGCGTGCTTGTAGTGTAAATATCAAACAAAGAAAATGCGGGAATGATGCGATGTTGAAATGAGATCACACCGATCAGAGAGTAGTTCATCAGGCATGGATGTAGGAGCGCCAGGGTCACGCGTTTATACCGCGCAGTCCGAACTGAATTCTAACCATTGTGTAATCGAATGATTATTAAGAGAACCATTCAGTATACTTTCATTTACGGAGAACCGCCGAATTATAAATGAAGTACAACTCTGAATGTAACTACACAACTTAAGTCGAGTGTTCATCATTTCAACAGAAATATTTATGAAACAGACCATTGGATTAGTGGATGTGAAATTTTAAATAAACTTTCCTGTTGGCCTTGTTTGTTGTTTCTCTTGAAAAATGTGTTTGGAATGGCAGTCTGTTTGCGTTGATGTTTGCAAATTCTTTTTCGGTTACATCCCCTAAACCAGACGTCAGGAGTCACCACTGATGTTTCGAGTACGTAGGTGAAAATTGGAATGAAGGAAGAATGAATCATGGTTACTTTTGTTTTCTGGGGTATTTTATCTTCACACAGTTGATTTCTCACTTGAACATAAATTTAAGAAGCTTTTTTTGTACCATGTTAAGTACTTATTGTTTCATTGTGTTATCTTTTGAAATTATACTTCCAAGCTATTTGAAGTTAAATTGTAAACGATTTCTGTACCGAAAAATATTTCATCCGTGCCTTTCCTGTTGATAGTAATTTCAACAGTTGTTTTACTTATATTTAAATCAGTCACTCCAAAGATTTAATTTCTGCTGTACTTCTGCGTCAGTTTACCCCCAAATGAGAACATCATCTGCAAATATTGGAAAACTAGTTTCTTAACAATAATTATATAAATGTAATTTTTTTATCTTCCCGACTCCCCTTAACACTTGTATGGAAGTAGCATAAATTCAAACGTACTTGTCTACCCACCCGTTGAAGTCTCCAGGGTGCTTGTTTCTCTTCCCTGTTGACAAACTGTGCCGCTCTCCGTAACCCGAACAACGCAGTGGAAGGTGGGTGGTGATTATTGTTTTAAAAGGAAGTATAACTGGGAAACACTAATTAAGGGGACAATAGAAGAGGTCCGGGACTCCCGCAACAGCCACGAAGGAAAGAGCTCTCGAACATGATGTGGACCAAGTAAGATCACTTAGAGGAACCGTGGTCACCAACCCAAACTCAGAGCCAGGCAGGAAAGAGTGCAAAGGTGACTAAAATTGTGGAATAAAAGCAACCGGAATACAAATATTAAAATTTCAGTCCATGCAAGGGAAAATGTATTCATGTGTTAGTTTTCTGTATTCACTTTAATATATACTTACCTATAGTACGTTTTACATTATCTGACTCTGATTAAAAGTAAAATCGTATTTATTTTTCATTACTGAAAACTATTTATTTGTTATCAACCTCTCATTAAAATAAACATTACGAGACATCAAATATTTTGTTTCGCGTGTACGTTAAATAAAATATATAGTTTGTTGATATTCTTTCTTTCTTTCTTTCTTAATATGTTTACCCTTCAGGATCGGTTTCTCCCTCGGAATCAGCGAGGGATCCCACCTCTACCGCCTCTGCAGCGCGAGATTTTAGGTCCAGGGATACAACTGGGGAGGGGGCCAGTACCTCGTCCAGGCGGCCTCACCTGCTATGCTGAACAGAGGCCTTGTGAGAGGATGGGACAATCGAAAGGAAGGAAGAGGCCGTGCCTTTAAGTTAAGTACCATCCCGGCATTGTCTGGAAGAGAAGTGGGAAACCACGAAAAACTACTTCGAGGATGGCTGAGGTGGGAATCGAACCCATCTCTACTCAGCTGACCTCCCGTGGCTGAATGGACCCCGTTCTAGCCCTCGTGCAAATTTTCAAATTTCGTGGCAGAGCCGGAAATCGAACCTGGGCCTCCGGAGGGTAGCAGTTAATCACGCTAACAACTACATCACGGAGGCAGACTTGATAATATAAGATCAATATAATTTCGGTTATTAAACGTGTATTTTTATATATTAGTTCTGTCGTCCCCATCTCTCTTTACACAAGGATATGAAAATTGTCTATTCTTTATATTCATTTCTAACTATTTTGACCAAGCGAATTGGCAGTGCGGTTAGGGTCAAGTAGTTGTGAGCTTGCGTTCGGGAGATGGTGGGTTTGAATCCTTGAAGATTTTCACATCTGGCAAATGCTGGTGCTATACCAGCCTCTTCCTACCCATTTCCAACAGTTTCCCATGCTTCGATGTGTTAGTGCGACGTCGAACCAACAGCAAAAGAAAAAAAATAAGTTAATTAGAGGGAAATAATAATTTACACAGTAAGGATGCTTATCATCACAATTTCTCCTTAACCCTTAAATGCACACAATCGCATATGTGCAAAGGAGAATATACTTGCTTGTTATATCTGCTTTATGATTTTACAAGTGTCCGGTTACTTCTGCCTTGTAGACGAACTCGCTAGGGGTAACCAAAAGACGAACAATGTTTTATTTTATGACTTTTCTTGTTAGTTAGTTTTAAACAGTTCAGGTAAAACAGATAAAATGTCTCCATTGATGCTTTCACGGCCCGTACTTATAGACATGATACTGTATAGGCTTTTGGGTTTATGCCCTCACGAAAATAAGGTGAAATTCTTTCCGTTTCGCAGAGAACTGTGCTCTGCGTCATCAGAAGAAAATCTCGGCTTTCCACGAGAAAGGCTTCTTAAACAATGACTTTTTGAAATTTAGATGTTTATAATAGAAGTGGGAATGGTACGTTCATTCGTCACCAGATGGCTCCCGGGAAGTGGCACAGCGCTAGCGCTCGAAGCGGAAGCTGACCGAAACATCAGAATCAGTGTAAGAGGGTCACATAACATGTGTACGTAACATATGACATTGACAAGTGTATGACGTTGACACACGCCTGGAATGAAACATCTGGCGATGAGGAACGTACGACTTTGAAAAACACCGAGACGAAATAAAAATAGTCAAGGGACAGGGAAGGGAACTACCTACGTAAATCCTTAATGGCTGGCAACCAGCTATTACTTAATTGATAGCCAGTGTTCCTGTTGAAATTGTTAGGATTTCTACGTATTTCCACAGCTTCTCGTACAATCCTGGACCTGTAGTGTCCAGTGTGGATAAGAACTCGAGCATCTTGGAACATGACATCATGACCCGACGATAGAGCGTGCTTAGCTATTGTTTATTTGTCTGGCTGGTTGAGACGAATATTACGTTCATGTTCCTTGATACGGGTACCAATCGACCGGCATGTTTGGCCGATGTATACCTTACCGCAAGTAAAAGAAATTTCGTATACACCAGGATGTAAAAGTGGGGACAATTTGTCCTTGGTTTCACTCAGACGCTGAGCAATTTTAGTGGCGGTGCCAAACACGGTTTTTATATTGTGTTTGCGGAGGACCTTGGCAATTCGATCTGTGGTGTTGTGAATGTAAAGCAAGTAGGCAATTCCCTTCACTTCTTCCTTCTGTGAGCTTTGCCTGGTCTTTTCTCTGCGATGCAGGGCTCTATGAATCTGTAAATCGCTGTAATAATTACCCTTGAACGTGACTTTGAGCGTGCCCATCTCCACTTGGATATTTGATGGCTCATAAATTCGTCTCTCCCTCTGCCGAGTGTCGTGACAATGTCTTGTTTTTGTGCTGGATGGTGGTGAGAAACTGCATGAAGATAGCGATAGACGGTATGTCCTAAGGAGCCGTCCGGTTTCTTTCTTACTAGAACATCCAAGAAAGGAATGAAGGATGTTTCATGCCGTGAGCGGGTAGCATGAACTGCTGATGAATGGCGTCGCATTGTGTGCAGCGGTGAATCGCAACTCTGGACTACTCCTGGAAATGTAATCCTGCCGTCATGATGTGGGGAACCATCGAGTACGATTTCAGGTCACGGCTGGTAGTGATTGAGGGAAGTCTGACGGCACAACGGTACGTCATGTGTTACCTCTCATGAGACAGTATCATGGTGCCATTTTCCATCAGGACAATGTTCGTTCACACACGCCACGTGTCCCTATGAACTGCCTGCTTGATGTTGAGATACTACCGTGGCCAGCAGCAAGATCCTCTGATCTGTCCCCGATAGAACATGTGTGCGACCAGCTCGGACGTGAACTCCGTCCCAGTGGCAGTATGCAGCATATCGACCAGTTACAACAGTTGTGGGCCAGCTTGCCTCAGGAGAGCATGACATCCTTCCCAACTGAATCATTGCATGCATCCAGGTCAGAACGGATGCAACCTCATACTGATAAGTAGGGTTGTTCTTTGTAAATTCGGCTCGATTTTGTAATCACCGAATATAATATACCTTCTCAGCACGCGAAGTTTCATTTCCTTTCTTCCTGCCTTTCTGGGTGCCTCAATTTTTTTGTCGGACAGTGTACTTCAAGGGATTATATTTGTCAAATACTTCAAACCGGTGTTTCAAATAGTAATAGTGGTGATTATTGTTCTAAGAAAGGAAGCTTTCGGACGTCCCGACGGTAATCTTCAAGCAACCTTCTGCAGTGAGCAAGCAAAAGACCATATACTGTACTTCCATTTATTAAGGAACCAGCTTCCTCTATATACAGCCTGCAATTAGAAAAGGAAATACATATGAAGCTGTATCTAAGGAAATCCCTAAAATACTTTGTGAACAACTGGAAATGAAAAGATGGTTTTATGACTAGAGCGATGCTTCTGGGCTGCATAGGTGGTATCTCATGATCTGAAAGGAGCCTCGGAAGATGCGACCCATCAATTGATCTGCATTTAGGGCCGTCACCAAGTGGCAGATTGCTTATCAGTTGCTTAGTCTTTTCTAAAATAAAGGTCTAACGCCGTGGTTAGCCGGTTCGAGTGCCGTTGGTTGGAAAAAACTATAACGTTGCTGGATTTACGTCTCAGTAACTACTTTTTTGGTTTCAGGAGACGCCAAGTTGCCGGAATTTAGTCCCGCAGGCGTTATTTTACGTGCCAGTAAATCCACTGACATGAAGCTGACGCATTTGTGCACCTTCAAATACCATCATACTCAGCCAGGATCGAACCTGCCAAGTTGGAGTCGGAAGACCAGCGCCTCAACCGTCTGAGCCACTTAGCCTGGATGAAAAATATTTTCACCATCATGGTAGGAACGTTGGTGGTATACAATTGCTAATCACTAGATTGCGTGCCAAAAGTCTGGATTCAAATCCAAACCTCTTCGCAGTGTTGAAACGGAGTGAGGGAATATGATGCTGTTGAAGATGATTCGTCCATCGGATGGCGACTTAAAGCTTTGAACAGACCCCTTGGTATTATTTGAGAGGATTAGGCTACGTGCCGACGCCGGGTTTCATCTCTCCCTACCTCATTATCATAATCGCACATCCAGATACGCACGCACCCACGGGAGTCAGGTAGAAAGACCTGTATCAGGCGAGTCGAACACGTCCTCGGACACTCCCGGCACTAAAAGCCAAACGCCATTTCATTACTTGATCAAATAGTAAACCGCAAATTTTCTCATTTTTAACGAATAGTGCTATGCTGCCGATCTAACAGTCCAAAGGTCCCGGCCTGGAATGACCAGGTCGCAGACAGCCGTGAACACTCCTCTGGCATTATTCGTTTACGTCTGTCCACTGCTTATTCCAATCAGCGCCTCAGAGTAGGGATCAAATGCGTGGAATACTATGATAAACCAGTGCGTTACGTACCAGTAGTATCAGAAAATCGATCAACCAGATGAATGTCATGCTAAAGAAGAAAGTTATCTGACTCTACATCCCCTGTGGGTGGGGGTAGAATAAAACCCATGATATTCCCTGCCTGTCGTAAAGGGCTCTCAACTTGGGACCGTGGGTTAGCGACCACGGGGCACTGAGTTGAGTCCTGGCACTGCTTCCACTTACTTGTGCCAGGCTCCTCACTTTCGTCTATCCTATCCGACCTTCCTTGGTCAACTCTTGTTCTTTTCCGACCCCGACGATATTACAACTTTCTAGGAATGGGGAGTCTTTAATTTTCACGCCCTTCGTGGCCCTTGTCTTTCTTTCGCTGATACCTTCATTTTTGCAGTG
This sequence comes from Anabrus simplex, assembly GCF_040414725.1. Classification (NCBI taxonomy): domain Eukaryota; kingdom Metazoa; phylum Arthropoda; class Insecta; order Orthoptera; family Tettigoniidae; genus Anabrus; species Anabrus simplex. The sequence goes on from NC_090270.1 coordinate 7,012,052, forward strand.
TCGGATCCCTTCCATTTTTTCTCTCTGATTAGTTGTATATAAAGGATGGTCGCCTAGTTGAACTTCCTCTTAAAACAATAATCACCACCACCACCACAACTACATTAACACGCAGCTTTTCTCTTCTAATGGTTGGCGTCAAGAAAAACATCCAGCCGTAAAAGTCTGCTAAATCTGCTACAAACCCTGATCCGCAGTAAAAACCGGATAAAGTGGGGAGTAACAGAAACGAGCCCAGTGGCATCACTGCTCGCTTCTCACCAAAGGCAGTCCAGGTTAGATTTCCGGCCAATACGTGTGGGATTTACGATATGAAATGCCACGTCCTATGGGTCGGATTCCGCATAAAAATGGAGGTCCTGTGGGTTATGATCACAAAAGTAAAGGTCACGTAAAACTCTAAGCGTATTTACATTAAAACAACGACAAAGCGTTTGTGTACCTTCTAGATAATACCACACTTAAACGGATTGGCCGTGGGAAATGGTTTACATTGTTACAGCAGTGTTCGAAAACACCATTGGCATTGATACATGATCGGCACCTTCGGAGATAATTCTCTTGAACCCACCTCAGTACCTCGTAGTTTTGACTGTCCTGAGCAGCTTCCAAGACACATTCCCGGAACTCTTGCAGAGTTTCCACTTCTCGGCGATAAACCTTAGATTTCATGAACCCCCAAAAGAAGTAATGTAAGGGGTTTTGATCGGGATTTCTTGTCGGCTAATCCATCGCTGCGGATATGCGGCGTCCAGGTGGCGGCACACTTCGTTGGTAAAGTGCGGGGGTGCTCCATCATGTTGCAACCACAGATGCCGTCGCGTATGGAGTGGAACATCCTCTAGTAGTAGTGGTAGAGTGCCTTCTAGAAACTGTAGATAAGATACGCTAGCCAGTCTATGAGGTTTACCACAAGTCCTCTGATAATGCTCCCGAAAGTCCCTGTCCAAACATTAATGGGAAACCGAAACTGGGGTGGGAACGTCTCATGGTATGGGGATTGTTCTCCGACTACACATGCGTGTTGTAAAAACTGAAGCTGCCATTCCTCGTAAACGAGACCTCATTTGCGAACAAAATATGATTCATGAAGTCTTTGGGCTGAAGGCCATCTGCGCTGCATAATTTCTTTCCGATAGTGCTGAAAACACTGCAGATGATACTGATGTTGCCGGTTTTCCCGTTATGTTCGTAGGAGGGCCCACTCTTACCACTGCTTCGATTTTGCGAGTACTCCCGCTGGGGTTCCTCTGCAGTAAATTCTAACATGCGGTCCTCTGTACGAAGATCAGCCCTAGGCCCACCAGCTTCACGCATGGGTATGACGTTTCCAGTGTCAGCTATTATCTGTAGGGCCTTTACCTGCTACAACACTTCTCACTAGAAGACACAACAAATCATTGATTAATTGATTAACATGTTATTTTTTAGCATCTGGCTTTTAGTGCCAGGAGTGTCCGAGGATGTATGTATGCTGTGTGAGGGTGTTGGCTGTGAATGCAATGGCTCGGGCTAGAAATTGGAAGGAAGGGCACTCATCAGTGCGTTTTCCTGAAGATGAAAATGGGAAACCACGAGAAACCATTATCGAGGATGGCCGACGGGGTATTGGAACCCAGCAGCCTACCGAAGTAGCTGTAACTAGTCGTGCCACAACGCACTGCCCTAACCTGCTTGGTACCTTCTCCCAGACATGGAAACGCAGCTCCGTATATGGACATATTTTAGGAAAAGGCATAAACGCATCACCATATTTCGTGTTGTAAAACAACGAGTTTTCACCCAGAAGTGTTACGTAAAGTAGCTGTTTATAGGACTTGCACTTCACTTCACAGTAAAGTTCTTGAAAAGCAACTGTGGAAGATGTTCCTCTGTCATATCTGTTTCCCGAAAATCCAGGGACTGATTCTGATGATCCCCAAGAGCTGTACTTATAGATCAGTTAACTGTGAAACAAATAATTGTTGTTAAAATGTAACCGAACTTGTGTTATTCTAGTAGGGTCTATTCAGTAGAAAATCACCTGATTGTATATTTCCCCCAAATTTTTAGGATTTTGTCCTTATATCTCTTGCGTTATGCCTATTTATGACCCATCTATGTTTTCTTTGGGGAAGGAATACTTCGGTTTATGGCATTCCAAATTATACATTACAATCATCATCATCGTTGACCAGGTGTTGTATACGAGCCCCTTCCATTTTGTTCGGTCCATCGTTCACAATCTGCTCCCAATCCTGCCCTCTCTCCTCTACATCCTTCTTCACTAAGTCCGTCCATTTTTATCTAGGTCTGTCCACTGGTCTCTTTCCCTGACTTCTCTTCCATACTCCTTTCTTGCAGACCTGTTGGCACTCATTCTTTTCACATGACCAAACCACTTCAGTCTTGCCTTTTGGATCTTCTGGAGTAAGGAGTCTTCTAGTACTACGTCTTCTCTGATTTTTTCATTCCTGACTTTGTCCCTCCTGGTCTTCTGTATCATTGTGCGCAGGAACTTAATTTCTGCTGCTTGGAGTTTCTAGTTATCCTTTCTTGTTAATGTAGCGGTTTCCAGGCTGTATGTGAGGATAGGGGTGTAGTATGATTTATACAGGGTCATCTTGATTTTGAGTGGTACTTGTTTATTCCATGGTGCTGCCTTACTTGGAGGTAAAAATGTATTGCTTTGCTGATTGGACTGTTTACTTCATATTTAGCTAAGTTATCCTTGGACATTATACTACCCAAGTACTTAAATTCTGTGACACTGTCCAGCTTAGTGCTATTTAGCATGATATCTGGCTGATTGTCACCCTTCTGTACCTTCAAAACCACCTTTTTGGCCTGGTTGATGTTTAATCCATATCTCTCAAACTCCTGACTCTACCCCTGCAGTCTCCCTTCTATATCTTTCTCTGAGTTAACCCAAATTACTACATCACCTGCAAATGCAAATGCTTTTAAGTCTTGTTGCCCCTTTTCTTTTAGCGCCTTTAATATGGTATCCATTATAATGATAAATAATAGGAGCGACAAAGCACTACCTTGTTGTACTCCCTTTTTTGTCTCAAACCAGTCTGACAGTCCAGAACCGACTTGTACACAGCTTCTGGTTTTCTCGTAAAGCACCTTAACTTTTGAAATTAGACTGTCTCGAACTTTGAGCTTTCTCAGGCACTCCCAAATAAGCTCTCTTGCTATGCTGTCATAGGCCTTTTCGATGTCAAGGAACATGAGATATAAAGGCTTCTCTTTTTTCCCAATGTTTTTCCATTAGCATCCTGACGGCAAATATAAGATCCGTTGTTGATCTTCCAGGCCTAAAGCCATATTGTTCCTCTTCTACAGTTTCTTGTAATCTATTCTCTATAATTTTTAGTGCGTGAGAGAGTAGAGTGATGCTACGGTAGTTTGTACATTTTCGTCTGCTGCCTTTCTTGAATATAGGTACAATTATACCTTTCTTCCAGTCTTCTGGGGTGGTATTTTGCTGCCATACTACATTTAGGAGTCTATATAGCCATTGGATTGCTGGGGTTTCTCCTGCTGTCAACATGTCCAAACTTAACTCATCTATTCCTGCAGCTTTCCCTTTCTTCATACTCTTCTCTATCTCCAGCCATGTGATTGGTGGCTCCATATTTTTTCTGGGCTTACTGACATATTTCAACGAGTTCTTGAATTGGGTTTAGATTTTACGTGTGTGAAGTACTGTATGTTGTATTTAAATTTTCGTAAAGAAATGTCTCATTCATTATTATCTGTGAGCCTCTCATGCAATCGTTCGAATTGTTCTCCTAAAGAGCTGTGTAGGTTGTATTTCCCGATGACTTAATTCAGTGTACATTAATGTTGTGCACAGTTTGCGGTTTAGTATTTGAACAGAACAAAGACCATTTCATTCCCTACTCCGTAAGCAGTGTTCTCAATTTTTGGCCACTTTTCTAACCTATTCTGGTTCTGATTTAGCTTACCTTATCTTGGGTGATGGCACAGCGTATGAAATGACAATTTGCTTGTCAACGCCGGTCGCATCCGGCACGACACCACGATTTCAGGGATACAATTCATTCGAGGTGGCGGCAAATTCACGTGCGGCATTTCGCAATTACCCGCAACCCCTAAAATGAGCCTTTTGGAAGTAGGGCGCAGTCATAGCGTGCCAAAGACAGTGTACCCGAGGACCATGGCTGGAAGATGAAAGTGAGGAACCAGGCACAAGTAAGTGGAAGCTCTTACTACAGGCTAATACCTAAGTGAACCACTACATAGCCAACTCGTTCTGTTGTAGAGCGATTTATGGCTGAGTTTTGTTTCTGTCACCAGATGGAGTGCCGAATGGAGTTCTTGTTTCAGCCCGCCAGAAATCCTACTACCTCTGCCGGGTTTAAACCCGCGACGTTAGCATCCGGAGACCGATGAACAGAATTGAGCACCTTTATGATGCGGTGTTTATGAAATACGTCAACGGCTATTTCCAGTAGTTGAAGAAATCATGTTTATCAATATGTTGACGAGTACTTGTTAACAACAACATCACGTATTACTTAGTACCAGTGAGCTAACTCATTCGCTGAAGGTCTCCTTCAAGGATGCTCCTACGTCACCAGTAGTTGTCTTTTATGCGGACATTTCCTCTGTGGTGGGGGCGGCCTGTTGTAAGTGGCCACAGGGGCTCTCAACTTTGGAGCTTGGGTTTGTGACCAACTGAGTCCTGGCATTGCTTCCACTTACTTGTACCAGGCTCCTCACTTCCGTCTATCCTATCCGACCTCCCTTGGTCAACTCTTGTTCTTTTCCGACCCCTTGTCTTTCTTTAGCCGATACCTTCACATTTTGAAGTGTAGGATCCCTTCCATTTTTTCTGTCTGATTAATGTTATATAGGGGGTGGTTGCCTAGTTGCACTTCCTCTTAAAACAATAATCACTACGACCACCTTGGCTGGATTGTCAGCATAGAGGGTTTGATTTCCGGCCAGGTTGAGGATTTTAACTATGTACGGGAATTCGGTGTTTCTGTTCGTCCTAATGCAGTACCACACTACGAACGTCCAAAGAAGCACTCAATACTGAATACCGGTACCGTCAGGAAGAGCATCCGACTATAAGACTGCTGATGTAGCGCCAACAACAACGCAACAAGCGAAGAAGAACGAGAAGAACACGTTGCTGAGAACACCGTTTGAGTAAATATCATACAAGAAATATCTCCAGAAGCTCGGTAGTCTTCGGAACGTAAATCAATTTCCATCTTTTCTTTTGTTGTAAAGCATTTATCATCACGGTATGTATCAATGGCGAGGTAATGAATACCGTATTATACATGTGTCAATGAACAGGGACAAACGCAGGGGGGTGGGGATATTCAATATCAAAATTTGAGGACTTCTGTAAAATAATGTCGAATGTTTATTGTGAAATTATAAACACTAAATTAAAACTTTCAAAATAACGCAATTATTTAATTAAGACTCATGTGAATATATGGACATCAAGAAGAGGTTAGGTTGTTTCAACTACATGGAACTGAAACGAACAGCCAATGAAAGAAAAGAGCGGTTGCGTCGACAAGGCATTAGCCTTTAGAATATTGATTGATCATGTTAATTCATGGTGATTACAATAGCAGACATCTCCTGGGCTTTTTGGCCAGCTCATGGATTATATTTTCTACGGCCACATGTTCTGTGCGTATATACAAACCAGCCAACACATTCAGTTTTTCCTGTGCAGTCATAATATTTCAGGGATGAAAAAGAATGTTCTGGTGTGTCAGTGGTTACTAGTAAGACAGCAAACAGTTTCAGTACTCGATGTATCACTGTCGCAAAATGTTAAGTGCAGAAATGAAGTCCATTGGTTTAGGATGATTGCTTTTGGAAGAAAAACGTATATATATATATGTATTAATGCAACTGCATGGTTGCCACAATTAATCACAAGTTCTGAACTTCAAAATTTCGGGTGGTGGGGATTTATCCCCCAATCTCCCCCTCTGCGTACGCTCCTGTGAATGAATGCGTTAGATAAATGAATGAGAATTTGTGTGCAATATAATAGCAACTATATTATACTTTCGCACTCTGTAAAACATAGACTAGTGTTTGCCGGTTAAGCTCTTTCAGGTGTAAGGTAGAGATATTTTCCCACCCTTTCTTATTTATTTAGATATGTATTATTACTAGAATATACCTCGACGCCCTGTTACTATTAGGTTGAAAGTCATTAGCCAATACAGCAGCGGCGATTGGGAATTAGAAGTGGAGGAGCAAAAACATGTGCAGACGACGAAAATCTACCAACATAGCATGTTTTAACATGACACTTTAATAAAAATATAGGCCTATGTATCAATTAGCCGCCCCGTGGTGTAGGGGTAAGATGCCTGCCCGGAGGCCCTCGCTTCCATTCACAGCCAGGTCAGGGATTTTTACCTGGATCTGAGGGCTGGTTCGAGGTCAACTCAGCCTACGTGATTACGATTCAGGAAGTATCTGAAGGTGACATAGCGGCCCCGGTCTAGAGAGCCAAGAATAACGGCCGAGAGGATTCGTCGTGCTGACCACACGATACCTCGTAATCTGCAGGCCTTCGGGATGAGCAGCGCTCGCTTCGTAGACGAAGGCCCTTCAGGGCTGTAGTGCCATGGGGTTAGGTTTTCTGTGTCAGTTAATTCTATGGCCATATTTATTACAAATTTTATTATGTTTAAGCAAACATATAGGCTACTTATTATTAAAATTTAACATTTTTTTAATTTGCAATTTTCAGTGATGTTTGCAAATTAAAACCATGAAACATTCAATATGTAATGCAATCTAACACGTACATGACGAGTTTTTAAAGGAAAATAACCGATGGCACAGATATAAACAAGACCTTAATTAAGACGCTAGTCGGTAAAGGTCCAGGACAACAGGAGTCGTGAAGGAGAGAGCACCGAGCGTACTGTGCAAATGCCTGCCTGCCGTACTTACATGTGGCGGAAGCGCTTAGTCAGACGCCGACAATAGAAGACGTAGACCACTACGTTATCAGCCTGCTTCCGGCTTCCACGGAAGTGCTTCGTATCACAGGCTGTATTACCGCCTCACAAAGCTCGCTCTATTTCCTAACATGCCCATGTAACTGCCGAACAAATGCCGTTCAGAATCAAATTATGACCAATAAAAGGCACGTGTTAGTGTCTGTTAACATCTATTTTGACCATTAGCGCCTACTTTGAAATACATCCATATTTAAGCGCCTAAAACGTTTTAAATCATTTTATTTTCTGTTTTGATACAGTATATCTCGTCTGACAAAGACCAAGCAGATAGCAGTTGAAGCTTCAGGAAGACTGTGAAAAGGACGCCGTGGCGGTGATCGTTGAACTAGGCAACCAGCCTCTATACCCTGTGGGGGCGGAAGAATAATACCCATTGTATCCGCCGCCTGTCTTCAGAGGCGAATAAAAGGGGCCTCAAGGGCGGTCAACTTGGGAGCGTGGGTTAGCGACCACGGGGCCCTTGCTTCCATTTACTTGCGTCAAACTCCTCACTTTCATCTGTCCTATCCAACCTCAATTGGTCAACCCCAACCCGACGCTGCTAAGTTACGACGGCTAGGGAGTTTTTCATTTTCACACCCTTCGTGCCCCTTGTGTTTCTTTGGCCAATACCTTAATTTTTCGAAGTGTGGGATGCCTTCCATTTTTTCTCTCTGATTAGTGTTATATAGAGGATCGTTGCCTAGTTGTACTTCCTCTTAAAAGAATAATCACCACCACCACCACCACTACAGCATCTTCTCCCAATAGCTATCAGCTTATATTCGGGAGATAGTGGGTTCGAACCCCACTGACGGCGGCCCTAAAGCTGGTTTTCCGCGGTTTCTCATCTTCACACCAGTCAAATGCTGGGGTTGTACCTTTATTAAGGCCACGGTTGCTTCCTACCCACTCGTACGTTTTTCTTATACCATTGTCGGCATAAGACCTATAGGCCTATGTGTCGGTGCGACGTAATGCAGATCGTAAATTTTAAAAATAAAATAAATTCTCTCAAAAATTAAAGTGAAGAAAGTTCGTGAAGAATGGAAGTGGCAGAAAGAACAACGGAAGGACTTGTAAGAGATACTTAAAGTATGAAGAACGAGGAGTCTGACCGCTGGCAGGCTTATAGAGTCCTTCATTCTACCAATTCACGGATTTCAAGGCGTTAACAATGCGAAATCTTACGCATTATTTCGCCGCACGAACAAGTGTTTCACACTCGCTATTGCAACACCGACACTTGTTTATACTACTAAATGTCTTCATTCCTCCCCTGAAGGAGGAGGTGACGGTGACGGAGATTTGTTACGGTGAAGGAGATGATCGGAGATGGTGAGGGTTGGCGGCCGTGGCCTATACAAGGAAGTGTCCCTTAGTGCGGGAGAATGGAAAACCACGGAAAATCATTCTGAGGACAGCAGACGGCTGTCTCCCGAATACAGAGGCGATACCCATCCTTCTGACGATATAGAATTATCTCCACCGTTCATTAACGGGAGTTCCGGAGTAATTTGCCGATGTTTATTCGGTATCGTAAGCATTTTCCAGATGGAAAAACAAGACGTCCTGAATGGAACGAGTATCGCCGCCCATAACGCGCAGCCGCTTTAAACTTCGTTTCCTTCCGGCTATTTCGAGTTCGAATGCAGAAAGCATAGGCTATCCTCAGTATTACGGTCAAGATAATGAGAGGCTCAGTGAGTGTGAACATCGCATAACAGTTGCTGTTCCTGAGCCCGCAGTCGTTAGATCGGTGTATCTGCACAAGTGGTATTCAAAGTGAGGTTCATGAGATCGTCTCAAGGGGTACGAAAATTTATCGTAGCAGTGAGCTCTTCGGGAAAGAGGTGAGCCTGCTCATTTTCAATAAAATCCCTTTTTGATTAGTGTTTTTCTCTACCACTACACAGAGTCCCCTTTCCGAACTATTGATTCTAAAATAAGTGTCCGTTTGTACCTCCCACTGACTACGTACGGTATGTAAAAATGCTTGCTTATGCTGCAGTGCTCTTTTTGAAATGCACTCATTCACTTAAATTTTTCTTCAGTAGCAGTGTACATAGTACAACAATAATTGTTGTATCGTTGCTAAGCTCGTAATTCCACTCATGAGAGAACCACGTTTCTCCATCTGTCTTGTGAAGGCTTGCTGCGTTGCCTGACAACGGAACAGAAGACTCGAATGGTCGAAAAACAGTTCTCCGGCCATTCTTCTGTAAACTTTACTCAGAAGGAGTTACGAAGTGTCCTTTGCCCAGCGACAATACATCACTGCTATCATTGGGGAACAGGGTGGTGTAGCAACCGTGTCCTTTTAAGAGGAAGTACAACTAGGCAACCATCCTCTATATAACACTAATCAGAGAGAAAAAATGGAAGGGGTCCGACACTTCAAAACATGAAGATATCGGGCAAAGGAAGACAAGGGCCACGAAGGGCGTGAAAATGAAAGACTCCCTAACCCTCGCAAACCTAATAGCGTCGGGGTCGGAAAAGAACAAGAGTTGACAAAGGGAGGTCGGATAGGATAGATGAAAGTGAGGATCCTGGCACAAGTAGGTGGAAGGAATGCCAGGACTCAGCTGAGGGCCCCGTGGTCGCCAACACACGCTCCAAAGTTCAGAGCCCCTGGGGCCGTGTCCTGGTGTCAAGAAGGCCATGCGACAACTCGTTTATGCTTCAGTGCGTCCAGAGACCCTGAGCAAGCGGGATAAGCTGCCGAAGATGATGATATTACTTGGCATCCAGCAAAAATCATTTGTTATTTCTGGTATAATCGTAATTTACTCGTGCTTCGGGGGTACGAAAGTAAAACAATTGAATTTTGGGGGTACGCCAACCAAAAAATTCGAATACCACTGGTCTAGACGATTTAGCTCTGTAGTTCCGAAACTAAAGATCCAACTGGGTTCGAGTCTCACTGTCAGCAGCCCTGAAGGTGGTTTTCCGTGGTTTCCCATTTTCACACCAGGCAAATGCTGGGGCTGTACCTTAATTAAGGCCACGTTCGCTTCCTTCCCACTCCTAGCCATTTCCTATCCCATCGTCGCCATAAGACCTGTCTGTGTCGGTGCGACGTAAACCCACTAGCAAAAAAGCAAAAAACAAAAAAATGATCCAATGAGGCACCCTTCCGATTGGGAATGTGCGGACAGGAGCACTCGGAAACACGCCGACGGAAGTGTATTAAAAATATGATGATTTTGAGGTACCGGTATCTGATTCGGTTTGAGACTAATAACGGCGAAATCGAAAGGCACACGAAAGTGCACGTAGTGCTTTTTACTCGCGTAACAAAATGTCCCGTATTTCAAAAGAATAACACGGCGAGAGAAGGGCCGAAGACCTGAAGCTGTATTTGGTTTGAAAAATCGATTATATGACAATCTACTCCTTTGGCATGCTCTCTCTAAGCTCGGGCACCGGGAATCGATAATTATATTGTTTTATTATATGTTCCATATCGACTCGATCGACGAGCTTGATAGAAAATGTAAAGCCCGACATAACGGTACCACGTGCTAGACGTAGCACAATAGGACCTAACTTACAGAGCTTTCTGTTCTGAAACAATACCATCCTTGGTATCACTGGAAAGATGAATTCGAATAGAACTGAACTGTATTACACAACTTTGCTCACACCTCAATTTCGCAAATTACAATCGCAAGAGAAAATACCGTATTTCTTGTGAATTGCAAACTTCTTCCTTTGATTATACAGTCGTGAATGTTGTTCTTTATTACTGGCAGTTACCCGCAGCTTCGCTCGCGCGGATTTCGAAATTTTTTAAAGGTAATCGTTCCTCGGTACTGTATTAAGACATTATCTGAAAATCCCTAAAGAATAAACGCTCACCGAAAAATTGAGTTTCATTTACCCCAGAAACTCTTTGTGAATCACGTTTGTGATATTGCCTTTTGGGGCTAATATGACCATCCGACATAGAGCTGTACATGTGAGAAACCGTCTTCTCTCAAGTCGAAAACAAACAAAAGACATGTTTCTTTATTTTTAAAAGAGATTCCAAATACCGATTTCCACGGCTGTAACATCTTCAGTTTTTTGAGGTATAAGTATCCCCATAAAATAATTCAACCCCTTTATCTGTCCTTCTCCCATCCACACCTCACCTAAGTGGATTTCCGAAAACAAAACAAAAATACAGGTTCGGTTATTTTTAAAGAAGATTCCAAATAACAGTTTTCAGGTCTGTAATATGTTCCGTTTTTGACATATAGGCCCTACTGTAGATATACCGGTACCGATACTCATTTTAAAAATTCGCCCAATTCTTTTCACCTCTTAGGTGGATTTTCCGAAAACAAAAGAATACTTGCTTCTTTCTTTTTAAAGAAGGTGCCAGAAAAACAGTTTCCACGACTGTAACATCTTTAGTTTTTGAGATATAAGTATCCTCATCAAAGGAATTCAACTTCTTCTTCACTTCTTTCCACCCCTCTCCCTCGTAAGTGGACTTTCCGAAAACAATAAATACGCGTTTCTTTATTTTTAAAGGAGATTCAAAATACCAAATTTCACGTCTGTAACATTTTCAGTTTCTGACATGTAAGTATCCTCATAAACAGAATTAAACTCCTTTACTTATTTTCATCTCCCCCCCCCCTTTAGTCGATTTTCCGAAAACAAAGAATTAGGCTACGTGTTTATGTATTTTTAAAGGAGATTCGAAATACCAATTTTAACATCTGCAACATACAGTATTTAGTTTGTTTTAGATATAAGTATTCTCATACAAATAATTCAACTAATTTTTCAATTCTTTCACACCCCCTCAAGTTTACTTTCCGAAAACGAAAGAATACGTATTTCTTTACTTTTAAAGGAGATTCCAAATAAAAATGTTCATGTCTGTAACATTTTCAGTTTTTGAGATATAAGTATCCTCATGCAAAGAATTCAACTAATTTTTCAATTCCTTCACCCCTCCCCCCCCACGGTTAAGTGGGTTTTCTGAAAACAAAGGAATACATGTGTCTTTATTTTTAAAGGAGACTCCAAATACCAATTTGCACCTGTGCAACATCTTCAGTTTTTGAGATATCACTATCATAATAAAAATAATTCAATCCCCTTTTCAGTCCTTTTTACCCCCCACAAGCGTTTCTGAAAAAAAATACAGGTTTCTTTATTTACAAAAGAGATTAAAAATACCCATTTTCACATCTGTTACATGTTAAGTTTATGAGATGTTCTGCAGATATTCTCATTTTAAAAATTCACCCCCTTTTTCAGTTCCCCAAAAATAAATGATCTATGTTTCTTTACTTTTATATGAGATTCCAAATACCAATTTTCACGTTTGTAACAATTTACGTTTCTGAGATAATTATAATCTACCGTAGATATAATATTTTTTTAAATTCACCCCCTTTGTCACCCCTGTTCACCCCCCATTAATTGAATTTTACTAAAACAAAAAAATATGTGTTTTTTTATTTTTAAAGGAGATTCCAAATACCAATATTCCTGTCTGTAACATCTTCCGTATTTTAGTTTTGGCTTGACAATGATGAATCAGTCAGTCAGGACATGTTATATTACATATATAAGTTTAGATTATTATTACATCTATAATTTTGTCACAGTTCATCTCAGCAACGCTGAAAACTGTGGATTGACACTAACATTAGTCTTTTTTGATAATCTAGAATCCTTGATTTAATGTTGCCATGGTTACGGCGGGTCACTTCTTCAGCCGATTCCTAGAGACAGGGTACTAAGGTGCCAGTATCTCAAAAATGGTTGGTTTTAGATCCATAAAATGTTGTTTTCAGGACCCATAGGAGCATACCGAGGTTTGTTCCTAACATCGCGAGGCTTGAAATGAGCTCTGTCTCGTCCCTGTACTACAGATGCAATACTTCGCCTATATTAGCCTATTGTGATGTGCCAAATGGCCTAAATCTAGGGAATGGTGAGGACTTAACATGTCAAACCACTTCCATAACCCTCTCAGGAGCAATAAGAACAAAGTATGAAATTTTCAGCAAAATCATTGCAGTAGTTTTTGAATCTATAGAATACAAACAAACATTCATTTTTATATATAAGATATAAAGGGCACTAGAAAAAAGGCTTTTTTACAAAAGGAAGTAGATCTCACGGATCCCGTCGTTGAGACAATCACATGAAGGTCTGGGAAGACTCAGAGCTACGAGTATAGAATGCCCAAGTTCTGCACTGACAACAAACTTTACTTTACTTAATCCGGTCCTCTTGTCGAGGATATGAGAGATCTCCAGTTACTCCTATCTCTGGTAATGGCAACAGCCTCTCGTACAGAGAGTCCCCTCTTGTGCAGAGCTTCTGTAATCCCCTCCTCCCATGACTTCCGTGGTCTTCCTCGAACCTTCCTTCCTTCCACTCTCACCTCCCTCATTAATCTCGGCAAGCAGACTGTCGACATTCAGTGGACGTAGCCAAAACATCTCAATAGATATTAACTTTATCACTAGTTGCATACAGACTAGCTTTTGCTTGCAGCATATAAATGAATGTATAGAACTAATGAACAATGGAAAATGTTTCAAAATATGCTCAAAATGTTGGAATATGTTGGTTTCTATTGACAGACATTAGATAAGAAAAAAGTAGGAGTGTAGAGAAACTATTAATCCACCGAGCGTGGTCATATAACACCACGGTCCAGTACCATCACCTCCAAGTGGTACACCACATGTGGTGTGTTAGAAAAAGCCACATGTGGACTCCTTGCAATGAGCAAAAGGAAGAAAAGTAGCAAACACAACCTCTACTGCTAGCAGGGAAGCAACACTGGCATCAGTGTACCATGAGGGGAGTCACTGGCTCAATGCTAAGATACAACCAAGTGCAGGAAAATTCTACTTTAATACTGCTATGTTTTGAAGAAAAAAAAAAAAAAAAAAGCAGTTGTTACATTTATTTGATTTGAACCGAATGACAGACAAACAGACAGAAAAATTTTCAAAAATGGTGGATGTTGTCTTCTCATTGTGTACACTACATCCATTTCTTGTCACAATAATAATGGCGTGTAGCTTGGTGCAGGTCTTTGGACTTGATGCCATATGGGCGACCCATTGTATTAATATGTCCAGCTCCTTGGCTGAATGGTCTTCAGTTCAGACAGCCCCAGGTTCGATTCCTGGTCGGGCCAAGGATTTTATCTACATATGGTTAATTCGTGTGGTTCATAACTGGGTGTTCATTTTTGTCTTAATATATACTTCTCTTTGTTTACACAGAAACACGCAAGGGTGAATACATTGCTTCATGTAGAGTTGTTCCTCTGTGGGTGGGGGCAGTAGAATAACAACCACGGTACCATATATGAGACCCTCACCAGCATTACTTGACTTGAGTACTGGGAAAATCCAAAGAAATGAAACTCGATTTGTTCTGGGTGTTTTCTGACAAAGGCGTAGCGCTACAAAAATGTTGCAAACTGGGAAGACTTGGGAGAAAGGAGATGAGCTGCTCAACTAAGTGGTATATAATTATTGTAAACAAATGAGGCAATCCACCAAATCAGTACAATAAAAATTAGTACTTTGATAAGTGCTATGTTCCGAGCTGTCAATGGAGAGATGGAGATAAGTTTGAGTAGTGTTTTTAAAAGTAGGAAAGATCACAATATGAAGGTAAAGTTGGAATTCAAGAGGACAAATTGGGGCAACTATGAGTTTATAAGAAGCATTAGGGATTGGGATAATTCACCAACGTAGATGTTCAATAAATTTCCAAATTCTTCGCAATTATTTAAGAAAAGACTAGGTAAACAACAGATAGGGATGCAGATCAGTGGTGACTGATGATGATCTCCTGCCTGTCACAAAAGGCGACTAAAAAGGGCCCCAGGGGATCATAACTTGAGAGCGTTGGTTGGCGACCATGAGGCTCTTAACTGAGTCCTGGCATTGCTTCCAATTATTTGTGCCAGGCTCCTCATTTTTTTCTATTCTATCTGACCTCCTTTGGTCAACTCTTGTTGTTTTCCAACTCCAACAGCAGTAGAGCACTCGAGGCTTAGGGAGTCCATTTCAATGCACTTTGTGGCCCTTGTCTTCCTTTTACTGATACCTTCATTTTCCAAAGTGTCAGACCCCTTCCATTTTTTCTCTCGTATTAATGTTAATGTTTGTCAAGTTGTACTTCCTTGTAAAACAATAATCACCACGATCACCTCCACATAAGGTTGGCATCAGGAAGGACATTCAGCCGTTAAACCACGCCCAAACCATATCAAGTTATATCAATTGTAAAAAGGTCAGCAAGCAGAAGACGAAGTGAAGGAAGAACAAACTGGTGTTTCCAGTATTCCAAGAGCAACACTGTCACCTCGTTAGTAGTGTAATCAGAATTACTATTGGTAGGCAAGGTGATTTATGGTTGTCATCGTGCTTTTACATAGGTTACAGTATATTGTTATGAGTTTTAGAAATTAACACAGAAGTAAAAAAAAATTATAATGCATGAAGTGGAGTCGAGGCCTTCCTTGTGGGATTTTTAAAATACCATGCAAATGTGAAGTCTTGGCAGTAAGTAAAACAATTAATTACTGAGTACGTGTCTTGTCTAAACAGAAGAAAGTGAGGCACATCCGATAAAACGTGAAAGAATTGTTGAGCAGTATGAATTCCTGCCTGAGGGTCAAGTGGTGAATTGCAGAATTTTCTTAAAGTCTTGGGATGTTTGAAAGAAAATTCCAGGAGGAAAAGATCAGATTTGCAGAGAAAATCTCCTGGAGCCTGCACCATGATAACACTCCAGCTATACATAGCTGTTGATTAATGAACTTTTGACAAACATGAAAGATAACTATGCATCCTAAACACCCTCCTCACTTAACCTAGCCCCAGCAGACTGAAATTCATCCTCAAAGGATGACAGTATATAAAATAACTCTTGTGTTCAGCTCATATTGTCATAAGTATCACTTTAGCAAACCTTATTACGTATTCAAACTTTACAATACAATCCGAGTCTTTAATAGACTACATTAAAATCGAAACCTGTTTCATCCCTACTGGGACTGATGATGTCTTGGTAGGGATGGAACATATCAGGATGAAACATATAGGGATGAAACATATAGGGAAACATATAGGGATGAAACATAGTCTATCAAAAAAAGAGACTCAGATTGTATTGTAAAGGTGCAATACGTGATCATCGTCGTCATCATCTGGAGCAGTTTCCAAGCACAGGCTGGGTCTGCTTGGAACATAAGCCTCTCCATCATCACTTCTCTTCTCTCACTGTCGTCCAGTTCTCTCGTCTTGCCTCGATGCTCTTCTTTACACCTTTCAGCCGTCTGTCCCTCGCCTTCCTCTAGGTATCCTTCCCTTCAACTCTATTTCTAACATCTTTCTTGGTATCCCGTCTTCTCCCATTCTTTTAACATGCCCATACCACTGCAGCCTTGATTTTTCTATCTTTTCCTGTAGAGGTACCTCATTTACTATTCCCGAAATCTCTTGTAAGGACACAGAGTCTTGAACTACTTCTCTTTACTATTTAACGTTTTTAGTTTGTTGAAGTTTGTAACATGTACATACACAGCAACAAGCGTGTTAATCTTGTTTAATGATGAGTTGTTAATAGCGTCAGTGTAAACATTTAAAGTAATAAATGGTCTCAGGTGCACATCCAGACAATAATACAAGAGTGGTACATAGTGGTGACCCCGACATGATCTAGAGAAGATATGGCAAATAACAAAAGCGTGCCCGAAGATCGACCAGAAGCAAATAAGGTTAGCGTAGAAATTCCACCTTTTTGGACAGAGAGACCGGAAATTTGGTTTTATCAAGTGGAGGCTCAGTTTAGTATTTGTAAAATTAAGGCAGAAGAAAGTAAATTTAACCATTTAGTGTCTCAACTAGGTCCTAAATATATAGAAAATATATGGGACATTATTAAGGGTAGTGATGTGAACAGATACTCATTGGCTAAGGAACGACTATTAAATATATTTAAGGAAAGTGAGGATAAACGCATTAAGAGACTAGTTACTGGAATTGTGTTGGGAGACGAGAAGCCTAGTCAGTTATTGCGCAAAATGCAAGCTTTAGCCGGAGTAGTTGTGTCGGATAAGGCCTTAAAAACTCTGTGGTTAGAAAAACTCCCTGATTCCATTAAGAACATTTTGATTGTTAGTGATGAAGGACTTGATAAAGTGGCTATCATGGCCGATAAAATAATGGAAATGAATCCCCATCGTGAATCATATTCAGTTAAACATGGTGACCGGGAACAAGAACCTGCTGTTCCTGTTACGATGAACGACACCATGTCTTGAATTTCGGGACTGGAGGAACAAATATATTCATTATCCATCGGTCATCAGAGTAGATCTCAGCATAGGGGCGAACATCGCCGTCATAGCAATAGCCGTAGTAAATCCAGGAAGAGGTTTAACCCCGGAGTCAAATATTGCTACT
Organism: Anabrus simplex; assembly: GCF_040414725.1. Taxonomy (NCBI): domain Eukaryota; kingdom Metazoa; phylum Arthropoda; class Insecta; order Orthoptera; family Tettigoniidae; genus Anabrus; species Anabrus simplex. Next base: position 7,029,516 of record NC_090270.1, read on the forward strand.
ACCATTTTTGATTTGAACGCCACTGTAAACCAGAAAAATGTACTCCTCCATGTAATTGGTCAGGTCAGGGAAACGGAAACCGCAGCTGAATTAGCGGCAAATTCCGCTGCCCAAGTCAATAGTCCCTAAACTTGCCTATTTGTCACAGACAAAAAATTGGGATTGCAATTTTTAGTTGACAGTGGGGCTGATGTCTCACTGGTCCCAGCTACACTGAAATCTAAAACTGATTTGACTTATAAATTATATGCTGCTAACAGGACCGGAATTCCTATATTCGGAATTGAACTACGTACCATTGATTTAGGACTTCGACGCCATTTCCAGTGGCCATTTATTGTAGCAAAGGTCAATAAGGCCATATTGGGAGCTGATTTTCTGAGTAAATTCCAGTTTTTAGTGGATGTGCGCAACAAGAGATTGATAGATGGTGTAACGAAGCTCTGCACTGAGGGTGAAGTTATGCCAATCTCAGAAGAAAATGCTGTCAGTTCTATGAGTCAAAACATTAAATTTTCAGACCTATTATTGCAGTACCTAAATATAGCTAAGCCGAATTTAATTCCTGGAGAAATTAAGCATGGTATCAAACGTCATATTTCCACTGAAGATCCACCCATGTTTTCTAAGGCTAGACAACTAGACCCAAAACGTATGGAAGAGGCAAAACAAGAATTCAAGTTCATGATAAACAATGGAATTATTAGGCCATCTAAATCCTCATGGGCTAGTCCCCTTCACATGGTTCCCAAAAAGGACGGCACAATTCGCCCATGTGGTGATTATAGGCGATTAAATGAAAGAACAGTTCCAGATCATTACCCTGTTCCTAGGATAGAAGATTTCCACTGCACCCTGCAAGGCAAGAAAATTGATCTATTCAAGGCATACTTTCAGATACCTATAGCTGAAGAAGATAAGCCTAAGACTGCTGTCGTCACACCGTTTGGACTACATGAATTTAACGTTATGAGTTTTGGCCTTCGAAATGCACCTTCAACATTCCAGCGATTTATAAATTAAATTCTTTGTGGACTGGATTTCGTGTTTCCGCACTTGGATGATATTTTAATCGCATCAGCCAATATAGAAGAGCATAAGTCACAACTACAAGTAGTCCTGGAACGACTTTCTAGGTATGGACTTCGTATCAATATCTCAAAGTCAGTATTTGTAGTAAATGAATTAGGCTTTCTTGGATATTGGATAACACCAGAGGGCTCTCGTCCCCTACCTCAGAAAGTGCAAGCAATTTTGGATTACAAGTTTCCTGACAAAATCCATGAGCTCCGTACGTTCCTTGTTGTGGTCAACTACTACCGACATTACCTGAAAGACGCTGCACGACTACCTTCAGTAGACTGAGGAAGTGAAGAAAGTGTAAATATGATATCGCACTGCCTCTAGCACTGTTCACTGATGCATCAGATTTTGCAGTTGGCTCTGTACTCCAGCAATTGGAAAATAGAAGTTGAAGACCGATTTCATTCTTTTCACAGAAGCCGGGTCAGTCACAGAAGGTTTATCGTACCTACGACTGAGAATTGTTGGGAATTTATCTTTCTGTAAAGGGAAGAAATGTTATTATCTTCACTGACCACAAGCCGCTCACATTTGCTTTCAAGCAAAGAAACAAAAAGGCATCTTCTAGGCAGATGAGACAACTGCAGTACATATCGCAATTTTCAACCAATATTCGTCATGTCAGTGGTCAAGACAACATTGTTGCTGACGGATTATCTAGAGTTGATGAAGTATCAGTAATGGACTATGATAAAATTGCAGCAACTTCGGAATAACAATAAATCCCTACATTTTAAGCAATATCAGCTTCCATCAGGAGGAAAGCATTGGTGCGACATTTCCACTGCAAACATCAGACCTTACATTCCGAAGCCATTTCGTCGCCAAATAATTCTGCATTTACATGGTTTCGCTCATCCTGGAATAAAGACTACAGTGAAGATGCTAACTACTCGATTTATTTGGCCTAGCATAAGAAGTAATGCACAACAATGGACTAGATCCTGTATCAGCTGCCAGAAAACAAAGACCACTCGACATACTAAATCACAATTTGAAGAATATGAGGAGCCCGATGACCGCTTCTGTGTTGTACACATTGACCTCATCGGACCACTGCCACCGTCCAATGGCATGACCTACTGTTTAACCTGTATTGACCCCTTCACATCCCTGCTGAAGATATAACAGCGGAAAAAGTGTCAAAAGTTTTCTACCATCACTGGATTGCAAGATTCGGCATTCCGTTATGTGTATAGATCGGGCCAGCTAGGAAGACATCTGGGAGCGCATGCGCACTTTGGACTATCCCGCGTAGCATATCCCCTCCTAAGAGAGCTCCTCCTACAAGGACAGTTCAGTGCATAAGTTTACACTCGGCTGCCATGCTCTGCTTTCTGATTTCCCGTTGAGTAGTAACTGTGGTTAGTGGTGGTGTACGTTAGGCCTATCTGTGACAGTATGGAAGGCGTTAAAAGTAGCCTGCATCGTAAGGTGCTAAAGAGTCAGACTCGTGTAGCAATCTTGAACGTTATAGACTTTACGGAAAGGGAGACAATGGAAGAAAAGTTTGTGATAGATTGTCAGAAAGTTCTTTGGTACGGATTAAGAGCGAAAAACGAAAGAATTACAAAAACCTATGGATAGTCTGTTTGAAACACCAAACAAAAACAGAATGCGCACAAAGAATATTACTGGAATGGACGACTTTGACGAAGGTGCCGTACGTCGTATTGTTAGCAATTTTTATTTAGATGAAAAATGTTTACCTACAGGTTCAAAAATTCGTGCAAAGTTAGGTAAAGACTTAAAGTTCAAAAGATCGAATACTAGTGTCAAGCGAATCCTTCGATCATTAGGACATCATTAGAAAAAAACTAACACTAACAAGAGCATCCTAATGTAAAACATGACATAAAATACAAAAGTTAAAAAAAAAATGCTCAGTATTGGGCGGAGGATAGTTGTAAATGCTGGCGGTGAAATGGGTTTCATCGAGATCTGTCTGCTAATCTGGAAGTCTGGCAGCAAGAGTGGCGACTACCATGATGACATGAATAGTGACATTTTTTTTAAGAGAATGAAATATATGAAAGATATCTTCCACCTGCAGTGTTCTCGTGATTAACTACGCGTCATATCACAACAAGGAGGTAGATCGTGCTCCAACCTCCAGCTCACGTAAAGTGACGATGATCTCCTGGCTAGTGAATAGGAACATTCCACACCGTGAGACGATGTACAAACACGAGCTTTATAAGCTTATCAGATGGCACAAGCCAGCACACAAAACCTATGTCCTAGATGAACAGTACGGACACTCGGTAATTCGACTGACCCCACATCACCCTGAATTAAACAGTATTGAAATAATGTGAGCAAAAGTGAAGAACTAGGTAGCTTCTCGCAATGTCACTTTCACTATTGACGACATAGAGAAACTCACTAGACAGAAATTCACATCAATATCTGCCGAAGACTGGAACATAAGGGATGAGGAACATCTTGAAGACATTATGGAGTCCTTTGCGATCCAGCTGGGAGCCAACGACACATCATCTGGGGACGACAGAAGTGATGACGGAGGACTCAGTGGAATTGAAGAGATGTAGTGGACATAATAAAACAAGAATGTGCTCATTTTGTGAATAATTATAGCGTCATTATTTTATTACTTATTATTTCTAGTGCCATTTAAGTTATCTTCATATACATACATTGTTACTCAGTATATGTAGACCCTTTATGGTGTTTCCTTTTATGAATTATATTTTGTTTCTGAACCTGAGAACAATTATATAATTATATATGTCATATCGTTAAGTCACATTTCTTATTTTACGAGAAAGCAACAAAATATTGGCATTAAGGAGCTAGGGGCAAATGATCGTATAGTCTAACACTGCTTTCTCGCCTTAAAGCAAAAGTAATTGTTGTTGTTATTATTATTATTATTATTATTATTATTATTATTATTATTATCGAGTTATTTTACATGATGTGGCTCAGGTTATGAAGCCTGGTGTTATAGCAAACCACATTCTACACTGTACATCTACAGCATCGTAAAGTTAATTTTACATCAATTTATAATTTAAAATAAGGACTACGGAAATTGATACATGGAAACGATTTTGATAGCTACTGTAATAAGAGGTTAAATTGTTCTAACTCCTTCAATCTATCTGTCATCTGTAACACTTCTAAATACATTCATTTCAGCTTGGTATGTCTGTAATTTACAGCTGGAAGGGAATTCCACTAACCGAAAATCTGCGGAGTGTTGCATGTCAGTTATAACAAATATTTCGGGTGAACTGTACGTCGCCACAACACTGAGCGACGAGGGGAAGTCAGCGTTCTCGCTCGCACAGTTCACCTCACCGGGTGTCTTCCTAGCTGGCCCGATCTCTAATCACTGATCGAGGAGTACAGTTCAGATCTCAATTGTTTCAAAACTTGGCTATAATTTGCGGGATAAAACTTCAGCATATCATCCCCAGTGTAATGAGAGACTGCACAGGACTCAAGGCTCATAATACCACTAAATGGACAGGAATCCTACCTACTGTCTTACTAGGATTGCGGACTGCACTTCGAGAAACGTCAAGTCACTCAATTGCACAGATGGTATATGGGAAAACTATCAAACTTCCAGATGAATTTTTTGAGGAACCAACAACCAAGATGGATCCTGATACGTTTGCATCTGATTTACAAGAGCAAATGCTAAAACTAAAACCCAGTACACATGCATGCACCACATCAAGATCAGTGTTTGTTCCTAAAGATCTACAAACCTGTTCTCATGTATTTCTAAGATGTGACAGGTACAAAAAACGCTTAGAACCCATTTATGAGGGTCCTTTCCCTGTTATAACAAGGCAAGAGAAATATTTCACCATTAAGATCAAGGAAAAACTTGCTAATCTATCAGTGGACAGACTGAAACCAGCTTACCTGTTGCAGGAATAAGATGGTTCATCTTTCCAAAGAACACCCAACCTCAACACACTGTTGATAAGTCAGCATCAACCACCAGAGTGTCAAAGTCAGGCAGAACAATAAAATTTTCTGCTCGCTTCTTAGAGCAAGTTGTTCACGTTAAGAATTAGTCACTAGTATCATCAAGAATTTAAAAAAAATTACTTTATTGTGTTATGTGTATTTAATTTTTTGATTATGTACAGTTACTGGAGCGGGATTAGTGTAAGGACACAGAGTCGTGAACTACTTCTCTTTACTATTTAACGTTTTCAGTTTGTTGAAGTTGGTAACATGTACATACATAGCAACAATGTGTTACTCTTTTATTTTTTAGGGGAATGATGAGTTATTAATAGTGTCAGTGTAAACATTTAAAGTAATAAATGGTCTAAGGTGCACGTGTATCAGTTTGGTGGCACTCGGACTTGTTGTTCATGGTGTAACACTTTCCATTTCTGCTAGTGTATCACTGCCTTTTGGATAAATTAAAGACAAGTGACTGCATCCAGACAATAATACTAACATTTCTTACTCTGTCCATTCTTGTTGAACCTACTCGACACCTCTCAAACTTCATTTCCACTGCTTGTATTCTACTTTTATCCCTCTTCTTCATCATCCATGTTTCTGATCCATATGTCAAAATTGGCACAAAATAAGTCTTGTAGATAATTCCTTTACATCTCTGTGGTACATCCCTGTTCCACATCAATCCTCCCATGCTCTTAAAGAATCCATTTGCACACCTTCCTCTTATATTGTTTTCCATCCTATTTCCTACATTTTGTTCAATTACACTTCCCAGGTATTTAAAGCTTTCAGCTCTTTTCAACTGCTAATGTCATGCCATTACCAGCACTTCACTTTTGGGCTGAGAACTTTATTCCATAAGATGACATAACTTCCTCCTATACATTCAGCTGTTCCTTCACTTCACTAATATGGGGAAACAGCGAGAGTGAAGTGCAATATGTGATAAGCATTGCTAAAGTGATGCTAAAAGGATGACAGTTCATTTCATTGAAGAGATCAACTCAAAACTGCAGGTAGAACTATGCAAAATCACCAAAATTGTGCATGAGGACTTGAAACAGCTTTCTTTTAATAGAGGAGGAGGTAAGCTCCTAAAGATATTTTGAACAGACACTTGAACACTTTAGAGGATACTATCAAAATGTAAATGGACTTCGAAGCAAACTAACTGAACTTAAACTTTCTTCACGTTTAGGCGATTACGACTTCCTGGTATTAACTGAAACAAACTTGAATGATGAAATTAGTGATGTGGAACTCGGACTCGAAACATATTCAATTTTCAGATATGATGGGTCTTTTTTAACGAGTATGAACGCATCCCATGGGAGAGGGGTAATGATCTGTATTAGCAAGAGGTTTAAACCTACTCTGATACCGTGCATTAACACAGTTGAACAGTTGTTTGTGTCCCTGACTTTTAACACCACAAAATTAATCATTGGTGCTGTATACATTCCACCCAAGTCTCCTGTCCAAAAATATTTTGAACATTGCAGTGCTGTTGAAAAAATTATGTCAAATCTTGACAACCATTTATTGCTCATTGTTGGTGACTACAATCTACCACATCTTAATTGGATAGTAAATGAAGAAACATCTTCTGGCCTTATGTCAGTAGGTAACCACACTATGCAGTCCAGTTTAGTTATAGACACTTTTTCTTATCTCTGTTTAAATCAGTTTAATGCTATCCCAAATTTTCTAAATCACTTTCTTGATTTGGTTTTCAGTAACTCCAGTTCCATTGAAGTAAAATCTAGTAATGAAAGCATTGTCCCCCTTGATTAGACACCACCCAGCATTAGAGATTTCTTCACCTATAAATGAGCTATACAATTCCTTGCCTGCTGATAGTTTTTATTTTGACTTTTTAAATGGTGACTTTGCCTTTGCTGGCGGGACCTAGTGTTTACAGTGCACTATGTCTTCTGGTATGGGCTAGAGCAATCTTGTTACTTTCATTGATCTGTCTCAGCTTTATCCTTCGCTTTGACAAAATGAAAGTGACTGAGGTATGAGTGATGCTAGTAATGCCATTCCTTCTGCAGCTAGTCCCTGCTATGAATGGTGTGAAAATATTGTTCATAGGGTCGGTTGGTGCATGCATTTCAGTGGGCTTGGCAGACTGATATGCAATAGCAACTTCTGGCTCGGTGAGGAAAGCAACGGGAAACTACCTCACTCCTCATTTCCCTAATACGCCTCTTCAGTGATGCCTAAGCCATCTATGACAGCTGATGGCAGAGCTGTTGAGGATCCAACCAGCTTTCGGGCTGAGGACTAAACATACATACATACATAAATGGTGACTACAGTATAATGGACTAAATTATTATTTGTCACAGTTCAGTTGGAAGGAGTTGTTTCAAAATGTATCAATTGATAAAGCAGTAGAAATCTTCTATTCAGTACTACATTATGGCATGGAACTTTACATCCCTATACGGAATTTTATGACTCCCAAATTTCCAAAGTGGTTTAATCATAAATTGAAGTCCCTGATTATTGAAAAGAAGAAAGCACACAAGCGATACAAAATATCAGGTCTCAATAGTGATTATTAGCATTTCTCGAAATTAAGAAATGAATGCATGTCTGAATCTAAATCTTGCTATACAATGTATGTCTCCAACTGTGAACGAAGTATTACTTCCAATCCACATAAATTCTGGCAATATCTAAGTTCTAAAAGGTCATGTAATAATATTCCTTCAACAATGCATCTTAATGAAGTTACAGCAGATGCTGGAGAAAATATTGTCAGTCTTTTTGCTAACCACTTTTCATCCATTTATTCTTCTTATCAGAATAGTAGTAGTATGTCATATGATTATCCTTTCTCTGTCAATCTATCAGTTATAAACATTAGTAAGGCAGAAATTTACAACAAACTGATATCTCTGGAATTAAAGAAAACTGTCGGACCTGATGGTGTTTCAACGTACCTGCTCAAGTACTGCTCATTTATTTTATGTGAAGCACTCTTTTATCTGTTCAACTTATCATTAAACCAAGGCGTTTTTCCAGTGGAATGAAAGAAAGGATTTGTTAGTCCAGTTTTCAAAAATGGTGATAAAACTGACATAAAACAATATAGATCAGTTATAATTTCTTCTCATATTTCCAAAATTTTTGACTCAATAATTCTTGACAAAATCACACCTCTCTTTAGAAACATCATCATTGATGAGCAACATGGATTCTTTTCAGGACGGTCAACCTGTAGCAATCTTCTTTTATTCTATCAGTTCCTCTTGGATGCAATAGAGAACCACTCCCAAGTGGACTGCATTTATACAGACTTCTCAAAAGCTTTTGACACTGTCGACCACGATATCTTGCTGCAAAAACTAACAGGCTACGGAATTAATGAGCCTCTCCTCTCATGGTTTGAATCGTATCTTAAAAATTGCCTGCAGATTGTTAAAATAAGGAATCATTTTTCTGCACCTATTATTGTTACCAGTGGAGTTCCTCAAGGGTCACACCTTGCACCCTTACTTTTTACTCTCTACATAAATGACATTAAAAATATACTTAAGAATTCTGAATTGCTTTTGTTTGCTGATGATGCAATATTTTTAATGCAAATTAATTGTCCACTTGATTGTTTAAAACTTCAAGAAGATTTACATCATCTGGAAAAGTACTGTATTCAAAATGGGTTGAAACTTAATCATGAGAAATGTTAAACAATATCGTTTTTTAAAAACAAGAAGAAAATATCATTTCAGTACAAATTTAGTAATAACAACATTCTAACTCCTGTTTCACAAGTTAATGACCTTGGTGTTTTATTTAGTTATAACCTATCGTTTAATGAACATATTGAAAATATTTGTAAGAAAGCATTTCAAAGATTGAATTGCATTACTAGATATTGTAGAGAATTTTCAAACTTAGCTACCTATCGATTGCTGTATGTTTCTATGGTACGCCGTATACTAGAATACTGTACAGCTGTTTGGAACCCTTCTCATCAGACCTCTATCCATAGATTAGATTCAGTACAACATAAATTTCTTCATTTATATTCATTTAGAGCAGGATTCTCATATGATAATGTTGATTATACATCCTTACAACAGTCCTTAAATATGCATAGCCTGTCACAACGCCATGAATTATTGGATACACTCTTCATTTTTAAATTGCTTCATTCCTTGGTGAATTGTTCACAAGTCCTTGCAAAAATTAACGTACATGTACCAGACAGACGCACAAGGTTCAAGAATACATTTTCTACAAATTGGCATAGAACAAACTACGCATTCAATGGGCCAATTGAACGAATGTCAAGATCTCTAAACAAAGTGGATATTGATATATTTAACTGCTCATTGTCAAAATTGAGAAATGACTTACATAATCTCCAGAATTGACTATTACTTTCCTGTGATTACTTGTAATATAACCTGTGTATATATCTGTACATATTTTTCTACTTATACTCCATTGAACTTTCTTTTTAGCATGTTTTGTTTTGTTTATTCTTCTCTACTGTTATGTAAAATGGTATTACCGTTAATAAAGTATTAATTAATACCATCATTCAGTTAATGATGTTAACAATACAAGTATCAACATTAGCATTAGAAACAAAGCTGAGGCAAACAAAAACAGACCTGTTTCTTGAATATGAAGTGATATGAGTACAGTTAAAGCAAATCATGTGATAGTACTTTCTACTAAAATAAATTTTAACTCACCCAAAACAAACAGCATTCATAGAACTCCACCCAAACACAACACCAGCAGCCGTCCAAAACAGAGTCTTCATACCAAAGACGTTGATAGCAATACCACTGAACAAACAGCCCATTCCATAACCAAGAGCATGCCAGTTAGAAGAGCGAGTAGCGTGCAGTAGTCCATTGGAGCAGCCGCTAAGTGGTGCTAAGAGCAGCAGCAACCATGCTGATTCTACGAACACTAATGCACACAGCTGTATCGCTAGGAGGAAGTGACCAATGATGACGGGGTCACATGGAGTCTTTAGTGCACAGTCTTTCCCCCACTTCTTTGGAAAGATGACCTTTTCACTTGAAACATCTTCTTCTGATTCATCTGTAGAGCTGTCGCCACTACCAGTAATTTTGATTTTTGCACTTTGGTGCAACCTCATGAATACAAGTACCTCCACTAATGCAGTCACAGAATAGTAACCACAGTAAAGAAACTCGTAGTTGTATGGAAAACCTTGTAGAGTGTCGATATACCACAACACAAATTCAAAATAACAAGCTGTGCTGATGCCAGTGACAACTGCTGTTAGTGAGGCATATATCCTGTAATGGAGAAAATAAATAACATTATGGAGAGAATAAGATTACAAAAGTCAATAAAACTTCTAAGTCATTCTTCTAACAACCTGGACCCTGTTACACCCAGGACAACAGGCAACCATGGTCTGGCTGACCCTGCCAGTTGTTTCTTACAACATGATGGAAAAACAGCTCAACAGAACTTATACTTGGTAAGTAAAATGGGTCCACTTATTCAACACAAGGCTAATGACACATATAACTATATTTTCTCAATAATTAGTTACATTATCATCACAGCATTAACATACATGACTATTTTGGGCCACAGATTTTAAAAATTGGCATTAATAAAACATTAGAATATACAAAGACATCTAAAAGAGAGGAAACACTTGATGACATTCACATCATAAAACATTATACTAGTAAGGTACCGTATTGTGTAACATTTGATCTTGTATCTCCATGGGGAGTACGTATTTTTTGAAACGGAGATTTCACTTCTCCTGTAGCAGGTTAGCTTAGGGGTACCATACCTGCCTCTTACCCAGAGGCCCCGGGTTCGATTACCGGCCAGGTCAAGGATTTTTACCTGCATCTGAGGGCCGGTTCAAGGTCCATTCAACCTATGTGATTACGGTGAGATGGCGGACCCGGTCTAGAAAGTCGAGAATAACGGCCGAGACGATCCGTTGTGCTGACTACACGACACCTCGTAATCTGCAGGCCTTCGGGCTGAGCAGCGGTCGCTTGGTAGGCCATGGCCCTTCGGGGCTGTTATGCCATGGGGTTTAGTTTGGTTTTTTAGCAGGTTAGCAAACCCCACTTGCTAACACGGCAGGACCACGTAGTTGGCCTGCCACTGCTAAGCAGAGTCTTGGAGGGGTGTACCAATCCAACTGATGAGCCCAAATGGCATGTCTGGGCGAAACTCTGCAAACGTACACGATCTAACCACCTGAAAGCTGGTTCTATTCCTGAATCTTAACTTGCTTGGTTTCCAAAAATAATCTTTATACACGATCGAGGGGAACATCTATAATTATTACAGGGATGAGTAGTGGCATACAGATCAGACCAGATGTCTGTAAAGAAAGTGGAAGTGAAAAAATCTGAACCTCTGTGGTGAAACAAAAAGGCAGAGAAATGTATAACGAGAACTTACCCCTCCCTCTATCCAACTCTTACACAGCTCCAAGGGAGTCTTATGTCAGCAAAAATGTGCAGCAGACTGAACATTAGGTTTTAGCAGAGGCAGAGACTTTGTCGTTTGCTGACGATGTTGTCCTGCTCAGTGCAAACTGTCTGAGGGAAGCTCTGAAGCATGTGAGTGAGGGATCACAACACCTGGACTTGTGGATCAATGAAATAGCAGCAATTTGGAATTATAAGTGTGTGTGTGGGGTGTAAAAAACATATAGACAACAAAATGTACCCGGGTCTAAGGGATATAGCAGGTGGGGGGTTACATCAACATTGAAAAAATAGCTACAAACTGGAGAGTTTTTGAGGCTCTCTAAGTGAATTTCAACAAGAAGTAAAGGTTGACAGTGTACCAAATTAAAAGTGCGGTAATAGTAATTTCTTAACATATTGGTTCAATAATATACAGTACAACTTTCACCAAAGAAACAATAATATTACACACGTATTACAATTATGCCATGATTATACAATTAAAATATCATTTAGTATTTGACTATACTCTAACAAAGTAACAGACACATTGAATGAGCGAGACTGCCAGACTGACGAATGAGTGCGGCAAACAGGTGAATCATACCTCAGCGTTCATGACCTCGGCAAGAATATACCCCGGCTACCCTTCCTTGCAGCATATGCTTCCCATTGCAAGTCTCCACTATTTGCTGTGGCGCTGTTAGCCACAACAAACAACATTTCTTTGCTATTTTTGCTGAGTATTTTTTTAATAATTAAATAAATTAAAGGAAAGAATTAGCTTATAAGACAGGAGGGTGGCTGAAATGGAAATAAAAGTTTAATGTTTTCTCCAGAAAGTTCCTTTCCCCACCACTGGGTCAACAAGGACAAACTCAAGTACATGGTGAACACTCGAGACGAAGGTGGATGACACCTACAAGAGAGTAGCTGAGGACAACAAGGACATAAAGGCGAGATTGCAATGCTCTCCAGAACATCGAAACTCACCGTGTGTACTGGGTTATACTCCCTGCTATATGCTATATGAGTGCAACAAGAACTTTCTACATCTGTGGGAGAGAAAGATCTTAGATGCAGTTTACAACTGAGGAGAATTGCTCATCAGGATCGATGAAGAGGCCCTGCATGGTGACGTCAAGATTGTTGCAGAGGCCAAAATGAATACACCTCAGGCACATCATAAGAATGGTCCAGGAACGAGCTACAAAGAATCCCATGGGAATCAACATCTATATCATCTGATGGCCAAGCAGGCATCAATTTTTGGTAATGAGACAAAGTTTCTCATAGTGCATTGGCACTGCCGGTGGCTCCAAGTAGCCTACGCAGTAGCCTTCATGGTATGCACTAGCCATGTGTCTTGGTAGGTGTGCTATTTACCAACTGATGAGCCCAACTTAGCACACGGGGGCGAAACGCTGGTAACCAGGAATGAGTTAGTTGGAAAACTTATAATGTCCAACAACAGACCATTTATATTGGTATAACAAAGAATATCCAAAATCCTGGCAGTCAACAAAGGGGAAACCAAGGACAAGATGGTTGGACAATGTCTCAAGAGATCTGAAGAGAAAGTATGTAATTAGTCCTCCTTGGTCTATACATTACATGTTAAGTAAAATCACATTCAAGATACATGTTTTGGCCCTATTGAGCCTTCTTTAGCCTTGAAAAATGAAAGTTTATAGAATACTCCAGAAAAATACCACACTAAAAGTCCATATGAAACAATCAATCTTGAAACGTTTTAACTTGTCATAATATAAAAACAAATATAACCAAAAAATCATATAGAAGAATATTGTCGTCAGCTGCAACTAAGATCCAAGTAAACATATTCTTCGGCAGTCTACATTTCACACTCGCGATGCTTTGTCAATCTGTTTCATGTGACTTAGTAGCCCAATCTTGGCATGAAGCATACTGTACGTCCAGACAGGGCAGGGCTGAGCTTGTCGTTTATCCACTTCATGTCATCGTCGTTCCTCTTCAAACACCAAAACTGATGTAGAAACAGTGTCGTGCCAAAGTGCAAGGATATGCGAGGATTGAGTGTTAATTCCAAATCTTTTCATAGTATGCTTTACCTGATCCTTGACTCCATGAAGTCTTGTGTCAGAGCAGAGTTCACCATACAGGTGTAGGTTTCACTCAGATTATATATAAACACTTCTTCTTGTAGTCTTGATGATATCAATAGCATCAAAATAATCATCCTCTAGGAAAGTTTGGAAATTGACAACATGTACCTTATGTGTTTTTACTTAACATTTAATGTATTATTGACCAAAGGGGACTAAAGTAAATAGGAAACAAATATGAGATTTTTGAATTGCAGGTATTAGCGATCCAGACCTGGAGATGGAGAGCTCCGGACCGAAAGAAGTGACTGATTGCAATTGGAGAAGCCAGGGTCCTTTGTGGCCTGTAGCAACTTTAAGAGCAATTATTTTAGTGTTCCAGCTGCCCGAATGCAAGCTCACAGCTACATGATCCAAATCATATAACCAACTCACTTAGTGGAGAGATCACATTAACAAGGTTGTAAATATAGATTATAGATATCTTCATATGGTTATGAGGTACTTAGGGGTTGAGTACACATGTGATGGAGAGTAACCAGAACTTTATTAGGACTTCCCACTTAATTAACACTAGTCCTACTTTTAATGAGATAGAATAAAAATAAAAATTCAATCATATTTGTAGTGTTGATTAGGTGGGAAGTCCTAATAAAGTTCTGGTTACTGAAACTTGGAAATCAACACAGAAAATGAAAATCATAAATTATGATGTGAATGAGCAGGCATATAAGTCCCTGGTAAGGCCCCAATTAGAGTATCATTCCAGTATATGGGACTCACACCAGGATTACTTGATATGTGATCTGGAAAAGATCTCATTGAAAGAAGCATGATTTGTTCTGATTGATTTCGAACAACAAAAATGTTGCAAATTTTGGCCCTCCTCATTCACATCTGGTCATCTTCCATGAGTTGCTGGTGGTTGGAAATTGTCTGTAAGAGGTTCTCAGTGACTGCTTCATTATCTACAGCCAACTTGCAGTTAACAGGCTCCATGGGCACTTGCGCTGCTGGTATTCCCTGACACGTCCGGCTGAGCACTTCTTGGGCTTAGTCCATTCGTCAGATTTCCCTCTACCCTTCTGAATGCATTTACTTTGGTTTTTGATCCAATTAGACCAAAGATATTTAAACATTTTATTACTATTATTAATATATTTGCCTTTATTTGTACTGGTGAAGTTAGGACTCACAATACTTTATTACAGTTAACCACACTTCTGTAACAGTGTACATATAAGATAAATATTCTTAATCTTATCTTAGAAACTAGTGTAAAATAGAATTAACATGACACAGAATGGCATAAGCACAGTAAACGTACATTCACTCCACAACCTGGTGACACACATTGAGGAAATGCTCACGGCAAGACGACTTAAAGGAATTTAAGCTATTTATGTTATTGGAGAGAGAGTTCCATATTCTAGCTCCATTCGCAATAAAGGAATGACTACATGCTGCTGAGAGGGACAGTGTGTGTTATGCTGGTGGGAAGGGGATAGGAAATTCAGTTGTGAAGATAAGTAGTAGGGAATATTCTTTGCTAATATTCAAAAGATTAATACTGCATTTTGCAAATTTAGCACAATTTTCAATAGACATGCTCGCAAATCTAGCTGGTATAATAGGAGACAATTGTAGCGATTCCTCCTGCAACAGTCTAGCACTGTAGAGTTGCGAGCTGTACTGATTTTACCACTTTGCGATGGCCGCAACGATGTTACCAATCACTGAAACTAATTTTCGTCCTTGACTTTTCTAAACCTAAACAAATAGTGATGGGGCTCCATTACATTTACCTGAGAAAAAATTTACTCAATTACTAATTACTAAGGCCTGGATGTTGATGACATAAAGAATACTAAAAAATGCACTTAAAAATGTTAAAATTACTTTACTAAATGGACTAAAAATCAAGAAAATATAAAAAATTAACATTTAAAAACCCTTCAGAAAATAATAGGTTAGACAAAAACTTACAGAGTACATAATAAAGACCTTTAATTTGGAGGCTGCTCCGAGACAGAGAACACATAATACAGTGGACCTTGGTTGAAAAAGAAAACAACTCAAAATAACAAATGATAATTTGTGAAATTATAGTCTACAAAAACATTTAAAATATTATAAGTGACAACTTGAGAAATTAATTTCTACAAAATTTGAAGTATAAATATGATTCAGAAACAAAGACTCGAAAGAACAAGAATAAGACTACTTAATATTATATCGAAATATTTTATTTCAATATTTGGATAACTAATAGTAATAGTTAAGGCTTTCAGAGGTAACTTCATAAAATAATATGGTAACATGACAAAAGGTACAAAATGACCTCATCATCTTCATTTCCTGTTTCCAGCTTCCCGGGTCGGGTTGTGAATCAAGGACCTCCATCGCTGCCTGTCTCTCTACCACTCTTCTTTTTTAAGTAAGTCTTCTGGTTTTCCTCCGCCCTTCTCTATGCACTCCCACACTGAATCTGTCCACCTCTTTTGGGGTCTTCCTCGTGGTCCCTTTCTTGTTAACTTCTCTGAAAAATCTTTTTTCTCATCATACGCCCATACCATTTTAGCTTTGTTGTTTCTATCCTGTCTTGAAGATTTCAAGATTCCTGTCCTTTTCCTTATTTCTTCATTTCTAACTCTATCTTTTCTGGTCTTGCCCTCGATACCTCTTAGGAATTTCATCTCCGCTGCCTATATTCTACTCTCCTCTCGTTTTGTTGTAGTCCACGATCCAGCTGCATAGGTTAGTATGGGTTAGATAGATTGATAGATAAATGTCTTTATTGGCATAGTTAAGGCCATTGGGCCTTGTCTTACACTAAACCAATTAGTATGCATTAAAGTCATAAGTAATACTATCGTAATTAATACTAGAAGACACAATTTAAACACAATCAAAATATAACTGAAATAAAATTGCACCACAGTGAGACATACAACAGCAATGATGATGATGATGATGATGATGATGATGATGATGATGATGATGATAATAATAATAATAATAATAATAATAATAATGTAGTAGCATGATCACTGAAATGCTAGAAATGCACAGGTCACTCGCATCCTGTTGTACCTCTTAACGCTCTTTTAAATGACGCTGTAGTTGGTATTCCTCTGACGTCGTCTGGTAAACGATTCCATTCTCATGCGGCAAACACCGAGAATGAGCTGTTATATGCGGCAGTCCGATGGTGAGGGATGATGAGCAGGTTGGATGTTTGAGCCCTTGTATGTCTATCATGAACATTTGAGAAGTAATGGAAACGCGAAGAAAGGTAAGATGGGGAAGATGTAGTAAGAACTCGATGGAGGAGAGACAAAGTATGATGGTTACAACGAACATGGAGTTGTGACCACTCTAATTTTAGCAAAGATGGTGACACGTGGTCATATTTGATTAAATTGCATATATATCTCACACATGCATTTTGAGCACACTGTAGCCTTAGGGAAAATTGCAGCCTCACGTCATTGAAAAGAACATCACAATAGTCAAAATGTGGCATAAGAGCTTCAATTTTCTTTTTATCTTTCATAATAGGTTGAATATATATTACTTTCTTACATTCCTTCAGGACAACTTTGATCCACAAAGTACCCCTTATACTCTGGTAGAAGCTGTTTGCTTGTTGTATCTTTTTCCCCATTTCCTCGGTTATCTTTCCATCTTCTGTGATCACACTTCCCAAGTACTTGAAACTTTTAACCACTTCCAGAAATTTACCATTAAGTTTTATCTTTCTCCTTCCTTCCTTCCCCTTTGTCATCACTACTGTTTTACTTTTCTCTGTGCTTACTTTCATCCCAAATTTTTCAATCTCTTGATTCCATAGATCTACTTGTTTTTGCACTTCCGTTTCATCCTCGATCCACATCACTATATCATCTGTAAACAACATGGCTTTTGTTGCCTGTTTTCCCAATCACTGTTTAAAGTTCTTATGAATTTCATCCATGACTATGATGACTCTGCAAATAACCTTACTCCTTGTGGGTGGGGTTAACTTCCAATAAGTAACCAGGGGAACCTGACCCCTACAGAGCGCGTCCCCAGGTGGCGGATAGGGGGCCCCTACAGTATGTAGGGCTGGTTGAAATTACCAATACAACCCGCGGACCAACAGGTAGCCCAATTCCTGGGGGTTTTAAAATACTGGGACACCCTCTCTCAAGGGGTCATAAATATGGAGGGCCCTTGCCCTGGGTTAAGGGTGAAGACCTCAACGGCATCTACGGCGGAGAAGATGGACTTCGGTACGGCGGAGATGGCGGAAGAGGCAACCCATCCTTCTGGGGTGTACAGATGGAACCTACTGCCTTGTAGGACGAGGAAGGCATCCTCAAAGGCTAAGGGAGTAAACCCTGAAAGAAAATCCTCTTATGCGTTAGGCCTAGCAAGTCAGCAGGAGAGTATTGAGTATAGTTGCTTTCAATAAGAAAAAGAGCCTCGGAAAGAATATTATAGACCGGACTGACACGTCCTATCAGACAATTGTAAAGTATGATGACCGTAAGGCTGATGATATACAATGTTCTGAAAGGAAACCCCAAATAAAAAAGAGACCCAAAAATCGAATTGGAACTATGAACATTCTATCATTAACTGGAAAGTTAGAAGAACTCCTAGACATGATGGATAGAAGAAAAATATCAATTTTGGGATTAAGTGAGACCAAATGGAAAGGGATTGGAAGTAAGACACTTCGTGGAGGTTATAAATTATACTGGAGTGGACAGGAGAAGGTAGCGAAAAATGGTGTTGGATTCTTAATTAACGAAAGGACTGATGCTACTGCTGAAGTTATCTGCAAAAGTGATAGAATCATTAAAATGTCCATGAAACTGGAGAACACTAAGTACACTATCATACAAGTGTATGCCCCACAGACAGGCTGCAGTGAGGAAGACAAAGAGAAATTTCGACAAGACCTGGAAGATACAGTTAATGAGGAAAATGTTATTATTATTGGAGATCTAAATGCGCAAGTTGGGGTAGACAGACTTGAGTACGAGAACATCATTGGTCCACATAGATTTGGACAAAGGAACCCAGAAGGAGAACAACTATTAGATCTGTGCAGAAGAAATGATCTTATGATCAAAAATACATTCTTCAAAAAAAGAGACAGTCACAGAATAACAAGGTACAGTTGGGATGGCCAGTATAGAACATTGATTGACTACGTAATCACAAATAAAGATGGTGGTAGATACATCACAGATGTAAAGGTCATCCCCTAGTGAAAGCATGGATAGTGACCACAGATTGTTGGTAGTAGACTTCAAACATAAGACAAATGAAACACAGAAACTTATTACGAAAAAACCAAGGATTAAAACTTGGAAGTTGCAAGAAGTCCAAATAAAGGAAGAATACAAACTAAGGATTCAACAGAGTTTGCCGAAGTGTGAAGTAACCAGCGTTAATGAAGAATGGAAGGCCTTCAAAGACACCTTTGTGGGAGAAGCCAAAAACCTATGTGGAGTTACAAGTTCTATCAAAAGAAAAAAGGAGACACCATGGTGGAATGATAGAGTGAAAACAGCGGTGAAAGAAAGAAACCAAATAAAGAAGGCACTGGACAAGGAGAAACAAAAACAGGGACAAGAACGAAATGAACAAGAAATACAAAGACTTCAAGGAGTATACAGGAACAAGAAACTTGCTGTAAAGAACATTGTAAGGGAAGAAAAAGAGAAGAAATGGAATGAGTTTGCAGACAAACTGGAAGAGGACAGTAGAGGAAATATGAAATTGCTATACAGAGTAGTGAAAAACAAGCGAAGGGATCAAGAGACCAAAAAAGCAATAGAACGTGATGATGGAACTCTGGCACAAGAAGAGGGAGAAATTAAATAAGAACTCAAGATCTATTTCGAAAAGCTGCTGAATGGAGATACAGAAAACATAACAACGGATAGAGGAGAGCCAAGTCGAGGAACCACAACTGAACCACCAATTACATGGCTTGAGGTTGAAAATGCGCTCAAGAACATGAAGAAAGGAAAGGCAGTGGGCGTAGATGAACTAAGTGCAGATATGCTGAAAGCAGCGGGAGTTCCAGGAATCCAAAGGCTCTATAGACTGCTCAACAAGATATGGGAGGAAAATACTATTCCTGAGGACTGGAAGATGGGCATCATTGTACCTCTGTTCAAGAAAGGAAGCCGACGAAAATGTACTAATTACCGTGGTATCACACTACTGTCTCATGTCCTGAAAATATTGGAAAAAATAATAGAGACCAGAATCAGAGATATTGTTGAACCAATTTTGGAAGAAGAGCAGTATGGTTTCAGACCAGGAAGGTCAACTACAGACCTTATATTTGCAATTAGGATGCTAATGGAAAAATACTGGGAGAAGAACAAGCCTTTATTCCTAATATTTTTGGACATTGAGAAAGCATACGATAGTGTACCAAGGGAAAGAATTTGGCAATGCATGAAAGAACTTCAAGTGCGAGATAGCCTCATAGACAAAGTGAAAATGTTGTATAGTGGGAACAGAAGCTGTATTCAAGTAGGATGTGGTTTGTCGGACTGGTTTGAAACAAAGAGAGGAGTGCAGCAGGGCAGCTCATTGTCACCACTTCTATTTATTATTGTAATGGATGTAGTAATGAAATCTATTAAAAGGAAAGAACATGGAGATATCAAAGCCTTCACATTTGCAGATGATGTTGCGATCTGGAGTGACTCAGAAGATGAATTGGGAGAGAGAATACAAAGCTGGAATGAGGAGTTTAAGAAATATGGTTTAAACATCAGCAAGACCAAGACGGTGGTGATGAAAGTGTATGGGGAAGGAGCAGAACCAATAGTCATGTTAAATGAAGCTCAACTGGACAGCGTTCCAGTTTTCAAATACTTGGGTAGCGTTATATCAAATGACAACCTAGCAAAACATGAGGTGAACAATCGAATCAATAAGGCAACACAATTCTACCACCAGGTAAGACACCTGCTGTGGGATGAGCAAATACCCATGAAAACAAAAATGACATTGTACAAGTCCTATTATACACCAATTCTTACATACAGTCTCGAAACCACAACACTGACCAATAGAGATAATTCCAAACTTCAGGCAGCTGAAATGAAATTCCTACGCACTATGATCCAGAAAACCAGGAAAGACAAGATTAGGAATGAGAAAATTAGAGAAGAAGTAGGAATAGACAATTCTCTCCTAAATAAGATTCAGGTATCAAGACTGAAGTGGTTTGGTCACATGAAGAGGATGCCAGTAAACAGAACTGCAAGGAAGGAATTTGACAGAAAGGTAGAAGGAAGACGACCCGTGGGAAGGCCACGAAGGAAATGGATAGATTTAGTTAAGAGCGATGTAATGCTGAGAGGTCATGATTGGGACAAGTTGGTGGAGGAAGAATGGTACAAGGACAGGATGAGATGGAGGAGGCTCATATACCACACCCGGGAAACTGGAGATGGTTTAGGATGATGATGATGACTATGATGAATGGTATGGTTCACTTCCCTGTCGGAGACCAGTTTCAACTTTAAACCATTTTGTTTTTCCTGTACTAGTCTTCACACTACTAACATAATTTTTGTACATAGCTTTTATCATTTGCACTTCCACTCTGTTAACTTATTTTTTCTTTAATGTGTCCCATACCAACTGCCTGGGTACACTGTCATAAGCTTTCTCAATGTCAATAAATGTCATCACTATGTCTTTTCCACACTCCCATCTCTTCTCCACTATATGTCTTAATGTAAAGATCGGGTCAAAAGTTGATCTGTCTTTCCTAAAACCATACTGTTCTTCTTCCATTTCTCCTTCTAGCTTCCTCCTCTGTCTTCCTTCCAATACTCTTTCAAATAGCTATATGGGCAATAAGGGTGATCCCTCTGTAATTATTACATTCCTTGTCACCATTTTTAAATATTGGGATAATTAAACCCTTTCCCCACTCTTCTGGGATCTCTTTCTTCCTCCAAATTACTCAAAATAATCTATACAGCCACTGTAGCCCTACTAGTCCTGCTGCTTTTATAATTTTCGCGGTTACCTCATCCACTCCTGCTGCTTTACTGCTCTTCATCTTTTGTATGGCTTCCTCTATTTCTAACATTGATATCTCCTATTCTTGTTCTTCTTCTTTCCCTATTGTTTCTTCTTGCTCCTTCTCATCTACCAGTTTACTGTATTTAATTTTTAGCATCTCTGAGAAGTATTCTGCCAGCCCCGTGGTGTAGGGGTAACGTGCTTGCCTCTTACCCGGAGGCCCCGGGTTCAATTCCCGGCCAAGTCAGGGATTTTTACCTGGACCTGAGGGCTGGTTCGAGGTCCACTCAGCCTATGTGATTAGAATTGAGGAGCTATCTGATAGTGAGATAGCGACCACGATCTAGACAGCCAAGAATAACGTCCAAGAGGACTAGTCGTGCTGACCACATGACACCTCGTAATCTGCAGGTTTTCGGGCTGAGCAGCGGTCGCTTGGCAGGCCAAGGCCCTTCAAGGGCTGTAGTGCCATGGGTTTTGGTTTGGTTTGGTTTGAGAAGTATTCTTCCCACCTTTTTAATATGTCATCTCTTTGCATCAATATCTGTCCGGTTTCAGTTTTTACAAATTTTGTATCTTCCTATTTCATAAACTATTCTTCACCAAACCATACAAAACCTTTTTACTTCCCTTATATACTCCTATATAGTTTCTGTGAAACTTTTCCAGCTCTTCTGTTTCTCTTCTTGTACTATTTTCTTACATACCTTTTTGGCTCCTTGATATTTCTGCCAATTCTCTGTACTATTGCTGCCTATCCACTTCCTCCAAGTCACTTGTTTCTCTTGAACTTCTTTCTTTACCCTGCTGTTCTACCAAGGAGTCTCCTTTTCCTTTTTCCTCCCTGATAGTCTTCCACAGGTATTTACTGCACACTTTACAAAACCATTTCTGAAACATGTCCATTCCTCTTCCACACTGTTCACATCATCTTTGGAAATGTCTTTCTTCAGATCCTCTTGAAACTTTTCCCTTATTTCTTTCTCTTTTAATTTCCATACCCTTATTTTTCTTTCCCTTTTTTCTATTAACTTCGTTATTTTACCAAGTCTTAATTTGGCTACCACCACTTTATGTTCTCCTTTGAAATCTGCTCCTGGCATTACTGTCACATCTTCCAGTTGTCTACGTTTCTCCTTCTCCACCTGAATATGATCAATCATTGTCTTTGTTTTTCTATCTCCCCAACCATATCTAGTTATTTTTTGTGAGTTCTTTTTTCTATACCACGTATTGCCAACAATTAATCCATTCATTCTACAAAAATCTATTACCATATTTTCTTCTTCATCTTGGTTTCCACAACTATTGGGGCTAATTATCTCTTCTTTGCCCTGTCTGTCTGTTCCAACATGTGCATTCGTCTCCCTTTATTATAACCTCTTCGTCTTCAATACAACTTTCCAGTTCTTCTAGAAACTCTTCTAAACATTCATCTGCATTCCCCGATTGGGGTGCATAAACATGTATAAAATCCTTGATACCACTCTCAAGTCCAAGTCTAACTTTAATTATCCTGGCACTGATCTGGTCAATTTTGTACACATACTGTATTGTGCTAGGTCTTCTCTCAATATAACACAGACACCATTTGTTGCCATCTTTCCTCCACTCCAATATAATCTATACCCTTTCTTCAATTCTTTTTGAACTTTCCCCTTCCATTTTGTCTCACTTATTCCCATCATTGCTATGTCTTTCTTCTCCATATACTCTATCAGTTATACTTTGCCATTCAAAGTCATGACATTCATGATACTGATTCTTGTGATGTCTGGTAGCCCACTTCTCACAGTTCCCACAGAGCACCAGGAACTGTGCGTCACTTCAGGGTGGTGCTCTGGCATTTTCTAAGGCCTCAATTCACTTGGACTCATTTTTCAGGCTGTTTGTAGGAAGGATTCGCCACTCCCAAAGGTATTTTATGACCTTCTGCCAGGTTTTCCCTAACATGGAGTCGGATTCCTTTTTTAGCCACTCCTCTGAAGTACAGACGCTACAGGTTTTCCCCTTCCACCATCTCCACCATACCATAGTATTTTAAAGCCCCCAGGAATTGGGCTACCTGTTGGTCCATGGGTTGTATTGGGTATTTCAACCAGCCCTACATACTGTAGGGACCCCCTATCTACCACCTGGGGACGCGCTCTGTAGGGGTCAGGTTCCTCTGGTTACTTATTGGAAGTTAACCTCACCCACAATGGCTGAGGTTATTTGCAAAGACAAAATGACCTACAGAGACCAAAATCTCCAAAATATGACCATAAATTTTTCAAAAATAAAAGAAAATGTTCTTAAAATAGAAAAAGACCAAACAATGCAAACAAAAAAAAAGAATTGCAAATAATGCAAAATAAAAAATATATGTTTGTAATCGAGGTGCCATGAAGAGAGCTTGTATGTATTGCAGCATGGCACCTGACGACATGTCATCCACATCCAGGCCTAATAATTACTTTTTCATAAAGTACTGTAATCAATAAAATTACAATTACTTCACAGAACATGAGTCTTTAGGGAATCACATGGGGATGGACTGATATGAAAGTTTCCAAGGAAAAATACATTATTCCATTTTGTGTTCTTTAGCATAGGGACATTAAGTGGCTGTCATCACCAGGTGAGACTAATCAGATTGCTCTCAAGCAAAATTTGCATGTCGCTTTCGTCTTTTCATTATTTTCAGGATAACTAATTCAAAATATTTATTCACCGTCAGTTGTTTATTCTCAACCACGTAACCCCTGTGGGTGGGGGCAGTAGAATAACACCTACTGCACCCTCTGTTTGTCGTACGAGGGGACTAGAAGGTAGATGAAGGACTCTCACCTTGCGACCACAGTTCTGTTAGCTGAGGCTCCTCACTTTCATCTATCCCATCCGACCTCACTTGTTCAACTCCTGTTCTTTCCTGATCTCGACGCTATTAGATTTGCGAGGGCTAGGGAGTCTTTCATTTTCATGCCCTTCCCTTCCTTTTGCTGATTCCTTCATGTTTCTGATTAGTGTTAATAGAGGGTGGTTGCCCAGTACTTCTTCTTAAAATAATAATCACCACCACCGTCGTCTCGACCATGTAGTACACAATTACCTATATCTCAACCAGTAACCATGACAACTTGCGAGTAAATGAATGAGTGCACATCGTATCCTTGGTGCGATGCCTTACGAATGCTGGGGCTTGATACTAGAATGTAACAATCACAATTTTATTTTCAGAAATAAATTATGAGTAAAAATTACATTTTGTGAAAAGTAATGATTAAGAGTAGAAATTAATAAAAAAGTAATTGTTTCATGAAATTCAATTACTTTTACTCAGTTACTTTGAAACTCTGCTTACAAAGTTATGAAGCTGGAGTTCCATGTGATACTTGAATTTCTACATTAATTTTACTATTATTATTTCTTAGTTTGTTTCTTTCTTCTTTCTTAATCCATTTGTGTTCTATTCAAATGAAACAAAAGTTGTAGGCTACTCTAAATGTTGTATATTTGTCAGGATTGAAAACTCAGCTACAAGTGGGGCTCTGCAGTAAGGGGAACTGAACTGTTTTGAATACGATACAGATCTGTGCCACATGCAGTTCACCCGCTTTTCCCAAATAAAATAACATCATGGATGAAGTAGCGTTAGAGTGGCAGATAGTCAGAGCAAACGCCACACCGTTCTTCGGCATATTCCAAAGCAATGTGCATCAGTCACTCTTTGTTCTGTTAACCGCTCTAGTAAGTTGCATATTGCTATGCTGCTATAGTAAGGAGAAACTCTGAGAATCGCAAGTGCTATTCTCATGAGAGATGTTCAAACTCTAATCCTTGAAAGATATTCAAGTCTGGGAATAAAGATTTATTCTAATTTACCTGTAGATGTAGACATTCCAAACACTAGCAGTAATTGAGAACTAGAAGTGGGGGTGGCCACACAAACTTATGACAACAAAAAGTGCCCGAGTCTGAGGGCTAATGTGGGGGAGGGGGGAACACATCAAAATTGAAAAACTATAGCTACAAAATGGGAAGCTTTTGATGCTCTATGAGCGAAATTCAGTAGAGACGTAAATGTTGACAGTCTATCAACTAATCTGTGTACTCTCTCCCCACCTATACAATATCTATGCCGACCACATCATGAAGAGAGCGCTTGATGGTTGGTCTGGTCGTATCTCAATTGCTGGATGAAAAATCAATAACTTGTGTTTTGCTGACGATACCACACTCATTGCCAGTAATGAAGATGAGCTTGCAGATTTACTTGCAAGAGTAAAGGATGCAACTCTCATTTACAGATTAGAAATCAATTTGAAGCAGACCAAACTCATGATCATTGATTGTGGAAATCAAGTACACCTCACAAGTCGATTAAAGGGAGTGGGGTTGGTTAATGACCTTCTATATCTTGGGTCATATATAAATGACACAGGAAATTGTGAGAAAGAGATAGATGTGGTTTGTCCTGGGACATGCGGCTATGAGTAGACTAACTAAGATCTGGCAGAAAAGGGCAATATCCAAAATCACAAAGATTCGATTGGTTGAAGCACTAGTATTTTCCATGGTCTTTTACAGTTGTGAGACATGGACCGTCAAGGCTAAGGACAAAGACCACATGGATGCCTTTCAGATGTGGTGTTGGCGTAGAATGCTATGTGGACCGAAAGGAAAACAAATGAGTCCATCATTAAAGAGCTCAAGATAGTGAAACGTCTCTCTACACGAATCAGTGAAAGAATACTTCAATTATTTGGACATATCTTAAGAAGGGATGGACACAGCCTGGAAAAGTCCATCATAGAAGGCAAAATAGAAGGCAGAAGACCATGTGGAAGGACAGCAAGCAGGTGGCTAGATCAGACTAGGAAGATAACCGGCCTTCGTATTGATTGAGAATGTTCTAAGAAAAGCTGAAGATCGATTTGGATGGCGACATTTTGTGAAGCATGTAACTCTCTAGAGACAAAACAATGGGGTCATGGCACTGAGTAATATGTAATACGACTGATGATGATAAAAAACTTCCACCAAAGGAACAATAATTACATATGTATTACAATTAAATAGAAGTACGGCGTGATTGTACTAGTTATTAAAATGTCATTCAGTATTTGACTACACTGACTAAGTGAGATTGACAATTGCATGCGGCAAGTGGGTGAGTCATACCCCAATATCCATAACCTCTGCTACATGCTGCTGCTACTTGCTGCGACGAACGACATTTTGTGCATATTTCCGCTAAGTGTTTGTCGTAATGATTAAATAAATTAAAGGAAATAATTACTGAACAACAACAGGGTTTGTATAATAGTTTTGTTTATAATTCTTTGTTTCAGGCGATTTTTTAAATAACTGTTATGTTCTTCACTGTACCAAAACTTAAAAAATAATAATAATAATCAGGTGGCTAAAATGGAATCAAAACTTATTTTTGTCCCCACACTAATCGTCGCCACTGCTTGCGAAGTCGAACGACATCAAGAATCTGCTATCATACATTTCTTTGCCATAGAATACAATGTGATATGAAAACTTCACTAATCCACAACGAGAGTGACAAAGATGATGATGTAGATCCTTATTTGTGTATTGGAAGTGTCTCTCAAATTGTCTTTATAATAAATTATTCAAACTCTTTTCAGTCGTGAAATTATCAGTGTTTCATCCCACTGAGGCAGTGTCAGTGTCGCACCTATCCAAGACTATGGCGGCTATAACATGCAGTGGTTATGTTACTTCCCAATATATCAAATTTTTTTCTAGATTAAAACCTTGATGAGTAAAGATGATGATAATAATACACAAAAATAGGTGGATGAACTGCTAGTGAGTTTGCGCAAATTGTGTTTCCCAATAATAATCCTTTTTAGAGCTTGGCCTTGCTACCTGGAACACCTCATATACACATCAATAGTAACTGTTATTCAACCAAACAAGGAGCAGTCGACAGAATATCTTCAATTTGTCATTAGAATAACATGAAATACTAACCTGTGCAAATAGCTAGCGTCATCTTTTGGTATTGGCTTGGATGGCTTTCTCTTTCGATAGTGGGCAGTAGTCCTCTTTGATGGTAGTGGCAAAATGAAAAGAGCCATCACGAGAGTAAGAAAGAACAGAATAGCAGCTAGGAGAAGATGGTGAGTAAGCTGATAGGGGCACGGCAATGACACAGTCAGCAGTGCCAGTATTGGACACCCAACTACCCCCCACGTCAGTAGGGACCACACAGTGAAAGATTCACAGAGTTTATTGCTATATTCCTCTTCATCAGCAAACTGTTGTCTCAAGAAAATTTCACAGCATGGCTTTAATGAAGAGGAAAACATTTCAAAAAATGTGACCAACAGAAGAATTGTCATGAAAGTATCTGTCAATGATCCACTCTCCCTCCTGATGACAGCTGTAAAGGTAATTTTATCCTCTGTATTATCTTGAGAAGTATTATCTGCTTTCAGAGATAGAAGTGTTCGTAACTTAATCTGTTCAGAACTTCTAGTACAATTAAGAGACATGTTTTCTGTTCCTTTATTCTGAGTAGGATTTAATTCAGAGATTTTAGCATTCCCATTCTTTACAGTGGATGAAGAGGGATTTGTTCTCTGGCATGGCAATATCTGCTGTTTGAGTGAATTCTTTTGTAAGATTAGTAAATTTACCTCCATGCCAAGAGATCTTCCTTTCATAGTTTCTTTACTCTTTGTAAATGAGTTCAGGCCAGCTGAATTATCTTTCTTTACCCTATGAAATATTTGATGGGTTATAAATGTTTTATTCCCGACTTTGTTCTCAGGT
This sequence comes from Anabrus simplex, assembly GCF_040414725.1. NCBI lineage: Eukaryota > Metazoa > Arthropoda > Insecta > Orthoptera > Tettigoniidae > Anabrus > Anabrus simplex. The sequence continues at coordinate 7,057,939 of NC_090270.1, forward strand.
TGAATATGACGATTAAAATACTGACTTTGAAATTTTTTTATTGGTGTTTCAGTTCTCTGTTGAAGGAGATCATTATTAGAATATTTTTCAGATCCAGTGAGATTAATTAAATGATTAGAATCTACTGACAATATTTTTGATATTTTTCTCCAAGCATTTCTATCTGTTATTGCACTGTTCTTAAAGTCATCTTTGTTGTAATGTTGTGGTATATTATCATAAATAGAAGAAATTCTGTCAGGTTTTATGTAATTATTATTATTATTATTTTTTACAACCCTATTCCAAGGTGATAAAATATGAATATGACTTTTTTGTGCTGATATATTCTTCCAGTTACTATTCCATAATGTTCCATTATTCCCTCTATCATATTTATTGAGCAAAATATTATTTTTTCCTTCATTCTGACTTACACCATCAGAAGGATTTGATGGAAGCCCACTGTAGGGAACAATGATGGAACTTTCATGTACTACTGTTTCTGAAGTTTCATCTGATATGTTGGTGAAATCATGTCTAGACTTATTAAATTTGCTGGTATGACTGAATGAAAAGTTATTTCTTTCAACATCAGAAAAATATTTTAAATGAGGAGCAGAATTCATCCCACTGGATGATGAGTTGAAAAGATTATGTAGATTATTCTCTTGAGACAAATAAGTATTATTTTTGTTGACAGTAAATAACTTTTCTACTGATTTAGACCTATTTTGTTTATCTTTCTTTATGTACCCATCATTTTCTGTGTTATTAGTTTTGAAAGGAGGTATTTTAAATCTAAGGGTGTGCTTAGGAAAAGGTCCTGTATGTTTAATAGAAACATTTGACCTATTTAGAACCATGTTCTTCTCAAAAACTTCTGAGACGTTGCTGTTATTTCTGGAATGAGTGTTGGCATTACTGTCTACAAGCTTATTTACTCCATTATTTTGCTCCAAAGTATTGAAAGTCATGCTTGTAGAAGTGTCTTGTTTGAATGACATTTCTCTTCTGCTTCTACAGTGGGTGACATCAGAAGAATCTTGATGTGGAGGAACATACATTAAACAACTGCATGCTGCTAAACTGATAGTTAAAGTTCCTGAGATAAAAACTCTTTTCCACTTCCTATCCAGCATATGCTTTCCTAATGAGGAAAACAGAGCAATAAAAATTATTGTAATCCAGCTTTTAATGCCTTGAATCAACCCCACTTCAAAAATCCCCAGTCCCATAAATTTTAGATAGAGGGACAGAAATGGAATAATACAGCTGCGTGCCACTGTTATAAGGACTAGAAAAATAAGCGTAACTACGAAACCTTGCGCAGTCATACTTATACATTTAAATTTTTTATGGCTGGGTGAGAAATATGTACAAGGGTACACGATCTGATATTGTTTTCTGGTTAGAATATATGCCACAATTCACACTCTGCTATTAATACAGATTAAATTTTGAGTCATTTACAAAGTAATAAGCAATACTGACGTTATTTTAAAATAACTTTAATTATCACAAAGTCGAACGATACGTATCCATCAGACTGTGCAACGATGACACTAATTTAAATGGCCCGCACTTGTTGATCACTGCACGAATAACCAACACAGCGTAGAAAAAGCAATTGTAAACGTTCCGGGAAAAAGCTGATGATAAATAGAATATTTTCTGTTTTTTTTAAGAAGAACATAACTTCTTTCACATGAATGTATTATCACCTCCCGTGGCCCGTCCGTCACTGAACTACACAACAACCGCATATCGCAGTTTGCGGTTTTGCTCGCGGAAGTGACAAGTGCGTTGTCGTGCTGCATGTTGGTGTCAGTGATCTGTATTGGTGTGCATCCTGTGCTCATGTCGCTGCTTGGTAGGCAATTGTTCGGATATGAGCTGCTGAACTTCGTACAAGCAATTGGTAGTGACGAGATTTTGCCACGATGGCCGAGCCGGCTATAAACACTGCGAATTTGACCGTGGATCAAAGCGAAAGGCCGCAAATGGAGGTATGTAAAATATCCAGAAAATGTCGCTTAAATGACTGCATGGGTGCTATGTTGCGACAATACGATTAACGACATTTGTTTATGCCTGCGGGTTGTCTAATGTCAACGTCGCCAGGAATAGTTAGTAACCTGCAACGTTTACGTTTTTTAAAAGGACAAGATACCGGTATCTTGAATAAGCAAAACTTGGTTGGTAGCGACTGCATGTACTATGTGCTGTTTGTCCAGCAGTTTTTGCTGTTGATTGAAAATGTGCATAAATATACCTGTATCAGAAAAATACACTCATGTAATCGAACGACACTTGCTTGGCTACTAAATTACTCTTAGCGGTTTTGATTGGCAAGTTCTTAACCTCGTATATATTTAGTTGCTAGGAATTTTTATGACCGAAATTTAGTTACATGCCAGCCTTATGTATTCCAGGTAACTTCCCAAACTACAGTTGCTGATATTGAATTTCAAGCTTCACAAGTAATTGAACGACTTGAAGAGGCCATAGAAAAGGCTGAAGATGGAGGTGGAGGACCCAACAGTGGACAGTCATGGAGAAATTCTCATGGATTTCTGCCTACTTCAAGTAAAACTACCGAAGAAATTCTTACTGTCATAGAGGTGATTTGTTTTAATTCAAGTGTTGCTAACTAATTTGTTGATTCATTTTTAACAGTGTTTATATTTTTTCATGTGGATTTCAATGATTTTTAAGTGGTGACTGTGATGCCATTGACAAATATGCTATTCCCCCCACCTTAAACAACTTTTCTTTAAACCCAGCAAGTGGCCGCACAGTTCGGATCACATAGTTGTGGGCTTGCATTCAGGAGATAGTGAGTTCGAACCCCACTGTCAGCAGTCCTGAAGATGTTTTCCATGGTTTCCCATTTTCACACCAGGCAAATGCTGAGGCTACCCTAATTAAGGCCACAGCTGCTTCCTTCCCACTCCTAGCCCTTTCCTCTCCCATCGTTGCCATAAGACCTGTATGTGTCGGTGCAATGTAAAATAAATTGTAAAAAAAAACTTTCTAAGAACTGTCATTAAATGTTTGAGGAGATTAGATTTATTCTAGACTTGAAGAAACTTACCTCCCACAGTATAAGGCTGTGGTTGCATTTGTTTGGAATATCTACCATCCCTCCGTGATATGTTACACCTTATCAAGACAGTATGATGATCACTCTGAACCCATTATTTCCCCAGAACAAACGCATTAAAATACATGCGATTTCATTACAGACTGTTATGCCTTTCAGCGTTCAGTCTGCAACTTCCTCCACAATCCTGTACTTTCCCTAGCTCTGTAGTCTTCTTTAGCTTCACTTTTGTCCGGCCTCACGCTGTAGGGGGCAATGTGTCCGCCTGTCACCCGGCGGCCCCGGGTTCGATTTCCAGCTGGGTCAGGTTTTTTAAATTTTAAATGATTAATATCCCTGACCTGGGGATTGGGTTTTTGTGTCGTCCTTAATGATCCTTTCCTCACATTCAACCCTTTACACTCCTGCCATTTCCAAATACACGCAGGCTCACAACATATAGCGCAAAGTAGGAGCAAAAGATCTTCTTAGGTCGATGTCCCAAATATAATTAAAAAAGAAACATTTCTTATCATTAAATCAATAGAGACTGAGTCTAGCCATCATCACCTTGTTCTCCCTTTACTTCTCTCACCCTCCATGCTCTGGTCCATTATTCTCCTCGGTAGCCTACTCTCCTCCATTTGGTTCACGTGCCCCCCCACCCCTAGCCCAAGCCAGCTCATATATTTAGTTTTTTCTAACAGCCTTTTTCTCATTACGAGCACCCTCCTGCCATTGTTCCTACCTATTTGTACCAGCAATCGTTCTTCATTCTCAATACTTTCATGTATGGTACTTCTAACTTCCCGAGTAGACCCAGCTTTCATTCCCATACAGCAAAGTTGATCTGAAAACTGACCAATGTAAGGATAGTTTTGTTTGACAACTGACTTCTATCTTACAGAATACCGTTTATCGCAATTACAAGCTCATTGCATTTGCACCGAGTATATTTCAGTCTTGGAAATGGCAATTTTCATATCTTACTCCCTGCACCCCTATTCAACCTCCAAGATATACTGCAGACTTTTGTGCAGCCTGTGTGTTAGCCGTTTGGTGTAAAATGAGGCTTTAAAAAAAAAAACTCAAGTGTGTTTTCCGCATAAGAATCCAATTGTGCATTTCGGAGATAAATGGCTGAGTGTGATGATATCACTTCAGCAGCATGTGTCCAACAAGATTATTGCTGCTCCTAAATAAACCTGTGTTAGTTGCAAGATGCCTCAGTGTTGTCCAATGCCATTAGTGTTTTTTTCTTGCCCTTGCATTTAAGTACAACAGATATTAGAAGTGAGTTTAAAAACTACTACTTAGTGTTTTTCTTCGCACTGCAGGTACAATTTTCTATATACCTTTCCCCAATTTTGCTGATGAAAGGTGTCGTTAGGGGACACATTGGTTGATACCGTGTCCTCTCTCAGCTAGTCCAGTCACTGTTTCTTGGGTCATCCACAGGAGCAGGTTCCTGCCAGTTGAAGGTATAAGGCTGTTTTGGCTGCAGAGTGCTCATTACTGCACGTGACCATACTAGTTTAGACGGGCTTCTTGCATCTTGTCTTTGATGGGTGCCTCTTCCATGACTCCGTGTGCGTCATCATTTCTAACATGGCCCAGGCATGTAAGACCCGGTACCAATCAGATCAGATTCATCTCCATCTCCTTGAGATGCAAGGTGTTTTCATTTTTCATGGGGGTTGGCCAACATTCAGGTCCATAAAGGGCAAGTGAACATTCAAATTTCTTGTATATCTTGGATTTCAGATGAACAGTGACTTGCATTCATTCAGCCAGGCATGGAGCGAGCAAGGTGCTTGAATATGCCAACTTTGTTTAAATTTTGGTCATTGACCCTGATGGATCCATTTGTCTGGAGTCCGCACTCTATGTACTCCATTTTCTCAATGTGTAATGTGAGTTCATTTTCAGCCAACCGGGCTTCCCATTCTCGGACGTTTCTGAAGGCTGTGCTGTTCATCATTAGCCAGGAAGATATTGTAAGTGTACAGGAGCAACTAGGGCTGCTACACGTGAATGTCTTCCTTCACCTTGTCCACACAGAGGATGAAGAGCAGGAGCGAGGGAGCAAGGCCCTAATGGATGCCAACATGGGTAGGGAAAGGGCACAAAAATGTGACAGGACATTGTACCACACTGGTGGATTGTGATAAAGGAGCTGTGCGCAGTGAATGTATACTTTTGGCACATGATTTAACTGGAGCCTGTGCCAAATGAGTTCATCAGAAACCCTATCAAATGCCTTTTCTAGGTATAAGAAGGCAGTGTGAACTTGCTTGTTCTTCCCTTGCAGTCTGGCGGCATGAATGGCATCTGATATGCCACGTCCCTTTACAAAATTACATTTATTACGTGTTAGAGTGATGATGCTACAGAGATGAATGGGGCAATACATTCACTGGTATCTCCTTTGGCCTTCTACATAGGTATTGCTATGCTGGAGGTCCAGCCCTGGGGAACCACGTCTCCTTCCACAATTCAATTGAACAAGGATGTCAGAATTTCAGCAACATGCTGACCAAGCATCTTCCATTTCAACTGGAATATTGTCTGGGCCTATTGCGTTCCCATTCCTTATCCTGTTGACTGCCCGCTGAACTTCTTACATTGAGATGGCTGGTGCTGGTCGAAGGATGTATTCAGCACTATTAATTGACGCATAGGGAAATTCCTCAGTACTGATCTTTCCAAAGTAGTCTCTCTGTTGTTTCAAAATGGTAATAAACTCTTGGAAGACTTGGTGATTTTCATCTTTGATATGTATGACATGGCCTACATCTTCTGTGGAATGTTTATGGTATTTGACGAGGTGGAATATTTTATTTGCTTCCTAAGGTTTGTTCAGCTTCTCATAATATGTTCTTTAAAAGGACAACAGAATTAAGTGGCTATGGTCCTTGGCTATTGCAACAGCTTGTTTTGCTGTAGACTTGGTGATCTTATAGTGTTCGAGATCAACATTGAGGAGTGAAGCCTACCAGATCTTCACAATGCAAACGTAATGTAAACTTAAAATTACCTTTAACCTAGAAGTTTGGGGCCATGTTATCTAATGCATCGATGTAAACTTAACTGCGGGTCCATAAAATTAACGGATTGCAAACTCCAAGTTCTTGTGGTTAATTTTACATTACGTTTAAGAACCAGCTAATCAGAGTAGATGTAAACATTTGTAATTCTCTTTCAGAACTATCCTTGTTTGTATGTATAATAAAAGGGAAATGAGAGAAAGCCTTTGACAAAGAAAACTGGAAACAGCTCTTTAGGAACATGAAGAATATAGGACCAGAGTGAAGGGACAGAAGACTCATTTTACTCCTGTACAAAACTCAAAACACAGTATTAGAAATCAATGGTAATGTTGCTTGATGATGATGCTTGTTGTTTAAAGGGGCCTGACATCGAAGGTCATCGGCCCCAATGGTAATGTTAAGTCAGCATCCATTAGAAGAGGAGTGAGACAAGGTTGGGTATTACTCCAGCCCATCTGACAACATATTTCTAATGTTATAAGTAAGTGGAAGTAATAAAATCTTACTTGGAATGCGTCTCAGAGGAGAGATGTGTTCATTGTGACGTCCCGCCCCAAGAAGTACATTTACTTTTATAACCTAATAAAGAGTATTACACGCCATTTTCATTTCTGAAGTAGCTACTTGCATTCCTATTGGCCGGTGTAAAGTGGCACATGATCTCGTTCCCGTCAATAATGTTAATCATAATCTGTTACCAACCCCAGCACAATAAAAGCGCAAGAAAAGCTGTCATCCTTATATCACAGGTCTTGTCCAGGTCCTATCCTACCGTCCGCATGTCAAGAACCATTCCAGACCAATAGTTTTTCCATGCAAAACTAGAGGCCTAGGGCCGCTTCGCGGCTTCTAATGTGGGGGCTTACGCCCCCAGACCCCCTTTGCTTGTCCCTATATCACTGGTCTTGTTCAGGTCCTACCTTAACGTCCGCACGGCAAGAACCAGTCCAGACCATTCGTGTTTCCACGCGAAACTAGAGGCATAGGGCCACTTCGCCTCCAGACCCCCTTTGCTTGTCCCTGTATCACTGGTCTTGTCCAGGTCCTATCCTAACGTCCACACGGCAAGAACAACTCCTCACCAATTGTGTAATAGTAATCACCACCACCAGCTATCGAAGCACCACTCGCTCATTAGTTCCTAAGTACAAAGGTTGGCAGCACTGAGCTCCGCTTGACAACATCCTTCCCGAGAAGGCTGCAAGCATGTAAACAAATGACAGTCGTTCCGCGGGTGTGCAAGCCTTGTCAGCCGGGCTGGAGTAATGATCAAGGTTGTGCGCTATCTCTATTTTTGTTCAACATTTTCATTGAGGCCATATCAGAACTGAAGCCAAAAAAAAAGGAATTATAATTAATGGACAAGAAACCCACTGTATAAGGTTTGCCGATGACATTGCATTAATTGCAGATTCAGAGAGGGAAATAAGTACAATGCTACGAGTTTTAACATCAACACTACAAGAATCAAAATTGAAACTGAACATCTCAAAAACAAAAGTGTTAGTTGTTGAGAAATCAACTGAGGAGATACTAATACACATTAAGATAGATGATGAAACTGTACAAGAAGTAAGTCAGTTTTGCTACTTGGGAAGCATTATCACACAGGACAACAGGTGCACCACAGAAGTCAGGAGGGGCGTTCAGTAACACGAAACAGCTTTTGACAAGCAGGTACATTAACATTAAAATTAGGAAGGAATTTGCCAAAATGTTTGTGTGGAGTGTTTTGTTGTATGGTTGTGAAACATGGGTTTTAGCAAAACAGGATATGAAACGCCTGGAAGCAATGGAGATGCGCATATGGAGGAGGATGCTGAAAATAAGTTGGACAGAGAAAAAGTCAAACAATAGGGTCCTTAAGGAAATAGATGAAACAAGGGAATTGATCAGCACTGTAGAAAAGAGGAAACCCAAATTCCTTGGCCATACACTTCGACATAACACATTCCTCACGACTATGCTCGAAGGAAAAGCTCTGGGTAAGAAGGGAAGAGGAAGGCAGAGCATGAAGTATCTGGATTCCGTGATGGACAGGCTGAATTTGAAAAAATATGTTGACCTGAAACGCTCAGCAGAAGAGAGACAAATGTGGTGTCATGACAAGACCTTGCCTTTAGAATATGAATGAAATGAATATTTACAAACACGCTGTACTGAAAGGGAATACTAAGACTTCACCTGCAGTAGCGTGAATATGGTTCAAGATGTTATTCCAGACATCCTCTACCGGGCGAGTTGGCCGTGCGGTTAGGTGCGCACGGCTGTGAGCTTGCATCTGGGAGATAGTGGGTTTGAATCCCACTGTCGGCAGCCCTGAAGGTGGTTTTCCATGATTTCCCATTTTCACACCAGGCAAATGCTGGGGCTGTTCCTTAATCAACATTAGAACCGCCGGAGCGGTAAAAATGACCGCTATACGTTTTCAAAGCCTTATTTTGACCACATTTTCTGTCGTATTGCAAAGAGCTCCAGTGACTTTTCCTGATTACCGGTCAGAATCATCCATATTAAATGTAATTAATTCTGCTTCATTGGTTAGGACGCAGGTAACGAGTATACCAGAACCGCTGGAGCGGTCATTTTGACCGCTGTATTGATTATCATAATAAAATGTATTAGAACATGTGCTTATTCCTCTGGTTGAGATAACATTTGTTTATAATTATTCCCCCTGCAATAATGTAAGCACAACTATGAAACTCTGATAGTCTATCTACAGCCATTGTTCATTCTTTTCTTTATAATTTTTCTAAAGGCAGCTAATGGGTCACTCTCCTCTGAACCGGGCGAGTTGGCTGTGCGCGTAGAGGCGCGCGGCTGTGAGCTTGCATCCAGGAGATAGTAGGTTCGAATCCCACTATCGGCAGCCCTGAAGATGGTTTTCCGTGGTTTCCCATTTTCACACCAGGCAAATGCTGGGGCTGTACCTTAATTAAGGCCACGGCCGCTTCCTTCCAACTCCTAGGCCTTTCCTATCCCATCGTCGCCATAAGACCTATCTGTGTCGGTGCGACGTAAAGCCCGTTGCAAAAAAAAAACTCTGAGAGTAGCGAACATTCTTCAACTGTCACAATTCCATAATGATATACGTCATTTTGATGTCAACATTACAACCTGGTACTGAAATTCAGCATTTAGACTGCAATTATGCCTGGTGTAGGCCAAGAACTGAAAGTTTTCTATTGTTCTATTACACCAGTAGAAAATGTAATACGAAAAGCTGGAAAAAAGACAGGACGCATCAACACAAGCCTCCCAGGACCAAGTAATACGTTACTAGGTACAGATGGCATCACGGAGTGGACTGTAGGAGAGTTTGTGAAGTCTACACCTGGCAGGATGCTTTATCACAACATCTTGAAAGAAAATCCAGGACCTACTCCATACTGAAAGCGGTATGTTTCTGACGACAGTGTAGCGTGTGCATGGCGTGTTTTTATTGATGAATCTATATTGAAACACATCAAACACTCTACGGAAACTGAAGCAAAATGCGTTTTAGGAGATAAATTGTGGCGTGTAAATTTAGAAAACTGGAGGCATTCATTGGCTTAGTGTATGCTCATGGTGTACTTGGAGCCAGTAGCACTAAACCTGATGAACTCTGGTCTAAAAAGTGGGGGCCACCATTCTTCAGTGAAACAATGGGGAGGAACTGTTTTCGAGAAATCCAAAGGTTTTTGTGTTTCGATGTCGGAATTACAAGATTAGAACATTTGAAAACTGATAAATTTGCATTAGTATCAAAAGTATGGAACAAATTCAATGAAAATTGTCAATTGTCTTATATTCCAGGTGAAAATCTGCCTGCTGATGAGCAGCTTTTTCCAAGGAAAATAAGGTGCCCATTCTTACAATACATGCCCAACATACCAGATAAATCTGGAATTAAATTTTGGCTTCTTGTGGATGTTGACTCAAAGTTTCCGTGCAGTGGGTTTCCTTACCTAAGAAAAGACGACCTCAGACCACGTGACGATGCTCTACCCGAAAGTGTAGTAATGAAGTTCGTGGAGCCGTTTCAAAAGAAGGGGCGAAAGTGACTACAGACAACTTTCTTTGCAACAGTGAAACTTGGTAAGAAGTTGAAAAGTAATGGTACGGATGTTGTTGGAACCATTAGATGATCAAGGAGACAAATTCCTAAAGCTCTGAAGGCTATGAAAGCTAGTCTTTACGACTCAACTCTCCTGAAACATTCCAATGAAACAACATTCCAAACGAAACAAGAACGTCCTTCTATACTTTACTTTGCACTCAGAAGTTGAACTTCAAGCTAATCCCAAAAGGATTCTTGAAACAGAAGACTTCTACAATACAAAATAAATGTGGACATGGTAGATCAAATGGGAAGAAAATATACTGTTCGATCTGTTACACGAAGATGGCCTGTTCATGTATTTCATAATATTCTTGACTTGGCAGCGATCAACTCCTTAATGTCAGGCTCCATGGCTAAAAGGTTAGCATGTTGGCCTTTGGTCACAGGGGTCCTGGGTTCAATTTCCAACTGGGTCGGGAATTTTAACCAAAATTGGTTAATTTCCCCTGGCACGGGGACTGGGTGTATGTGTCGTCTTCATCATGTATCCTCGGACACATCCCGGCACTAAAAGCCATACGCCATTTCATTTCAACTCCTGGATCATTTTCAAACACTGGCAGGGAAGAAGATCAGTCGCTGAAATGACATCCTGAAACTAGCAATGGAGCTTCGTGTGGGGTACATGGGATCAAAACCTAAGTCTGTGGATACAGAACCCCAATTTAGGAAGCCTGTGGAAGGAAATGTACAGAATAGGCAATGCCAAATGAGGAAATGCAGGAATAAGACAAGTTTTACCTGCAGAAAGTGCAAACAGCGAGTGTGTGGTTCTTGCTCAAAGGACATAATTAAGGTCGTGGTATGTAGTTCCTGCTTCTAAAGAAGCAGGATTGCATCAGCGTGGGCAAATACACTGAAGGAAAAGAAAGAGACAAATAGGTTGTGGTACGTGGATTTGGCAAACATGTTTCACGTCATAAATTGCACTAAATGGAATGTTACAGTAATTTTATTTTTTGATAATGAGTAATACTAATAACTATTTTACCGGTTAGACTAAAAGAATTTGAAGTAAAAACAATGTTTGTTTATTAGATAAGTGTGTTTCACAGAAATGTTTTTGTGTTTGTAATAAATTAGAAAAATATTACATTTGCAATACTATTAAATAATTTGAGTCTTTTCCGTGTTAGATCCCATAATTAATGTTTTATAAACATATTTGAAATGATGATAATGAGTTACTATACGTATTGAGAATAAAAATATTAATTCCAATACAGCGGTCAAAATGACCGCATCGGCGGTTTTATGTATACAGTATGTTCTGGCGGTCCTAGTGTTAAGGCCACGGCCGCTTCCTTCCCATTCCCAGGCCTTTCCTATCCTATCGTCGCCATAAGACCTATCTGTGTTGGTGCGATGCAAAATAAAAAATAAAAAAAAGACATCCTCTATGGGTTGGCCAGGGTCAAAAGAACTACTAAGGGTGGCCAGCAACTCACACTGGTTTGTTCAAGGCCTGTGGTGGGGGGCGGCGAAGGGATGACTTTTGCGTTTGAGGTAATTACACTGAAGCTGCCTGTAACCAGTCTGGGAGACCTGTCCGTCACTGTAACAGGTAGGTAGGCTGATCACTTTTTTGAAGAAGGTGTTGGCAACAGCAAGATCGTGACCTACTGCACATTGAAGGATTGAGAGCCTTCATTGTTACGAGTGCCAAATCCTTGACCACGTAGCATTGTGGATATCCCTACGCATTAATCTCACATGGACGTTCAGGTCTCCGTCAATGAACAGAAGTTCACTCCAGGCACTCGAATGTAAATGATCATGCACGTTCCCAGAATTCTTTCTTCTCATAATCTGAACAGCCTGCTTGAGGCACATTGGCAGAAACTATCCAAATGGTGGTATTTTTTTTTTTTTCCTAGTTGTTTTACGTTGCACTGACACAGATAGGTCTTATGGCGACGATGGGACAGGAAAGGGCTAGGAGTGGGAAGGAAGCGGCCGTGGCCCTAATTAAGGTACAGACCCAGCATTTGCCTGGTGTGAAAATGGGAAACCACGGAAAACCATCTTCAGGGCTGCCGACAGTGGGGTTCGAACCTACTATCTCCCGAATACTGGATACTGGCCACACTTAAGCGACTGCAGCTATCGAGCTCGGTAATGGTGGTATTGTTGGTCATCTTGAGCCTTGACTGAGAGCAGCTGGTTGGTGATGCAATCAGTGACTTCGTTTTGATTAAAAGCGATTTCTCTAGAACATTTATTGACATTTCAGGCAACAGCTGTACTGAATTCCTTCACTTTACCTCTTTTTCCTGGTTAGAAAATTCCTTATTTGTGGTTAAGTATATAATATTCCTCTTTAAGAAAAAAAAAAAGCAGTATTTCCTGTTAATACTTTTTTTCTTTTTTTTACAATCTGCTTTTCATTGCACCGGCACAGATAGGTCTTATGATGGCGAAGGGAGGGTAATGACTTTCACAACACGGTAATATAACTGTTGGCAGTACATGATAAACTTGCAAGTCGTGAAAGATACCTGCAAGACATTGTATTGGCAAGTGGGGTCCCTTCAGTGTATAGTTGGTGACTTAGAATGCAACCCAACGGCTGGGAAACCACTGCCTTCAGTAGTAATGGGGGAGAAATAGTTAAGTTGCTCTCTTAGTGACTACATTTAGTGTTACATAGTAGGGCTTATATTATCTGCAAAACTTTTAGTGACACTTCATTTTACGGGGGTGAGGAGTAAGGAGGGAGCTACAACGGTTCCGGTAATATTGCCAACTGAATGAAAATAAAATCTGAATTGAATCGATAGTATGATCAATCAATATGACTTTTTTAAATCGTCGTTTCCATGTAGAAGTTCTCGGTTGTTCCTGTGATGTATTTTGGATTTTCCTCACTCATGTTCAAACTTAATCTATATTTTGAATTGGCTGTGTAAATAACAGCAATATTTTAAATGTTGCAATTGTACCGCCAGATGTCTCAGGGCGATTCATATTTTTGTAAGAATTGTACAATATTAGAAGGATCCACCTTTCAATACTTCGTTGTAAGTTGAACTAAAAAGAAGTCACAACTTGTTTATTGGGACCGGTTTCGACACATTACAAGTGTCATCATCAGCCAAATAGTAAAGTAGGGCAAGATATAAAGATCTTAAAACAACTAATACATTGAACACAGGCAAAAAATTAACATTGATTCATATCGTAGCAATTCAGTTACTGTCCAAAACACAATGATCGCAGTCAAGAGAGTAAACAGAACATCATTGTCTTGCGCCGAAAACAAATATAGTTGAAGTTCACAAGCAGGTCAAGTATGCAATTATGTAGAGTCATTGCTAGACAGGTCTTGTAGGCATTTGTTTCTCAGGCCGAAGAGTAAAAGGTGACGTAATTGAAGTCTTAGGAAAACAGTGTAGGATTTAATTTCGTCAAATTCAAAGTAGATATATAAGTTTGAGAATAATTTAAAACATTAAAAAGAATAAAGCCAAATAAAAATATATTAAAAAGGAAGAAATAATAAAAGAAAATTGGAATGTGAGGATCAACTCGAAACAACTTGCCGTAGTAATTGATAGATGAATGGGAGATGATAAAGAAAAAATTGGGGAACGTTTATTAGAGGGTGGTGGTGGTGGTGGTGGTGATTATTGCTATTAGAGGAAGTACAAATGGGTAAATATCTTCTATATAACACAAAACCGAGGAAAAAAGAGGAAAATGAAGATATCGGTAAAGGGAGACGAAGGGCGTGAAAATGAAAGACTCCCTAGCCCTCGCAAACCTAATAGCGTCGGGGTCGGAAAAGAACAAGAGTTGACCAAGGGAGGTCGGACAGGATAGATGAAAGTGAGGAGCCTGGCACAAGTAAGTGAAAGCAATGCCAGGACTCAGCTAAGGGCCCCGTGGTCGCCAACCCACGCTCCGAAATTCAGAGCCCCTGGGGCTAAGAGAGTGGGAGGGAAAAGGAAGAGGGGGGGGGAGGAAACTAAGGAGGATCAAGGGGGGTGTTGCGGAAGGGGGAAGTGGCATGAGAGGGTATTGTGTAAATTGTGAAAGATTGATCTCTTACTTGTTGACTTCAGGTTATTTGAAATGGAGATGAGAAAATCGAAAAGGGCATTGGGCTTCTCAGAAATATCATTCAGATTAAGATTTGGATTGAAAAACTGGTCAAGGTGTATAAAACAGTTTTCGTTGATGTCTAGGAGAGGGCCTTTATTCAGAGTGCTGAGAATTTCAATATCTTGGTTTATTGTAGTGAAAACATGTTTTGTGTCATGTATGTGTTGTCCCATTGCCGAAAATCTGTTGTGCTTTATTGCATTAACGTGTTGAAGGTACCTAATTTTGAAGTTACAACTGTTTGACCTATGTAAGAAGAATTACAGTTGTGGCACTTAAAACGATATACGCCTGATTTAGAAAAGACACTTGTTCTATTTATGGTGTTGGAGTTATGTAATAATTCAAGGTTTCTATTATTAGTTCGAAAAGAAATCATGGTATTATGTTTTTTGAAGACATTAGCTATACTGTAGGTATTTGTATTGAATGTGAATGTGGTGTGAGCAGCTGGTTTAGGAATATCTTTTAAGAGTGTTGTGTTAGGGCGGTGTCTAAATTTGTTAATGATTTGTTCAATAAAATAGGTATTATAACCATTAAATTTGTCAATGGAGCAGATGATGTTTAGTTCCTTATTTAAGTTATCTTTTGATAGCGGAATTTTGAAGGCACGGTTAACCATACTGTTGTATGAGGCACGTTTATGTGACTGTTGGTGAAAAGATTCATGTTTTATGGTATTAGCTGTATGTGTGGGTTTTCTATAAATCATATATGATAATGAGGAAGGTAATCTACTTATTGTTATGTCTAGAAAATTAATTGATTTGTTTTGTTCTGTTTCAAGAGTGAATTTAATATGCGGATCAATTTTATTGACGCTATTAAGAGTAGAAGCTGCATTGATAACTCTATCATCCAGTATCACAAAAGTGTCATCTACATATCTAGCCCAAAATAATACATGTTTAAAGTCGTCATTGTTATCAATGAAATTATGTTCTAAAAAGTCTAGGTATATTTCTGCTAGGATCCCAGAGGCTGGAGAACCCATAGCCAAACCATCTTGTTGATAAATTATATTGTCAAAGATGAAGACGTTGTTAGTAACTACTAATTTTAAGATGGTCATAAAATCATTAATTTCAAGTTTGCTTAAGCAACTATGTGTTTAAATTTTTTTCAATAATAGGAAATAATTTTTTGATATTAATACTGGGATACATATTGACAATATCGAAAGAGTGTATAGAATGGTGTGGTTGGATTTTAAAGTTATTTAATTTCTCAACTAGTTCTATGGTGTTTTTTACAGACTTATTTGATAAAAAATTGTAATTATTCTTAAGAAATTTATGAATGAATTTTGCTAATTTGTAAAGTGGGCTTGGTCTGTAATTAATAATTGGTCGAATAGGGACGTCAGTCTTATGAATTTTAGGGAGAGATTTAGCGGTTGGCAGGCCTGGATTCATGCTTAATAATTTTGTTTTTTCATGTTCAGTAAATAAGAAAGAAGAGTTGTTTAGGGTTTGTTTAAGGAGACGTTGAATTTGTTGAGTAGGATCTTTCTTTATTATAGAAAAGGAATTATTACTGAAGAAATTTTTGGTTTTTTCGATATAATCAACTTTATCCACAATTACTGTAGTGTTACCTTTGTCAGCTTTTGTGATAATGAAGTTATGGTCTTTAATTTTCTTTTTAAGGTTAAGAATGTGTTTATGTTCATCGAAGGGAATAGTGTTAATATTATCGTTAGGTGTGTAAATCTTATTAAGTTTTCTTTTTACATCAAGTCTAATTTCGTCCTGTAATGCTAAAGGCATTTTTTTTTGATAGCTAATTCAGATTCAGTGATTGTATTAAAAACACTGTTATTTATATTTAAGTTAGGCCAGTTATGTTTAGGGCCTTTCGAAGGGATTAAGTTGTCATTATCATCTAAGATTGTTTTGGATAAGTTGACAACCGGGGGGTGGAACTTACTAATTATATTCTTGTGACTTTTTGGTTCATTAGATAATTTAGTAAAAGGTTTCCTTGTCATAGAGATATTTTTGAGATTGTTGAGTTTTCTGTCTAAAGTTGATTGCTTTTTGGAAGATGTAAAGAATAACTTATCGTCTACATGGGTTTGAAATAAGTCCCATTGAGCGCTTGATAGTAGGCGAGTTGCTTCGAGGTGAGATTCGTAAAGACGATTGTTCAGGAAAGATTTCTTCCGATAAAGGAATTTAATTTCATTTGGTAACCAAATCTTGTTGACTTTCTTTTGTGTTCTTGAACAATCAGAAGAATTGCGATGTCTAAAACTGGTAGGTTTAAGAAAATTAGGGGTTAAATTATGTGTGATACACTGTTTGAGAAAATTAATATCTTTGCGCAGCTTAGCAATCTTGATTTTAAGGCCTAAGTAGTTATAGGCTTTAGATTTTGCATGGTAAGCGTTATCGTTTAAAGTTAAAAACTTCATGATCGTTCCGTTTTGAATAGAGAAATAAGAAGATGTACAATATTAGAAGGATCCACCTTTCAATACTTCGTTGTAAGTTGAACTAAAAAGATGTCACAACTTGTTTATTGGGACCGGTTTCGACACATTACAAGTGTCATCATCAGCCAAATAGTAAAGTAGGGCAAGATGTAAAGATCTTAAAACAACTAATACATTGAACACAGGCAAAAAATTAACATTGATTCATATCGTAGCAATTCAGTTAATGTCCAAAACACAATGATCGCAGTCAAGAGAATAAACAGAACATCATTGTCTTGTGCCGAAAACAAATATAGTTGAAGTTCACAAGCAGGTCAAGTATGCACTTATGTAGAGTCATTGCTAGACAGGTCTTGTAGGCATTTGTTTCTCAGGCCGAAGAGTAAAAGGTGACGTAATTGAAGTCTTAGGAAAACAGTGTAGGATTTAATTTCGTCAAATTCAAAGTAGATATATAAGTTTGAGAATAATTTAAAACATTAAAAAGAATAAAGCCAAATAAAAATATATTAAAAAGGAAGAAATAATAAAAGAAAATTAGAATGTGAGGATCAACTCGAAACAACTTGCCGTAGTAATTGATAGATGAATGGGAGATGATAAAGAATAAATTGGGGAACGTTTGTTAGAGGGTGGTGGTGGTGGTGGTGGTGGTGGTGGTGGTGGTGGTGGTGATTATTGCTATTAGAGGCAGTACAAATGGGTAAATATATTCTATATAACACAAAACCGAGGAAAAAAGAGGAAGAGGTCCGACACTTCGAAAAATGAAGATATCGGTAAAGGGAGACAAGGGCCACGAAGGGCGTGAAAATGAAAGACTCCCTAGCCCTCGGAAACTTAATAGCATCGGGGTCGGAAAAGAACAAGAGTTGACCTCATTATCACAAAAGCTGACAAAGGTAACACTACAGTAATTGTGGATAAAGTTGATTATATCGAAAAAACCAAAAATTTCTTCAGTAATAATTCCTTTTCTATAATAAAGAAAGATCCTACTCAACAAATTCAACGTCTCCTTAAACAAACCCTAAATAACTCTTCTTTCTTATTTACTGAACTTGAAAAAACAAAATTATTAAGCATGAATCCAGGCCTGCCAACCGCTAAATCTCTCCCTAAAATTCATAAGACTGACGTCCCTATTCGACCAATTATTAATTACAGACCAAGCCCACTTTACAAATTAGCAAAATTCATTCATAAATTTCTTAAGAATAATTACAAATTTTTATCAAATAAATCTGAAAAAGACACCATAGAAGTAGTTGAGAAATTAAATAACTTTAAAATCCAACCACACCATTCTATACACTCTTTCGATATTGTCAATATGTATCCCAGTATTAATACCAAAAAATTATTTCCTATTATTGAAAAAAATTTAAACACATATAGTTGCTTAAGCAAACTTGAAATTAATGATTTTATGACCATCTTAAAATTAGTAGTTACTAACAACGTCTTCATCTTTGACAATATAATTTATCAACAAGATGGTTTGGCTATGGGTTCTCCAGCCTCTGGGATCCTAGCAGAAATATACCTAGACTTTTTAGAACATAATTTCATTGATAACAATGACGACTTTAAACATGTATTATTTTGGGCTAGATATGTAGATGACACTTTTGTGATGCTGGATGATAGAGTTGTCAATGCAGCTTCTACTCTTAATAGCGTCAATAAAATTGATCCGCATATTAAATTCACTCTTGAAACAGAACAAAACAAATCAATTAATTTTCTAGACATAACAATAAGTAGATTACCTTCCTCATTATCATATATGATTTATAGAAAACCCACACATACAGCTAATACCATAAAACATGACTCTTTTCACCAACAGTCACATAAACGTGCCTCATACAACAGTATGGTTAACCGTGCCTTCAAAATTCCGCTATCAAAAGATAACTTAAATAAGGAACTAAACATCATCTGCTCCATTGACAAATTTAATGGTTATAATACCTATTTTATTGAACAAATCATTAACAAATTTAGACACCGCCCTAACACAACACTCTTAAAAGGTATTCCTAAACGAGCTGCTCACACCACATTCACATTCAATACAAATACCTACAGTATAGCTAATGTCTTCAAAAAACATAATACCATGATTTCTTTTCGAACTAATAATAGAAACCTTGAATTATTACATAACTCCAACACCATAAATAGAACAAGTGTCTTTTCTAAATCAGGCGTATATCGTTTTAAGTGCCACAACTGTAATTCTTCTTACATAGGTCAAACTGGTCGTAACTTCAAAATTAGGTACCTTCAACACGTTAATGCAATAAAGCACAACAGATTTTCGGCAATGGGACAACACATACATGACACAAAACATGTTTTCACTACAATAAACCAAGATATTGAAATTCTCAGCACTCTGAATAAAGGCCCTCTCCTAGACATCACCGAAAACTGTTTTATACACCTTGACCAGTTTTTCAATCCAAATCTTAATCTGAATGATATTTCTGAGAAGCCCAATGCCCTTTTCGATTTTCTCATCTCCATTTCAAATAACCTGAAGTCAACAAGTAAGAGATCAATCTTTCACAATTTACACAATACCCTCTCATGCCACTTCCCCCTTCCGCAACACCCCCCCTGATCCTCCTTAGTTTCCCTCACCCCCCCCCTTCTCTTCCTTTTCCCTCCCACTCTCTTAGCCCCAGGGGCTCTGAACTTCGGAGCGTGGGTTAGCAACCACGGGGCCCTTAGCTGAGTCCTGGCATTGCTTCCACTTACTTGTGCCAGGCTCCTCAATTTCATCTATCCTGTCCGACCTCCCTTGGTCCGACCCCGATGCTATTAGGTTTCCGAGGGCTAGGGAGTCTTTCATTTTCACGCCCTTCGTGGCCCTTGTTTTCCTATGGCCGATATCTTCATTTTTCGAAATATCGGATCCCTTCCATTTTTCCTTTCCTTCGCACTCTCTAACCCCCCAGGGGCTCTGAACTTCGGAGCGTGGGTTGGCGGCCACGGGGCCCTTAGCTGAGTCCTGGCATTGCTTCCACTTACTTGTGCCAGGCTCCTCACTTTCATCTATCCTGTCCGACCTCCCTTGATCAACTCTTGTTCTTTTCCGACCCCGACGCTGTTAGGTTTGCGAGGGCTAGGGAGTCTTTCATTTTCACGCCCTTCGTGGCCCTTGTCTCCCTTTACCGATATCTTCATTTTCCTCTTTTTTCCTCGGTTTTGTGTTATATAGAAGATATTTACCCATTTGTACTTCCTCTAATAGCAATAATCATCACCACCACCACCACCACCACCACCACTCTCTAATAAACCTTCCCCAATTTTTTCTTTATCATCGCCCATTCATCTATCAGTTACTACGGCAAGTTGTTTCGAGTTGATCCTCACATTCCAATTTTCTTTTATTAATTCTTTCTATTTTTAATATATTTTTATTTGGCTTTATTCTTTTTAATGGTTTAAATTATTCTCAAACTTATATATCTACTTTGAATTTGACGAAATTAAATCTTACACTGTTTTCCTAAGACTTCAATTACGTCACCTTTTACTCTTCGGCCTGAGAAACAAATGCCTACAAGACCTGTCTAGCAACGACTCTACATAATTGCATACTTGACCTGCTTGTGAACTTCAACTATATTTGTTTTCGGCGCAAGACAATGATGTTCTGTTTACTCTCTTGACTGCGATCATTGTGTTTTGGACATTAACTGAATTGCTACGATATGAATCAATGTTAATTTTTTGCCTGTGTTCAATGTATTAGTTGTTTTAAGATCTTTATATCTTGCCCTACTTTACTATTTGGCTGATGATGACACTTGTAATGTGTCGAAACCGGTCCCAATAAACAAGTTGTGACTTCTTTTTAGTGCAACTTACAACGAAGTATTGAAAGGTGGATCCTTCTAATATTGTACATCTTCTTATTTCTCTATTCAATACGGAACGATCATGAAGTTTAAATCATATTTTTGTGTCAGAGGTTGCCAATACGAATCTTGAAGATAACTGAGGTCTACCAATTCTGCATTAGGGAGCCAAAGGATCACTGAAAGTTTTGCGGATAATACCTAGGTAGTAAAATAAATCTATGTTACTTGTATTCAGACAGCATCTATGTCTGTTAAATGGTCAAATAACACCATCATAGGGGATCCTGTAAAAACTGATGAGGTGTACAATGATGAGGAGTTAGTTTGCCATTGCTTTCCTCACTGGGTCAAAAGGTGTTATTGGAGCACAAGAAGCCCCATTCATAGCATCTTTCATAACATCCAGACATAACAGTCCTGCTCCAAATGTTATTGCTCCCACCCACCTGTGTTATAGATCTGCAATAGCTTTCATTTTATCATAGGATCTAATAATTCATGAAGATCCTGGCAGCCGAGGGGAATCTTCAGAAGAAGACACTTCTGTGGATCCTACAGTTGCTGCTCTTCCTCAATTGGACTCGATCTCCAAACTGGCAATAGTTACTCAGAGTGTAGCTGCATATGCCTGTGGTCTGGAGAGGTCTCACCTGCAGAGGTTGATAACGAGGGTCACTTCTGACACGACACGTTGGCTCAGTCATCTATTTCAGTAAGTACAAACCATGTTTGTTGTTACTTCATTCTCACGACACCAAGGATTGCATGATGCAGGCCAGGGTTAACCGTTGAGACAAGCGGATGTATAATAGACTGAGCAATAAGATATGAGGGCAAATCAAAAAATAAGTCACACTAGCTCGCCGCAAGAGCACACCGTATGTCATGATGGTGGCCAATGTGGAGCAAGCTACAGTAAATGCTGATATGTCCGATAGGAAGGTTGGTGTGGTATCCCATCGTGTTGTGTGTGCAGAGCGGGCTAGGCTCAGTGGCGCATCAACTGGAAGTGCATGCAGTGATCAGATTTCTATGGGCTAAACGGCTCAATTGCACGGACATTCATCATGAATTCACTGATATGGTGAGCTTGCAATTTCTCGCCCAGGGTAAGCAACTTGACGCCGGACGTGCGGATATCACGGATGAACATCGCGAAGGCAGGCCCGCAACATCCAGTACCATTGCAAATGTTGACCATGTGGATGGGATCGGTAGAGAGAATTGGCGCATAATCACTGCAGGAAATTGCCAGTGTGCTGAACATTTCGTATGGCAGTGCGTTCTCCACCAGCACTTTGGGTTTCGTAAACTGTGTCAAAGATCGGTCCCACGTCTGCTCACCAATGTTCACAAGGGAAACATTTCCAATTGTCACTGGCATTTTTGCAACAGTATTCTGTGGAGGGCAACAAGTTTCTGTGGTGAATCATCACGGGATGAAATGTGGGTCCACCACTTCACCTCCAAAACAAAACCACTGTGAAAGAAGGCCAAGGTCCAACCTTCAGCAGGAAAGGTAATGGTGACTGTGTTATTTGACATGGAGGCTGTGGTGCACGTGGAATTTATGCCAAAATTCACGACAATCAACTCGGCTTCGTATTGTCAAACGTTGAACCGGTTGCGTGAGGCAATTAAAGAAAAGTGACAGGGAACTTGCATTGTATGTTGTCATAGCCGTGTTGGCTATGAGTAGGTGGTTTCATAAATGGCCATAACTTGGAAGTGTAACTTACTTTTTGATTCACCCTCATAAGTTCAGAAAACATTTATTAAGATAATTTAACATAGATTTTCTTCTTCTTTCAATTTTATGACCGTATAGGATCACTTCACTCAGTCTGTTATCGAAGTATTGAAAATTAGGTTATACAAGTTGTACGGTATCTTTTCTTCTGTTAAAGACCCACATTTCCTTAGATTTAAAGTTGGGGCTGTTGATATATGAATTGTAGTGCTTCAGGTTTTATTTTTTCTGTGTACAGTACTGAGACTCCATTTATACTTCTCTTCCTAATGCTGGGAAGTACTTCTTTCATTCTCTTATTTCTCATGGCTACATTAGATAGTAATATTTGCCAGGTTAATTGAGATCAAAGCCAGTCAGGATTAGTAAAAATCTTGATTATCCGAAAGTATACAGTATATTAAAATTATAAAATCCTTTTAATAACAACCACCTACTCAATACATTATATTACTCATTGAATTATAAAATAATCATGAGGTGTCTTAAATAAAGGAACATGTTTCGTTCGACATAGCGAACATCATCAGCCTTAAATTACAAAGAATAGGTCAGGGCCCTGAGCTGAATGATAAAAATTGTTAAAAGAGTGACAAAGCCATAATAAAAAGTAAAATGATAACACTAGACTTGAAATTATAACAATATTTACAGATTAACAGCAAGCATTTGTAGAGGAATACTTTGAACAATGGCAGTCTATAAAGTTAAAACAAACAGAGGTTGTTAAAGTAAAAAGATATAGATATAGTGGATCTTAAAATATATGTCAATGCGTGAAGCGTGGATTAATTATTGACTATGAAGTTCTAAAATTGAGCAAAACAAAAGTTGAAATAGAGTTTATTGAATAGTACGAGTCAAGCTGAGTCAGTTAAAAGGCGCATGGCGACGACACTAAGGTTGAAATGGCGAGAACTTCAGTAGTTAGGAATTCTGTAGGAGAGCCAACACAATGCCAGAAGGAGATACAAGTTGAACTAGTCCGTATTTATACGCTAGCAGTAGAATTAATCTTATACAACATAGGACACCAATGTAGACTCGTTAAAAAGTAACTATAACTTGAAAGTAGGGAGAGTTCCAGCAAACCAGAGATGGATGGAGCAGATTATGGCACAATTGGAGTTAGAAATGAAGCTGTTGGCAGAAGAGGTATTCTACCCTGCTGGAAGTTATTGCAGAAGGGGCAGTAGCGTTTCTTCTCTAGAGGAGCGCGTGCAAAAGGAGTCTGTTCCCCATGTCCGGAGTGGCGGAACTACCTGTTTGTTTCTTCTTTGATGAACGGCAACAGCAGAACATACTGATGATCAGCTGTTGCCGTTCATCAAAGAAGAAACAAACAGGTAGTTCCGCCGCTCCGGACATGGGGAACAGACTCCTTTTGCACGCGCTCCTCTAGAGAAGAAACGCTACTGCCCCTTCTGCAATAACTTCCAGCAGGGTAGAATACCTCTTCTGCCAACAGCTTCATTTCTAACTCCAATTGTGCCATAATCTGCTCCATCCATCTCTGGTTTGCTGGAACTCTCCCTACTTTCAAGTTATAGTTACTTTTTAACGAGTCTACATTGGTGTCCTACGTTGTATAAGATTAATTCTACTGCTAGCGTGTAAATACGGACTAGTTCAACTTGTATCTCCTTCTGGCATTGTGTTGGCTCTCCTACAGAATTCCTAACTACTGAAGTTCTCGCCATTTCAACCTTAGTGTCGTCGCCATGCGCCTTTTAACTGACTCAGCTTGACTCGTACTATTCAATAAACTCTATTTCAACTTTTGTTTTGCTCAATTTTAGAACTCCATAGTCAATAATTAATCCATGCTTCACGCATTGACATATATTTTAAGATCCACTATATCTATATCTTTTTACTTTAACAACCTCTGTTTGTTTTAACTTTATAGACTGCCATTGTTCAAAGTATTCCTCTACAAATGCTTGCTGTTAATCTGTAAATATTGTTATAATTTCAAGTCTAGTGTTATCATTTTACTTTTTATTATGGCTTTGTCACTCTTTTAACAATTTTTATCATTCAGCTCAGGGCCCTGACCTAATCTTTGTAATTTAAGGCTGATGATGTTCGCTATGTCGAACGAAACATGTTCCTTTATTTAAGACACCTCATGATTATTTTATAATTCAATGAGTAATATAATGTATTGAGTAGGTGGTTGTTATTAAAAGGATTTTATAATTTTAATATATTGTCCTCAATACGGTTCTATTCTGAGATTAATTACATGTAAGTATACAGTATTTCGTATATTTTAATTGTCCATTAGAAGAATATATAATTTAGTCTATGCTTTTAATTGTTCATTAAAAAATTGTAATTGATGACACTGCAATCAGGTTACCAGTAATGTAGACAGCAGTAGTTTAGTGAGGAAATGAGCTGATCATCATCTCAACCCACTTGGCTCCAGCAAATAAACACAGGTCAAATTACGTTTTCAAGCTTTGCAATGATGGGAGCCCCATGTCACTTGGAAAGCCTCATTTCACTGAAACGTACGATACTCTGATTCAGTACAGTAGTGAAGCTTGTAAGGTCTTGCCCTGTGGGTGGGGGGCGGTAGGGGACCAGCGGCTCTGAACTGGAGTGTGGGTTGATGGCCACGGTTCTCCTGGCTGAGTCTGGCATTGCTTCCACTTGCTTGTGCCAGGCTTCTCACTTTCATCTCTTGTCAACCCAACATTATCAGGATTACGGGACCTCGGGAGCCCTTTGTGGCCCTTAGCCTTCTTTTGCCGATACCTTCCAATTTTTCTTGATGGCAGTCCAGTTGTACTTCCTCTTAAAACAATAATCACTACCACCATTAATAACTGGTTCAAGTCCCATTAGTGAACAGTAGGAGAGGTAGTTGTATACAATTTCTAACCACTAAATTATGTGCCAAAAGCCTAGGTCGAACCTCTACTCAGTGAGGTATATGACAGTGGTGATTCATTCATCAGATGGGAACGTTAAGCCTTGAGCAGACCCCTCATTGTTATTTGATAGCAGTAGACTCATCATCGCACATTCAGATGCTCAGGTCACCTACGGGCATCAGCTTGAAAGACCTGTTCTAAATATTTTATTGTAAATACTGTATAAAGGAATTGTCATTCTACAGTGTGGTGTCCTTAAAATAGCCTATTCTATATACATTGTATGGTAATTCATTCTTTTTAGTACTTAGTTGCATCACAGTGGCATGTTACTTTTAACAAATACTTCATCAAGTTAGTTGGCTGTGTGGTTAGGGTTGCGCATCTGTGAGCTTGCGTTCAGGAGATGGTGAGTTCGATCCCCACTGTTGGCAGCCCTGAAGATGGTTTCCCATTTTCACACCAGGCAGATGTTGGGGCTGTACCTTAATTAAGGCCACAGCCGCTTCCTCCTCACTCCTAGCCCTTTCCTATCCCATCGTCGCCATAAGACCTATCTGTGTCAGTGCAACGGAAGGGAACTTGTAAAAATAACAAATACTGTACTATGACAATACTGGATAGTTGTATGTTAAGCGCATTGAGTGGAGTACTAACAGCGACAGCGGTAACATCTAATGGTATGGTGTGACAAGCCCAGTAACTACATAATAATTGTCTTTGCTACAGTTGAGAAAAATGCCTTTGCACTCATTGGAAATACTCGTTAAAATAAACAAAAAATCCAAATAATCAACAATGAAATTCTAAAATATGCAATACTTTCATCATAAACCACCAAATGAGCATTACATTATTTGTGCTTTTCGCTATGTCTTAAACATTAAAAGCGTAGTTCGTTTGAGGATCCACCCATTCTCCAGGCAGAATAATTAACAACTTCTCTCTCCTCTTCTTCCTGACCCTTTTCTCCAGTTTTCTGGAGTAGGCAGTTTGAATGGACTTAGCCTAGGTTTACAGCTGGATGCCTTTCCTGACGCCAACCCTATGTGGTGGGATGTATTAACTATTGTGTTTCTGTGGTGGTTTGTCGTGTGATGTGTCATGTATATTTGAAGAAATCAAGAGCTACAGAAATTAACAGACGCGATTAAAGTCCTTGGTTCAGCCGAGATCTGTACACTGACTATTTAGTCGAAGTGTCGAACGGGGAAGATAACAACATATCATATATATATTTTAATTATTTTACGCCCACATAGGAGCACTTTAATAAATCCATATACATTTAAGTCTTGAGACTATTAACTATAAATTTGGCTTATGTTTCTTCTTCTGCTCCCAGAAGTTCTTCATTCTTTCTGACCTGGCTGCCCTTTCTTCATCAGTTATGGTGTACTGTTTGCGTGTAAAAGTTTTTAGTTTAAGTCTCAGGTCTCTGTTTCTCTGGATCCTCTTCTCTTCTTGGTCTTCAGTTTGCTGCATTGTCAAGCCTAATTCATCTAAATCATCTAGGACTTCTTTGAACCAATTATTCGTGGTTGTACCTTTCCAAAAGTAGTTGAAAAGATGTTTCAGTGCCCTATTTCTGGTAGTCTTGATATGTGATAGAAAAATGCAACCCTCCTTTTCTGCATTGTCTATTATTGACTCAGTTTCCTTCATTAGGTAATAATCGCCATTGTCCACCTACTTGGTGTTTTTTGTTTATGATTGTTCTAAAGATTCTTCTTTCTGTCTTCTGTAATTTATCTGTTGTTGATTTGGTGTTCAAGTTGAATAGTGTTTCACTAGCATAGGTAGCTTTAGGTTTAATAACGGAGATGTAGTGTTTGAATTTTGCATTTATCGAGAGACATTTCTTTTTGTAGGTTGGCCAAGTAATACTTTGTGCTTGTTTCAATTTAGTTGTTCTATTTTCTACTGATAATTTCTCGTTTAAGTTCCAAGTAATAATCTCCCTAAGATACTTGAATTTATTTACAATCTTAATTTGTTTGTTCTTATTCATTGTGTTAGTTAGTGTTTCAGCCATGAAGGATGGCATGATTTCTGTCTTTTCAAATGAGATTTGTAGTCCGACTTTTGCTGCTAATTTTTTGAGTTCTTCAATTTGGTGTTTAGCCTCTTCCACACTATTTTATTAAGATTTTGGAAAAGAAAAGCTGTAATTGAGGATAGATAGATAGATAGATAGATAGATAGATAAAGAATGGGTGAGCCCTGCCTTCGCAGGGCTCCACACGTAGGTCTGTGAAGACCCTTTGTGTCCCTTAAACGGGTTTGCCTAGTCCAGCCCTAGTGCTCCTATAAAGGGTACCAGCGTCCGGATGTTGGCATTCCTGATGTCTTCCAGGCTCACTCCAGGCTTACAAAATGTGAGCCAAGATATCGATGTCTAGTGCTTGCAAGAGCCTCGCACTGACATAACACATGCACGGAGGTCTCTTCCTCCCTACCGCATCTTCTACACATCGGATCCTGACTGATTTTCATGAAGTGTAGGTGTCTCTGTAAGGTATTGTGTCCTGTCAACAGTCCAACTACCATTTGCATTCTGGTCCTATTCAAATTTATCAGGACCGGGCGAGTTGGCCGTGCGCGTAGAGGCGCGCGGCTGTGAGCTTGCATCCGGGAGATAGTAGGTTCGAATCCCACTATCGGCAGCCCTGAAGATGGTTTTCCGTGGTTTCCCATTTCCACACCAGGCAAATGCTGGGGCTGTACCTTAATTAAGGCCACGGCCGCTTCCTTCCAACTCCCAGGCCTTTCCCATCCCATCGTCGCCATAAGACCTATCTGTGTCGGTGCGACGTAAAGCCCCTAGCAAAAAAAAAAAAAAAAAAAAAAATATCAGGACCTTTTTGTAACTTTGGCTAGGCCTGCGACAGGCCCACATAATCTTGCGAGCCTTATCCACCTTATAGTCTATATGCTTCTTCCAACTCAGTCTTGCCTCAAGGATTACCCCAAGGTACTTAACTGAGGTTGTCTTAACTAATTTTTTCTCAAATAGGAAAGGCTCTGACGGTCCGTCTAGCCTCCTCCTCCTGGTAAATACCACTTGCAAAAAAAAAAAAAAAAAAGCAAATTATGGAAATACAACGCAAGAATCAAGGCCAACACGTTTCAATGTCACTAATACATTGACTATATTACTAGACATTCAAGTGTTTTTAAAAAACTTCTGTAGTAAATGATAAGCATTCTATTTAATAGACATTTATGTTTTATACAATACATAATCAACATAATATGAAACTTGTAATTTTATGCAAGAAGGAACTGACATTTAATCATTAGACTTAAAAGCCTACCATACACGGCATATTTAAATATTATCAATACCTGATGTTATATAAAGACAAATTGTTACAATATTTTACCACATAACAACGCAAGATCCAAAGCAATAAGTATTTTAGACTTTAAAGTACAATGATTAGACTTTAAAATATATTATGTGTTTATGTAAAAATATTTTATAGAGGTCAACACGCATTTATATTCTACCTAAAATAATATCACTCCAGCAATATGGTGTAAAGATGTAACATGATATTTTATTGTAATTATCACGCAAGTTTTATTTATCAAATTTTACTGATAGTCTATTCACGATTGTACATAAGTATAAAAAGGGAATCGATTCAACAGAATAAGCAACAATACCTAAGATAGATGCTTAATCAACCCAAGGATGCATTCTGTCAGCCAAAATGCATGTATATAATAGACAAAGTTTTGTAATTTTAATTTTTAATTTTAACACAACGCTTGTAAATTTGTAAGTTTTTAAGATAAGTTTTCACTGAAAATTATGAAACAATATATCATGAAGATCTTTCAGAGGTATAAGATAGAAATGCAAATGTGATTCTGATATAGCTGAGGATGACCTATGAAGGGTCGAAACCGGTCCTAGATTGTAATACTTTACAAGAAAATAAATGTATTGGTTAGGTGGAATTTTTCTTTCCTTTTATGACGATTAACCGACAAGTCTGTGTCATATCACCATCTTTCCACCCTACGTAGGGAGCTCTGTACGTGCTCTGAAACTGTACTGGGGAAATTTCCTACCCTACGTAGGGAGCTCTGTACGAGCTCTGAAACTGTACTGGGGAAATTTCCCACCGCCATCAGGCTAATGTCATCTGCATAGCCTTGGGCGTAAATTCCTCCAACATTTAACCTGGTAAGTAGTTCATCCACTACCAGACACCATAATGTTGGTGATAATACTCCTCCCTGTGGACACCCCCTGTCTATATTAGCTCTCAACATTACTGCGTTGAGGGTAAACAGAACTTGACGGCCCTGCAGTGAGGTCGTAATCCATTTTATGAGCATCCTGCTCACTTCTCTTCTCTCTAGACTAAGTTCTATGGAGCCCAAAGATGTGTAGTTAAAGGCCCCTTCTATATCTAGGAATACCACCATAGCAAGTTGTTGCTGATCCAAGGCGCTCTCCAGTCTAGAAACTAGCTGGTGTAGTGCCGTCTCAACAGACTTGCCTGGTTGGTATGCATGTTGATGAGGATGCAGGGGACAGTCTCTTAATACTTTCTCCCTGATATGTCTATCCACCAGTCTTTAAAAAGTCTTAAGAAGAAAAGACGTTAGACTAATGGGTCAATAATCCTTAGGTCTAGTACGTGAAGACCTTCCGGGTTTAGATATATACACTACCTTCGCCTGACGCCACAAGGAGTACACGTACCCCATAGTGAGACAGGCTCTAAAAATTCTGACCAGGTATGGTATAAGGACCGCGCTCGCTTCCTGGAGAAGTGCTGGGAAGATCCCATCCATTTCTCGGCTTTTATAAGGGGCAAAAGATTCTAATGCCCATTTCACCCTTCTTGGGGTAACAATTTCTGCGGCTTCCTTCCAGCCACTTCTATCGGGTCTGAAGGATCCACTCGATTCTACTTCACTATTTGTGACTACTGAACCTGGAAAGTGGGCATCAAGCAATAAGCTCAGGATCTCTGTAATTGAGGAATATTAGTTTTGGTCCATTATTTTGTTCAGCTCTTTGTCGTCATTTATTCTTTGGTATGGTTGATCTCCCTGGACTCTACACTCTGTTGTCTCACTTTTGCCATAGTTGAATTTTCTGTATTACCTCTGAAGACGGAAGTATATAATATTGTATGTACGTAATACATTGGATTTACATGAGGATATTGGCATCAAGTGAACTACGATATTCCTGACAAGAAGTGTTACGGATTTCCTAAGATCTCCCTCAGAACTTTATGCATGAAGAATTCTCATACTTCCGTATTAAATTTGTTTTATTGGTGTTCAGTCCTATGCCAGTAATACTTTGAAATCATTTTCTCACAGTAAAATATTGAAACTGAATGCATTCAAACCTCATGTCTTTCAACCTCAAGACGACTGTGATAACCATTACACTACAGGCCCACAACCTCTGAAGGACTAAATTTATGGTACTTAACTCTGCAGCCTCTCAAGTTTGAGTGCATTTAGAGTTCAAGTCTTGAAATGTGCCACTAACAGCTCTGTATTTGATTGACTTCTTTTATAAAGGGCATGGCTAAACAGAAAATGTGAGGTCATGATTGTTAATACTTGTGGTCATTATCAGTTCCCATGGGTAATTTGTTCAGCGCATAACTATTTTTCTTGGAATATCACTGTAATGTAAGACTATTTAGTGACCCACACTGATAAATTATTGCGCCAAGAATCATACAGGTGGCTGTATGTTATTGTATAGTTCGCCCCACTGTACCGTGTAGGTAGCAGGACTATCGACTGTCTGGTATAGTAGCAAAGTATTTGCTTTTAATATATTGTTAGCCCTGGTGTAACAATGCTGTAAGGAAATAAATCTCTTCCCCAATTTCATATCCATAATTCAGCTGCCACCTGTACAAAGGCGAGGAGGAATGACTGGTAGCTGCTCTAGGCAGTTGTTATGTAATATAGTGCTTTTAGACCACCAATTGAGCTTTGTGGGACACTGTTACATTCAATTGTTAACATGGAGAACATACGTGCTTTAATGGGGATGCCTTTTAAAATTTCAGGTATCTAGACTGTGCAGCTTTTTTTCATGATGATATGCTCGAAGGAATCGTCCGCATTACCCGAATGATGTTGCATTACAAATATCCTAAATATTTAGAAGATGGTTACGAGGCATTCACATCAAGTCCACCTATCATCTATAGTAGCATGGCTTCACCTCTGGGGGTAGTGCAGCATATTTGTCGTCAGGTAAGCTCTTGCTTGACATAGTTATTTTTTCTACTTACTTGTGAAATTTGCTATTCTAAATTTGTTATGCTAATAATTATTTTCTCTCTTTTATGCGTGCAAGATATATTATAAAATTGGACAGATCGTAAAATTCTCTAATTATTCAGCATGACAGTAATAATCCTCCATTCTGATATATTATGTTAGAAGAAGGAGGCTAACGTATTTCTTTGCACAGTGACTGCATCCCAATTTTCACTCTTAAAATTTAGGAAAATAATATTTCCTACTTAATGGTCATGCAGTCGCTTAAGTGCGTCCAGTATTCGGGAGATAGTAGGTTTGAACCCCACTGTCGGCAGCCCTGAAAATGGTTTTCCATGGTTTCCCATTTTCACACCAGGCAAATGCTGGGGCTGTACCTTAATTAAGGCCACGGCCGCTTCCTTCCCACTCCTAGCCCTTCTTTGTCCCATCGTCGCCATAAGACCTATCTGTGTCGGTGCGACGTAAAGCAACTACCAAAAAAAAAAAAAAAAAAAAAACTTAATGGACATGTTTTATTTTCATAAGAAATTGTAATATTTAAAATCTTAAAAATTGTATGGATTGCAGGGTGCAATAAAACAAGTAAACTGAGAACGTCGTCTGTAGACTCAGTTATGCTGACCACACAAGGACAGGTGATGATGAAAAATGTAGAACGGAGCAGTCATGTTTAAACAACAATCTAACAAAACTCTAATCATGTTTGGTTCTTTTTAACATGCACAAATTACACTCGACGACTTTTGACCAAGATTGTTAAGGCATCAAATATTTTTTTAATAGTCTGACACCATAATTAGTTGGTTTGAGTTCAGTTGGAGGAAAGAAAATTTCACCATCAGAATGTTGGCCGGCAGAATAGGAGAGGTTGTGGTATACAATTCCTAATCACTAGATCACGTGCTAGAAGCCTGGATTCAATTCAGAACCTCTCCGTAATGCTCGTATGGAGTGAGACATCCAGACAAAACCGAACATATCCAAAAAAATAAAAAATGTGAGTAAGCATTAGTCTGAGCTAATGGTGGGCCCGAGCAAATGAGAACATGTCCGAACCACCAATGACAGGCAGGTGACTTTCTGCCATCCCGCTCCCTGCACGAACAAGTCCTGCTGTTAGCTCACACCAGTGTATAAGGCAGTGCACAGAATACTATGATGTCCACTATCGTTCCAGTTATAATCATTGAAGCTTTAGCAGGTGAACGAGTAAGTTGTGATGAGAATAGAATGTTGATTTTGCACGATTTCAAGCATAGAAGTGATTGCCTAGATTGTTATTGTAATGGAAGCAGAGATAAGAAGTAAACAACAGGTTTTGCAAAAACAAGGTTGAGAAGTAGTGTTCAAAGTGCACGAGTACTTCAGAACAGTGAAGGATGAGGCAGAAGATGTTTTGGGCGATGGTGCCACATTGCTGGAACTGTCCTCAGCTGTATGTGGTGTCAGTGTTCGTATGGAACAAAGAATTGTAATCAAAGCAAATTTGTTCATTAAACTGACTGGAACTGTAAATTTATGTTCACCGAAGAATACCCGCACTGCCAGAATCCGGTGACACACTTAGATGACTTCGGCAAAAACTTGTTGCGTCGTACAATTTTTGACGTGTGCGCTGAAGGACAATTTCCAACAGCATTGAAACTTCTCAAGAAAATGGAACGAGACAGTGGGGTTTGTTGGTAGCAAGTTAATATTTAGAAATTTCATGATCCGTATTGAAGTGGGATTACAATATTTAAAAATTAAGAGGGTTCCTCCTATTCAATACAAAGATTAAATGTGAAAGAATCACATATCGTTCAAATGAGGTACTAGTTTCGGCACCAGATATGTGCCATCATCAGCCACAAAGTCAAATCGGGCAAACACAATAAAACCCTAAAACAACTTTATACACACTATAACATCTGCATGGATGAATATGAAATATGACTTTTGCTAGGGGCTTTACGTCGCACCGACACAGATAGGTCTTATGGCGACGATGGGATGGGAAAGGCCTAGGAGTTGGAAGGAAGCGGCCGTGGCCTTAATTAAGGTACAGCCCCAGCATTTGCCTGGTGTGAAAATGGGAAACCACGGAAAACCATCTTCAGGGCTGCCGATAGTGGGATTCGAACCTACTATCTCCCGGATGCAAGCTCACAGCCGTGCGCCTCTACGCGCACGGCCAACTCGCCCGGTAAATATGACTTTAAAACAACTTTTAAAAAAAAAAACACACTATAACGTTTGCACAGATGAATATAAAATAAAATATGGTAGATGAAGTTGCATTCCATTATAAAATCCGTTAAAATGATGACTCCGTTGTATACCCATGGCGGTTTGTCCAGCTTATATATAACTTTAGTTTTCTAAAACTGTTAAATTATGCTGTGAGGTTTATTGTCATATGAAGTTGACACTATGTGTGTTCTGTAGTTTGGTTCCGGAAAATAAACGTAAACATGAACTTGGTAAGATCCAAAGAATTAATTCCCACTTCAATATGGGTTGAGGAACCTTGAGCAGCCTGAGTGATCGGCGGACAGAGCTGAACAACGGAGTCATCATTTTAACGGATTTTAAAATGGAATGCAACTTCATCTACCATATTTTATTTTATATTCATCTGTGCAAATGTTATAGTGTGTTTTTAAAGTTGTTTTAAAGTCATATTTCATATTCATCCATGCAGATGTTATAGTGTGTATAAAGTTGTTTTAGGGTTTTATTGTGTTTGCCCGATTTGACTTTGTGGCTGATGATGGCACATATCTGGTGCCGAAACTAGTACCTCATTTGAACGATATATGATTCTTTCACATTAATAAATATCTTTGTATTGAATAGGAGGAACCCTCTTAATTTTTAAATATTGGTAGCAAGTTGTCGTCTCCTTCGAATTTTAAGGAGTGCGGGTTTCAAATGTACAAAGTGTGATGACCGATGTAAGGTGTTAAGGGAACCCGGTGATATTGCTGCAGCTAGAACAGTATTTCCCAGGACCATTCATGACATAAGATGGGAGGGTTACTCAAGTATATTTTATTTAGATGAGACTTTCATACACCAGAATCACACAATAAAGGCAGTTGGGTAATGATGACAGAACTGGAGGATGTAATGTTCCTGTGGGGAAGGGAGATCAGCTTATTATGGGTAATGATGACAGATCTGGAGGATGTAATGTTCCTGTGGGGAAGGGAGATCAGCTTATCATGGGTCATGTGGGATGAGAATATCCAGGATTAATACCACAATACAAATTAATTTTTTGCTACAAATCAAAAAACTTTATTTTAATTTTTCATTTTTAGAATTTGCTTTACGTTGCACCGACACAGGAAAGGGCTAGCACTGGGAAAGAAGAGGCTGTGACCTTAATTAAGGTAGAGCCCCAGCATTTGCCCGTGTGAAAATTGGAAACCGTCTCTTTTCCTGTCTTTATCCAGCTTTCTTCTTATTTTACACTTCCCATATCAAGATGGCCACTCGATGACCCTGCTGAAGATGTTGGGAAGAACTGGGATTGTTGAGGAGATTGTCCTGGTCTTCCCTTCCCACCTTGACCTGTTATCCTTGTATGGTAACACTCGCTACAGCACAGGATGGTGCACATTATAGAATTGACAACACTTCTTACTGAAAATGACAAAGGGACCTACATGAGTACAAAATAAATACATTTTCTCAAATAGGCTTTAATTTGAGAGATTTTAGCATTTTTAACTATCAAACACCAGTCAAGCCATCATTGGGAGAAACATTCTTGTAGCTTAGTGGTCATGTGCTAACTTTGTGATGTAAAGTGCATGAGTTCACATTTCCCAAGATATTTTTTATTTAATTTCATTTTGAAATTATTTTTACTCCCTCTTGTTTTTTACTGTATATATCAGGGATTTCCAAATGACAGCTCACGGCCTTCAAAGACATATTTTGCGGCCTATGAGAGGTTTTTAAATTTTTTTTAATGAAATGTGAAGATAATTTACAAAAAATATTTTATAGATTGTTCAGAAGTGTAATTTTTATGCCCCTTTTAACCCCAATTCAGAACTAAACATCACTAAACATCACAGAGCTCTTTAGCTCTGCTGAAAAAGAGATACATTTTATTCAAACAGTGTTAACTGGTGTGAGAAGGTTTTATCTGTGGATCAGCGGTAGAGTGTCGGCCTCCGGATCCCAAGATAGCGGGTTCAAACCCGGCAGAGGTAGTGGGATTTTTGAAGGGCAGGAAAAAGTCCATTCGACACTCCATGTCGTACGATGTCGGCATGTAAAAGATCTCTGGTGACACATTTGGTGTTTACCCGACAAAATTCATTAAATCTCAGCCATAGACGCCCAAGGGAGTTTCGGTTTACTCGGTCTGCCATCTAGTGGGGGCCTAGAGTAAAACGGAACGTCGAAATTGACGAGCAGACAGCCAGATGGCGTCAAATTGAAATGTCTGCACACGGTAGCTGAGGCCATACGATGATTATTATTATTATTATTATTATTATTATTATTATTATTATTATTATTATTATTATTATTATCTTCAGTGAATAGTATAAAACAGATTCTTGATGTTTATAATGAAGAACTGACAAAGGTGAACAATACTCTAACCTCACAAACTGACCTTAATCAAACTAAAACATATTCTAGTGCTGTTGAACTCCCCAAACCAAGGCAAGGCATTAATGTACAAACTAAAAATGTCGTGATGATATCACCAATGGAGGATAGTGATATTAAAGATTCAGAACAGACCCTGAAAATGATACAGGTTACAACAAAACCTACCTCAATTAACAATGGAATCAGCAACATTAAGAAAACCAGAAAGAGGTATAATCATGGAACTAGGGAATAAAGAAGAATGTGCAACACTTGTACAAACTATTGAAAGATCTAATGCCAAGTTGTGTGCAAAAATTCCTTTAAAGAAGAACCCCAAAATTATTATCCATGGCATAGATATTAACTTTATTGAAGAGGAACTAGTAGATGCATTAGTAAACCAGAATCCTTATGTTAAAACAGTAATGGAAGAGGACAAACAAGAAATAATTAAGCATATAATTAGAAGGTCAAGAACTGGCAAGAGTAAGTATGTAATAATTGAAGTTACTCCCAAGCTTTTTCAGACTATTATAACTGGTGAAAAACTCTACATAGGTTATACCCGGTGCAGTGTTAATGAATATATATCTGTGATACGTTGTTATAGATGTTCTGGTTAATGTCATTTTTCTTCCGACTGTAAAGAACAGCTAAGATGTTCTAATTGTTCTGAATCACATGACTTAAAGGTTTGTCCTAAAAATCAAACAGAATGCATCAACTGCAAGTTACATAATCAGAAACAGATCACAAGGCAACAACTCGATCTAAGAAACACTAATCACCCTGCAACATCATTCACCTCTCCAATATATATATATATATAAAAGTAGTAAATATTATTAATTATGGCTAAACTGAATATTTATCATCAAAATTTGCATAAATCAATCGTACCAACGCAGGAACTTAAATTTAATTCAAACTATAATAGTGTTACACAGGAGGATATAAATTTGCTTTGCATTCAGGAACCTAATACCAGGAACAACAAGATTCTGGGTTTCGGACATGGCAGTTACACATATGACTTTGTAGATAGTAATCAAGAAGAGAGAGTTCGAGCTGCCATCATTACAAGATGTCAAAACAGTCTTCAGTTAATGCAGTACTGTAACCCTGACAGAGTTCTTCTCTGCATCAATTTTGACAGCAAGGCGGTATATGTATGTAATGTTTATCTTGATTCTGCAGTCGACATTGCAATATCACTGGATGAGCTCCAAATTATATGTTCGGAACTAAAAGGGAAACCTCTTCTCATAACTGGTGATATAAATGCTAAACATGCGGCATGGAGCAGTCCCGTCACAGACAAACGTGGCAAGCTATTTTACGATTTCTGTTGTAGTAATAACTTTTTCATTCTTAATAATGGAGATGAGCCTACATATGTCCGTGGTGATTATGAAAGTTACATTAATGTGAGTATTTGTAACTCTGCATTTCTTCAGTTTAATCCGGAGTGGACTGTAAGAAGTACAACAACATTTTCTGATCACAGACTTACAGAAATAAAATTGGACTCCAATCCGTATAGAATTATGCCAACCACCTCGAAGTATTTAACTCAAAAATACAAAACCAAAAATGTCAAATGGTCTCATTTTCAATGATCAGTTAAAACAAGACTAGCAAACATCTCTGAAAAAATAAAGAAATGCGCAACATCATCAGAACTTCACCAAATAGTCGATAATTTAACAGATGAGATCACAGCCATTTATGATGCCCATCTCCCACAGATTTCTGAAGCACAACCAAAAAACGTTTGGGGGAATTCAAGTCTCAACATTATGAGAAAACGAGTCTTAGCCTTGTACAGAAGATGGAAAAGATCTAGAAGTGCAACTTTACGAGAAATATGCAAACAAAGATATTATGAACTTAAAAGTGAGTATAAGCCCGCTGTCACACAGAGCATCGAACGATCAAGAGCGACCAACTGGGATCGAGTACTAACGACTAAATTCATTTACCTTGTCACACTGCTCATCGATCGAGAGGGATCGACTGCATGGAAACAGCTGATACTCTCGCCAGTACTGTACAGACTACAGACGTATTCATATTCACGAGAGAAAAATAATGTGTTGTGAAAGCGATAATTTGGGTGGAAATATGATTCTAACCTATGAATGTATTAGGAGAAAGGAAAGAACCAGACGATCGCAGTGGACAAGATAAAGAGCCATGGAGAATTCCACCAAAGTGTGCCTTCGTTGTGGAATGACGAAGAAAAATTCAGAAACTAGTACCGAATGCCCATCAATAATTAATAAAGTATTGACAAAAAGGACTGAAAACTGTTATGTACATCAATTTGAATTCATAATTTGAAGGTGCTACAATCAACAGTGGAAATATATTTATTTAGGCCTACAGGTTTCTGGACATTGGTGACTCATACAGATTTAGGATTGCTCACAATACATCAGTGGATTTGTTCCTATTATATGTGATGCCATTCATAGAGCACTACAGCCAGAATTCTTGACAGGGTGAAAATTCCAACAAAAGCCTCACAACAGTGGTTCATTGTACTTCAAATATAAGACTAATACCATTATTATGCTTATTTGTTTTAATGATTCTGGAAACAGCTGATTACTGTCTTTTCAAATGTTATTTTGAGGTGTTTATTAGATGGAGGTTAACAGTTTTTTTTTTCATACCACTTGGTGAGATCCCACCTACCAAAATAATGGACACATTAAGAATTGCTTCCAGTCAAAATTTACATTACCTGATGTAGAAATAGTGTGTCAAGTTTCATTACAATCCTGTAAATAATTATGAAAGAAAGAAAGAAACATGCACATATGCTCTGAATATTGTGAAAATGAGAAAAGCAATGGAGTTCCTTACACTGTTTCTCTCCCTCATGATCCTCTGCAAATCTCTTGTTGCCTCTCCTCTTCTTTGTTATTGTGCCATGTTCAGAATAGTATCATATTGCTTTCATGACAAGCAAGTTGCTGAATTTCTATAGGCCCTACTGTGTTTTGTGCAAAGAATCCAGGTCCATATCCAAACTTTGCAAGAATGACAATCCTGTCTTAATTTATATCATTGAAGACTACAGCAGCTTCAAAAGCAGCTAATTTTACCAAATGGCTGTAAAGAAAGGTTGTCTATGGACATCTCTTCCAAAGTAAATTCTCTTTAGGGTTCTGTGTATCCACATATGTGTACATTTCTTGAGTTCAGGTGAGGCTAGTGCTCTGTACACTAGCTTAATAATTATAGGAAAAGCTTCTGGAATATTGTTCTAATAAGTAAGTTGGCAGTGTAATAGACTGATACTTGTCACAACTACATGTAAATTACACACAAGGTCTTGTTTATTACCCTCATCACTAAGCATAAAGTACTGTCTCCCCAAACTTTGCACTGGCAAGCTGATCTAATTGCTCACTTGGCAATAGTAAACCAATTAATATAAATCCTGCACTTCCATCCAAGTTGCTGGTAAACTCCTTGGTACAGAGTAACAACTTTTTCCGCAAAGGTCTGGTAGGGCTCTCTTTCTTACCTCAATGTTGATTTTGCCTTTCTGTATATTGTTCATATGTAACTCTTTTTACTGATATGAACAGTACCAAGCCTATCTATCCATCCTGAAATACTTTCCTTATGAATCAGTTCAAGGAAAATGAAAACTTTGCCTTCAATTCAACCAAAAATGAGAACCAAACACTGCAAACAATAATAGGTGCTATTAACAAGCACTTTGCCTTCTATTTTTAGAAGTGAAAAGTATGCCTTTCTAACAACTAAATACTATTGCTGTCTATAGTAGAATGTTATTTAGGCCTGTTGTTCAGGTGGAAAATGATTTTATTTTGCTATATCTTACATTGCCTGTCAAAACTGTTTGTAAATACCGATTATATAAATTAATGTTTGACAGAGTAGGGTGTATGGGTCTTGTAAGATCTTGGATTGACTTACAGGGTAATTAATCTACTCAACCTTTTCTTACAAGCATGTAACTGTCATATGAATATATTTTTATAAATATGTACATGTTCTGCCATCATATCCCCTTAATATCACATCACACAAAATGCAGTTTTTTTATTTTGTAGATTAAAATCTACAAAACTTTGGTAGAAACACCTGTCAAAATAGTTACAAATGAATTATTCACCTTTGTTTTTAATTGTTTACATGGATCTACAGCACAAGAAATAAAATAATCGGTCTACCTTGATGTCCTCTCTAGGCCTATATGTTATTAATAAATTATAAGTACGGTAACAGACATGAAAGTAGTGATTGCTGGTGCAAACAGGTACCAATGGCAGGAGAATACTTGGAATGAGGAGATAAAGGCTACCTAAGTTACAAAGGTGTAATGTGGCAGGGAGGGATTCTGTTAGGTATAACTGTAGTAAGAATTTTGTCCTATGCGAACGACTTGGTCTATTGAAACTGTGCAATCTAATATCTTGCAACTTCAAAAAGGATGCAATGAATATGACATGAAAATTAGTCGTTTCAAGACTAAAGTTATGGCAGTAGGGAAGACACCTAAAAGAGAACTGAATGTCAGGTTGGGAATACAAAACTAGAACAGGTAGATAATTTTTAAATAGGTATTTAGGATGTCTATTCTCCCAGGATGGCAGTATAGTAAGCAACGTTGAATATAGATGCAGTAAACCCAATGCAATGAGCCTGCAGTTGCGATCAACAGTATTCTGTAAGAAGGCAGTCAGCTCCTGTACAAAACTACTCATGTCTTTACACTGGTCTGGTTTCAGACCACCTGTGCTGTACAAACCTAGTGCAACGAGTTTGCAGTTGCGATCAACAGTATACCGTAAGAAGGAAGTCAGCTCTTGGACAGAACTATCAATACGCTGGTCTGGTTTCAGACCACCTGTGCTG
Source organism: Anabrus simplex (assembly GCF_040414725.1). Classification (NCBI taxonomy): domain Eukaryota; kingdom Metazoa; phylum Arthropoda; class Insecta; order Orthoptera; family Tettigoniidae; genus Anabrus; species Anabrus simplex. The sequence goes on from NC_090270.1 coordinate 7,099,010, forward strand.
TACAACTGCTTACTACATACACACAGAAAGGACCTACTACATGTATTTCAAAATACTCCATTCCTTGTAAACCATGCATGTTCTACCACATCAAATATACAAATTAAGATGTTGTAATAATGCTAATAATTAATAAAAATTGGAGTTAAGGTTACTTTCCCACCAGGTGCTAATACACATAACTCACTGAGGATTCCAATAAATATTGACAGATAAGTATAACGAAAACTGATTTAATTTAAAAAGTAGAACATTTCTCAAGAACATAAATTTTATTAGATTCTTTCTTGGTCTAACACTGTATACAACAGTTCCTGAATTTTAACTTTGAAAACCCTTCGACCTAGTTCACTCATTCTTTCCATGTCATCATGAAGACACTAAAAATAACTTTGATTATATTGTATTTTCACTTTTCAGTATCTTTTCTAAATATTTACTTAACACATCACTATCACTTTCACATTTCTTTTACTTTTAACTGCTTGCAGAGCTGTTTGTAGAAGCAGAAGCCACTGGACTGGAATTTGAAGTCCCTTCAGTAATTTCTGAACTGCAGGAGTTAAGACCCCTCCAACACAAATTATTTCTGCTTCCTCCTCCTCTATTTCAGCTTGGTGAAAAGGCTCTCATACACCAGGTGCCACTTCCACAGATGTGTTTGTTATAGAACTGAAAAAAGTGAACAACATATTAATGCAATTCTTCTGAATTGGAGCTACATTTTAGTCTGGACACAAGCCTTCTGTTTAAGAAATTGTTACTTTCAATAATTATTTTAGTAAGATGATTGTTAGGTTACATTATATTACTTTCAGTTACATCTGATAAATTAATGAACAGATGGGTGGAACTTATGGCGTACAGACTGAATCTTCCCCTCACTCTTTCACAACTAGAACACTGGTCTGTAGTGTAGGCCTACTTTTAAAAATAAATATTACAGAATTGTACCTTCTTCCAGCAATGAAGAGTTCCAGAAAGTTGAGGGCATTGAAGTAGACCCATTTTGTTTTCTGTACAGCAGAGGATGTTATCTCTCCAAGGTCGATATCCAGCCCTCAGAATTTACCATGTTTTGGTGCAACTTTTTTCTGAAATAATGAATCAGAATATTGTGACAAAGAAAATATGCATGTAGTAGGCCTACTTATGGCATAGGCCTACACTTATTTGTCATTAAAGCGAACAATGGTATTCATTTCATTAGGTACGAGATGGAGATGTTTTCCATACATTTCTTCAATTAAGTTACAAGAATGATAATTACTACTTCTCCTAGTGTAACTCTCTTTACCAATCTATTCCGTATAATATATTTTATCAATAATTAATCTAAGATAACACTATTCATAAGATAATCGTAATAAATCTTATAATTACCAGTTTTTGTCCCAATTCTCAACGCTATAGAATGCCATACAAAATTCACGGTCTCCCTATTACTATATCCAGGGAGTCTAGGATTATGCACCACTTTGTTTTCATACACAAAGCAAATTAATGGTTCACTATGTTGCGTCCGCCTTTATCGAACGACTGCGACTGAAAAATGGACAAACCAGTCAATGACTGGTGTCACTGCCCTCTGTAGGTTTGTTTTCTTAGTCGGTTGATCGCAGTCGTTCGATCGAGCCTGTGTGACAGCCCCCTAAGAATTTGATAATGCAGGCAAAAACAAATGCCTGAAAAAAGTTCTGTTCCTTACAGAATGCCAGTAATCCATGGAACATTGTGTATAAAATGTGTCGGAAGCCCAAAGACTTCAATAGGATACTGACCTCGATAAAAACAGAAAACGGTTTCACCAACTCTACACTGGAAACAGCAAATGTTTTGATGGACCATTTTTTTCTCGGTAGAAGACAATGACAATGAATTTCAAAAGACTGTATCCAATTTTGTTGCTAATTCACCAGATACTGAAAATGACCTTGTGTTCACGAATAAGGAGGTGGACCGAATTATCTCTAACTTGAACGACCAAAAAGCTCCTAGACTAGATGGAATTTCAGCCAATATTGTTAAACATATTCATTACTGTCTTCCGTCTCTTTTTATAATTCTTTTTAATAAGTGCCTCAAGTTATGTTTCTTTCCCACCTGCTGGAAGAAATCTGTAGTCGAAGTGATTCCTAAACAAAGTGCTAAAAATGTATTTGCCGTCAATGCATTCCGACCATTATGTCTGTTGGCTTTGCTTGGAAAAATTTTAGAAAAGCTGTTAATTGATCGTATTAGGTATTTTCTTCGTGCAAACAATTATTTGAGTGATAGACAATTTGGATTTTCTCCACAAAGATCTACAGAAGACTCAGTAACATATGTTGTAGATTGGGCTAAGGAAATCTTCTTACATCAGCAAGTTGGCGTACTGGTATCTCTGGACATTTCTGGTGCATTGGATAATGCATGGTGGTCCAAGATTCATCAACTAAAAATTAAAGCCTGTCCAAAGAATTTATATAAATTAACACAGAGTAATTTTAGTAATCGCAGTGTACAGTTAACAGTAGGTACCAGAACAATAACTAGGACTCTTGTTAAGGGATGTCCTCAAGGTTCTGTATGCAGTCCAGGTTTCTGGACTATACTATATGATGATTTACTGCAACAACCTCTTCCACAAAATTGTAATATTATAGCTTATGCTGATGATGCTCTTCTCTTGGTTAAGGCTAATACTGTGAAGGAATTGAATATTTCAACAAATTCTGCCTTAGAAATCATATATAAGTGGGGATGTGATAACAAATTACAATTTAATCATAACAAAAGTACTGCAAGGTTAATAACAAGAAAAAGCAAAGTGAAGAAACCAAAAAACAGATTGAACTCAAAACAATTAACATTTTCAGACAAAGTATCTTACTTGGGAGTCATAATAGATAGTAAATTAACATAATATATTATTATTGGTCCACCTTTTCAATACAAAATGAAAATTACATTGCTTGTAAACCATCTTGGGGTCTGAATTCAGATATCTTACGCATAATATATCATGGATCGTTTGAGTCAATGATATTGTATTGTGCTTCAGCATATCAAAAAGTCCTGGAGAAGAAATGGGCTCAATGTAAATTTGCACAAATTCAGAGCGGATTTATACTCAGAATAATATCCACTGTTGCTGCTCTTATTATAGCTGGTATAGAACCTTTGCATCTGAAAGTCATAGCCAAAGCTGAATTGACTAACATTAAGAAAAGAAGACAATGCAATAAGTTAATACAAGAATATGATATTGAGCAAAAATATCCTTGAATGTGCATTGATTATGTTATTACTGAATGTTTTCTCTCACATGAGGTGCAAGTTCACACATATGGCTCAAGAACACCCAAAGAGGATTGTACTAATGTAGTAGGAAGTGCCTTTGTTGTGTACAAAGATGAAGCAAAAATATATTTTAAGACTATAAAACTTTCTTCCCGGTGTTCCATTTTTCAAGCAGAACTTCTTGCTATAAAATATGCAGTTCAGTGGATAAAAGAAAGTAAGTTTAGTGCATGTGTACATAGTGACTTGCAAGCAGCTCTGAAATCTATAAGTAACAAATATAATTTAAATTCTTTGGCATGTAGCATTAGAACAGATCTCTCACAGTATGGAAGACATATCTGTTTTAGGTGGGTTAAAGGGCATAAAGGTCTATTAGGTAATGAAAGAGCAGATGAGCTTGCTAAACTTGCAGCATTTAGTGACAATGAAACTATACAAAAGAGCCCCTATATCAAAAGTGAAACATGAATTATATAAATTCACAATCAGTGAATGGTCAAAGCTGTGGAACTCAAGTAATAAGGGTGAAGTTACAAGAACAATCTTTTTTCCCCATGGTACAGGACCGTTTGGACTGCAGTTTATTGAAACCAAACTTCACCAGCACTCAGTTTCTTTCGGGTCATGGAAAATTTAAATTTTATTTACATAAATTCAAAATTAGTAGTAATAACAGTTGTGTTTGTGGATTATAATATGTTTGTAATATTTAAGGTAACTAGTTATAACCTACAGCCCTAATATGCTAGACAAAGTAGGGCTTTTTTCATGGATAATAAATAAATAAATATTATTATCTGTTTGTAAGTATTCACTTACTCTGAATTAATCATTTTTTTATTTTAAAAATTTTAAATCCAAACTTTGGGGGAAAACGAACCCTCACAAATGCGAGTGTTACGTTAAGACTGGCAGCTCTACAACCATGTTAGGTGGCTAAGTGCAGGAAAGTGCCTTGAACGTTCTTTTGCAATTCACTAGGAAATCCTTGAATTCCTTAATAAGTTTGTCTCATCTGATACTTCAGAACTAGGTGCTCTACAGTTGAGGAACAAGAACAATGTGAACTATGTGATCTCCAAGCCGACACGTTCCTACAGACCAGCGAAGAATACCCACACAATTTGGACTAAAATGACTTCAATGTTTGGGAGCACGTACATATGTGAAATTGGTTTTTCTTTTATGAAATTCATTAAAAATCAATATAGAAGTTGACTTTCCCATTCTTCCTTGCTGCATCTTTTGAGATTAAGAACAACAGAGCTGGAGGTAGACATTCGTTCATTGGTAGATGCAGCTGATTGACCACACTACTTCCAGTAAATTGTTCTTCACTTTGTTTCAACTACATTATTATTTTAAGTTTGTCTTTAGTTTTTTCTTTTTTTGTCAGTTTGTCAAATATTAATTCTAATGAACTGATATAGTTCAAAATTCAATTGTTCTGGCAATAATAGTATTTATTTTTAATTTTACTCTCTTATGCAATTGTAAAATAGTGTTTTAAGCAATTAACATTATCAAGCCTTCATTTTCATTTAACTATGCGTATTTTTCCATACTGTACTCTGTTCTCTTTGCAGAATTTTACGAAAATTGGCCTGTTATTAAAGTGTGGCCTGCGATCATGCCTAAGGTTCCCAATGCGGCCCTCGAGCCCTTGCCAATTGGAAACCACTGGTATATGTAGTGTGTGTCTCTCTCTCTCTCTCTCTCTCTCTCTCTCTCTCTCTCTCTATATATATATATATATATATATATATATATATATATAGATAAATTTTTCATATGCCCTTTTATTGCTAATTTATTTCATTTTAAATTTTAATCATAATGTTGCTTTCTCCAAGGAATGTTTTCCATGTTTCTACAATACATATTGTGTCAGGAAAAAAGTTTTAAAAAGAACTTGAAATGTTTGAAAGTTATTTCAAGGAGATGCAGGGAATTATTAAAATTATAAAATCCTTTTAATCACAACCATCTACTCAATACATTATATTACTCATTGAATTATAAAACAATCATGAGGTGTCTTAAATAAAGGAACATGTTTCGTTCGACATAGCGAACATCATCAGCCTTAATTTACAAGGATTAGGTCAGGGCCCTGAACTGAATGATAAAAATTGTTAAAAAGTGACAATACCATAATAAAAAGTAAAATGATAACATTAAACATGAAATTATAACGATATGTACAGATTAACAGCAAGAATGCAGGGGAATACTTTGAATGATGGTAGTCTATAGAGTTAAAACAAACATGAGGTTGTAAAAGTAAAAAGATACAGATGTAGTAGATCCCAAATTATAAGTCAATGTGTGAAGCGTGGACCAATCGCCGACCATGGAGCTCCTAATTGAGCAAAACAAAAGTTAAAATAGAGTCTACTGAACAGCGCGAGCCAAGCTGAGTCAGTCAAAAGGCGCAAAGCGACGAAGCTAAGGTTGAAATGACGTAAACTTCAGTAGTTAGGAATTCTGTAGGAGAGCCAACACAATGCCAGAAGGAAATACAGGTTGAACTAGTCCGTATTTACACGCTAGCAGTAGAATTAAACTTATACAACGTAGGACACCAATGTGGACTCGTTAAGTAACTATAACTTGAAAGTAGGGAGAGTTCCAGCAAACCAGATTGAATGGAGCAGATTATGGCGCAATTGGAGTTAGAAATCTGAAAAGAAAGAAAAGGGAGGAAATATAAAAATATGTTATAATGAAAAAAAGGTTAGTAAAAGTTAGACGGAGGCTTACCCTTGGGACTAGTGTGAGGTGTTCACTAACGTTGGCTGCGCGAATCAAACTGGCGAGTAACCTTATTGCTGCTTCTAGTATTGTATGTATGTATACGTAGAGGCGGGGAGTGAGTCATGTGAGGAGGAGGGGTGACCGATTCCTTAGGCGGGTCGGGTAATCGTGGAGGGGGTGTCGCATGAGAGGGCAGTAGAGTAGTAGTTGTTGTAATATTAACAGTTGTATAATTAAAGATTCTCGTAAAGTTATTATTATTTATATTGAAAAGAGAGAGTAGTTCTGGAATTTTCTCGATTATTGGACTTTTAATTTCTGAAGTATCATTTAAATTTTGATGCCCGTTGAAATGCTGGTCTAGGAATATGTAAATGTTCTCAAACTCTGTCATAAGTTTACTTTTATTGACGTATTTCAAGATTTGAAGGTCTTTTTCAATTGTAGTAAAACTGTGGCCAGTCTCTTCCATATGGGTGCTCATGGCGGAATACTTTTTATGTTTCGAAGCGTTGTAATGTTCAAGGTATCTGGTCAAAAAGCTACGTCCAGTCTGTCCGATGTAGGAGAATCCACAATGGGTGCATTTAAGCCTATAGATACCAGAGTTCGAGAATTTATTGTGATTAATGTTAACTATATTTGAATTGAAAAATATGTTACGGTTCGTATATCGGGTTCTATAAGCGATATTAATATCGTATTTCTTTAGAGGGTTAGTAACTTGAAATAGGCCTGGATTTGTGTAGGTGAAGGGAGCATATTTCGTTTTTTTAGGCTTGTCTGGAATCAATTTTGTTGCAGTTTTTAATTTTATCTTGTTAATGATTTTATTAATCATTAAGGGGTTATAGCCGTTAATTCTGGCTAAATCCTTAATATAGTTTAGTTCTTTTTTGCGATTATCAGTTGTCAGCGGGATTTTTAATGCTCTATAGACAAGACTAAAAAATGCAGCCTGTTTATGAGATTGCGGATGTAAGGAATCGTTTCTTATAGTGATGGGGGCACAAGAAGGCTTTCTAAATATTTGAAAAATGAACTTATTATTCTCTCTTGAAATGTTTAAATCCAAAAAGTTTAGAGAACCATTGATCTCATCTTCCTTAGTGAATTTGACATCATTGTCAAGCTCATTAAGGGATGTTAGCACACTATGACTATCGTTTTTCTGTGTATCTATAATGGCAAAAGTGTCATCAACATACCTTAACCATAATTGAAGACCATTAATATTATTGATTATTTTGTTATTTTCCAAATCATCCATAAAGATATTAGCTAGAATGCCCGAGATCGGGTCACCCATTGCTAGGCCCTTTTGATGATATATTCTATTATTGAAGGTGAAATAGTTGTTATTAAGTACAAATTCTAACAGACTGATGAAATTATCTATTTCGCATTTGCTAAGGTTACTGTGTTTTAAAAGGTTTGATTTAATAATCTTGACAGTTTTGCTTACCGGAATATTGGAATACATATTGGTAATATCATAGGATACCATTATATGATTATGCTCAAGATTGAATTTCGATAATTTTTCACAAAATTCAACGGAATTTCTTATATAGGCTGTATTATTGAATTTAAAGTGTTTACTGAGAAAATTATGCAAAAATTTTGAAACTTTGTAAGAAGGGCTGTTCATGCAGTTGATGATAGGGCGTATAGGTACGTCTTTTTTATGGATTTTAGGCAAAGCTTTTGCAGTTGGAAGTTTCGGGTTCATTATTATAAGCCTCTGATACTCGTGCTCTTGTAGTAAGAACGGCAGATTCCTCAATAGGTTCTTCAAACTTCGTTGGATTTTGGGGGTGGGATCTTTATTAATAATAGTAAAACTGCCATTAGCGAAGAAATCTTCGGTTTTTTTAATGTAGTCATCTTTATGTAGTAATACTATGGTGGGACCTTTATCAGCTTTAGTGACGATAATATTATTATTATTAATTTTATTTCTTACATCATGTATTTGTTTGCTAAGGGTCGGATTCGAGGTAGTTTTCAGTTCTTTTGCCAGAAAAGGAAGCTTTTTCTTTATTTCGTATTTAATGTCTTTATGCACTTCTACGGGGAGTTTTTGAATGTTAGATTCAATTTCCGCGACTGTGGTAATCAGATCGTCGGTTTTTTTCGGGTTAGGCCAATTAAATTTCAGGCCTTTATCAAGGAGGGATAGTTCATTATCTGAAAAGTCAGTATTAGATAAGTTCACCGTAGTAGGAAAACGATTTAAGTCGGCGGAAGGGAGGTTAGTTTTACTGTTGACACTACTCTGTTTATGCAGGGAAGTCGAAGAAAGAAGAAAAGAAGATTCGGTGGAGACTCTAACCTGTACACTGTACATTACAGAGCCAGTATCTTGACTACTATGCTAGGTGAATGCTAGCTTATATCTGGTGTATGAAAATTTAAGCCCATTTCATGTACACATGTAAATGAACCTCACTAGAACTTCACTTGACTTGTGAGTTTGGTAGACTTATGATTATTATTCTGTTTTGATTTGGATATGTAATTGTGATGTTATCTTTTCCAGCTGGGACTCCCTATGTCATGTGTTCACCCTGTGCCATGTAATACACTGTTTGGTTCACAACAGAAGATGGATGTTGCAGCTTTGGCGAGACTCATTGAAGAAGACAAAGCTGCCAGTAAAGTTCCTCTCATCGTTCTTGCAGATGCAGGTATGTCACATATGTTGTAAGTGCATTGTCAATTCCAAACCATTCTATTCTACCATTGTTCTCTTCACACAGTTATCTCATCATATTTTGCTCTTATTAATGTTATTAGTTTCTTGCCAATGCCCCCGTGTGTCAGGCATTCCCAAACTTTTGTTCTGGGGTTGTTGTCATATGCTTTTTCAAAATCTTTGAAGGTCATTACTTTTTATTTATTTAATCATATGGTGATTATAACAACAAATTCATAAGTCCAGGTCCAAGTTTTTCAGCCACTCTACAGCACTTTCTGAAAGATGAAACAGGTCGCTGGGGCTTCCGGAGTAGGCATGAAGAGGGCAGCGCAGGTTAACATAGTCCATGGTCTGCTCCTCTTCACTGCATTCACACATTGAAGAATCCATCCAACCCCACTTATGGCGTAGGAAATTTCAGCGTCCATGCCCAGTTATCAGTCTGTTGAGGCGACACATTCGTTTTCTTGGGAGGTCGAATGCCTTCATTTTTTGAGTTGGATTTAGCTCATGAGCATTTGTTCCAGATGTTGAATTTGACCACTCATCCCGTAGATCTGGTTTATATTAAAATTATCCCTCAAGAGTCGGCTGGCCAGTTCATTTGCTGGTCTCCTAGATCAAAGTGGATAACAAAATTCTTGGTGAACTGGTAATGAGGGAGATGAGCAGATCTTCTTTGTTTCTCTCACGTAGAGTGGTGGGATATGACTAGGGACATGATTTTTTCGCATTAATTTATGTTTGATTTCATGAAAAGGAAACAAATGTTCACGTTATTTTGCGAAATAATGCTGACCCCATAGCTTTAATTTCACTTTAATCATTTCCGAAAATTATTCATTATAAGTTTAATTTGTGAGATTTGTGAATTATTTAAGTGAAAGGTAGATAAATAAAGAGAAACAATGTTGATAATAATTCATTATTCCTTATGTAATCTTGATTAGAACTATAACATAGCTGTAATCAAGATTAACAAACAATTGCCCTTTCACTCTGCATAGCCGTAGGTTTCACCCTATATGGCCACACCATTAAGGGATTCTATAGAATTTTAATACGAAAAGATACTTCTGTCGAAATGAGAAGTCCTTATTCTGTCTTCTGTTTCCCTTCACACACGTGATATTGAAACACAATTTCAAGATCATTATTTCTCCATGAATTTCGCTGCTTTTTGCACTTATCGCAACATAAGTAAATTTCGCTTTAAACTGGCCTTATCGCTTTAATTTGCAGTAATTTGCGAAAACATCATCACTAATTTCTCAACCAGAATCATATAATTCTTTGAGATACCTCAAAATCGCTTCAAAATATTTGTTGTCGCGCTTATCGTTAATGCGTAAAAATCACGCCTTTAGATATGACTAAGTACGGGTAACCAGTGGCGAGGTGTGGACTTTACAGTACCAGTTATGCAGCGCGCACATGTGCATTACTATATCCTTCCCCTATTTCCAACTCTTTTACACGATCTTTCTTACGATGAAAATGGGTTGTACTGTTGACCTCCCACTTCTGAATCCAAATTGTTCTTCTTGTAGCTGACTTTTGTCCAATATCCTTTCCATTATCTTGGCAGCATGAGGAATGATCGTGATTCCTCAGTAGTTACTGCACATCATCTTATCTCCTTTCTTAAATATTGGTATTATAACCCCCTTTTTGCAGTCCTTGGTCACTTTTTTTTTCTTTCACTCTCCATACTCACTTGAGTATTCTGGAAGTCCAGTGGAGTCTCGCTGGTTCTGCAGTCTTGATCATTTCTATGGCTATTTTATGTATTCCTACACCTTTTCCCATCTTCATCTTTTTAACTGCTCATTCCACCTCTGTCATTGTAATGTCTGATCTAGAGGCACCTGTTTGTATTGAAAAGTTTTGCCTAATTTCATTTTATAACAGTTATTTTGGTATATTTTTAGCTATTTTTATTTCGTCAATTTCACTAAATTTTATTTCCATTTTCAGCAATAAAAGGTAAACCAAGAACTTAGTTGATACACATTTGCAGTATAACAACGGTGTACTTTTGCATAAGTATATATACATGAGTTATGCTTCTGCTTAGAACACATACTGTTTTGCACATTATATCAAAGCATGGAAATTTCAAAAAATTGTATCAGCTGTCACTTTAACAAGTAGGGCCTAGCCTAAGTATATAATTTACACATCGGTCTGAAAAAGACAGAGATACCATGAGTTCCATATTACTGGGAGTGAGAGCTGTTCTCCTGTCAGACATTACAATACGTTGAGAATGCCCTCTCGCTATCAACATTACTGACTGATCACGAAGACATTCTCCAAGGTACTCAACACTTTTAAACCATGAGTTCCACCTGGTGACCACAGGAGTAGGGAAGAGTTTAGCTTTAGTGGGTTCTTCTTCATATTTCTGTTTCAAGAATTGAATGTATACATGCTTTCTCTTTTGTGTAATAAGGAAGATGTGTTTTGCCTGTTGTCATAGGACAGATATCCTAATTATGATAAAACCTTCAATAATCGTATTTTGAAATTTTACGATGAGCCGAAAGTATTTCGTTAATATATTTATGTTTCATGTCCATGGGCATATAACGTACATATTGGGACCTTTCCCACCATCCCCCATAGCTCATGGTACCATGTGGCAACAAAGAAGTGACCCTGTCGGGGTCATGAGCACATGGGACCATGCTCCACGAAAGGCGATGGTCAAGGGACCTTTTCGGCCTGTGACGATTCCCTCTCATTGGGATTGTATAATTAATCCACTCACATGAGAAGTCAACGTCCATTCAGCCCAGCAAGGTCACTGCTACTCTCCCGTTCCTAAGATCTGAACCCCGGCCTCTCAGAGTCGCAGACCGTTTGCGGCAGAAAAAACAATTAAACTTATAACTGTCTTAAAGGCTTACAGTGAACGGAAGAGGTTTTGGGATGCTAACTTTCGGCACAGATAGGCACAAATAAATTTCTCCAAATTTACTAAGGCGCTCAGTAAAATATACAGAAAAATTATGACATCCTTGATAAAATACTCCACAACTGATAATACAAAAATAAACCACATATTTTAGCAGCGGAGGAATCCGTGCTACCATTCACATCAGCGGCTGCCTCCACATTCCACAGAAATATTTATGTGGATGACAACAGTTTGCTGATAACGTTTCTAATACAATAAATCTTCCCTTAGGACACGTACTTTGATTGTTACCTTCCTCTCTATAAAACCGAAGAATGTCCGAGAGGATGACACTAATTGTCCACACCGTTAAACATAAACTGTCGAGTATGACAACATAATCAAAATAACCCTTAAATACACTGACTGACAGAGCAAATGCAACACCAAGAAGGAGTGGTTCGAAAGGGATGAAAGTTGGGGAAAAAACAGAGACGGCACGGATGAATAATTGATGTTTATTTCAAACCGATATGCAGGTTACACAATGCGCATGGCATCGACTCAGTAGGATGTAGGACCACCGCGAGCGGCGATGCACGCAGAAACACGTCGAGGTACAGAGTCAATAAGAGTGCGGATGGTGTCCTGAGGGATGGTTCTCCATTCTCTGTCAACCATTTGCCACAGTTGGTCGTCCGTACGAGGCTGGGGCAGAGTTTGCAAACGGCGTCCAATGAGATCCCACACGTGTTCGATTGGTGAGAGATCCGGAGAGTACGCTGGCCACGGAAGCATCTGTACACCTCGTAGAGCCTGTTGGGAGATGCGAGCAGTGTGTGGGCGGGCATTATCCTGCTGAAACAGAGCATTGGGCAGCCCCTGAAGGTACGGGAGTGCCACCGGCCGCAGCACATGCTGCACGTAACGGTGGGCATTTAACGTGCCTTGAATACGCACTAGAGGTGACGTGGAATCATACGCCATAGCGCCCCAAATCATGATGCCGTGTTGTCTAGCGGTAGGGCGCTCCACAGTTGCTGCCGGATTTGACCTTTCTCCACGCCGACGCCACACTCGTCTGCGGTGACTATCACTGACAGAACAGAAGCGTGACTCATCGGAGAACACGACGTGCCGCCATTCCCTCATCCAAGTCGCTCTAGCCCGGTACCATGCCAGGCATGCACATCTATGCTGTGGAGTCAATGGTAGTCTTCTGAGCGGACGCCGGGAGTGCAGGCCTCCTTCAACCAATCGACAGGAAATTGTTCTGGTCGATATTGGAACAAGCAGGGTGTCTTGCACATGCTGAAGAATGGCGGTTGACGTGGCGTGCGGGGCTGCCACCGCTTGGCGGCGGATGCGGCGATCCTCGCGTGCTGACGTCACTTGGGCTGCGCCTGGACCCCTCGCACGTGCCACATGTCCCTGCACCAACCATCTTCGCCACAGGCGCTGCACCATGGACACATCCCTATGGGTATCGGCTGCGATTTGACGAAGCGACCAACCTGCCCTTCTCAGCCCGATCACCATACCCCTCGTAAAGTCGTCTGTCTGCTGGAAATGCCTCCGTTGACGGCGGCCTGGCATTCTTAGCTATACACGTGTCCTGTGGCACACGACAACACGTTCTACAATGACTGTCGGCTGAGAAATCACGGTACGAAGTGGGCCATTCGCCAACGCCGTGTCCCATTTATCGTTCGCTACGTGCGCAGCACAGCGGCGCATTTCACATCATGAGCATACCTCAGTGACGTCAGTCTACCCTACAATTGGCATAAAGTTCTGACCACTCCTTCTTGGTGTTGCATTTGCTCTGTCAGTCAGTGTATTTACAAGTGTAAGCCATGTCCCTCCCAATGCAAGTATTCCATGGGACTGAATCGCAGATTACAGGTTTAAAATTTATTTACACTGAAAAAATTCCGCATTAGAATGGTCAGCTGACTTAAATCTACCGCAAGCAATCATCTATAAAACAAATTAAAATTAAATTGGAGATAATTAATTCAAATGCTCCGACCACACCATAAAATCCATCACTTAAACACGAAAATAAAATGGTCACAAGCCTTCCATAATCAAATTAAACACCGACTTGAAAACGAAACTAGTCACTTACAACCACTATCAATGGACTTTCACGAAGTCTAAATTCAAATAGAACATTGATTAACGACAAAGATGATCATACACTGAAAAAGAAACAAACATATCATATACATATACAAATAAAACAATGGCTGTATTCATTCATGTGTGACCCGCTACATGAGCGAGTTATCGGTCCCTTCTGTGCTATATTGAGGTTCGAACCTGAGACTCTCGTCGTCTTCATCAAGGGTACTGTAATCAAGCCCTAATTAGTCTAATCATGTAAAGGACAGTCATAAATTCCTACATTGCTTTGGATCATGGCTGGTGGATTGTGTGTGGTAGTTATGTAAATATTCTGTCTTTATTCTCACAGAAGAATGCACCGTCTTAAAAAGAAACACTTCTCAGCCAAGCGACTTCCCTCAGCTGCCCTCTCACAAGGACCTTCCCATTCTGGGGCAATAAATCACTGCTTGGGAATGCTCCCCTTCGCACAGCGGCGAGAGACCATTTAACGCACTCAATATCGGCAGTCACCGAGTCAATAAAATCATACAATTGAGCTAATGCAGGTTACACCTGCTCGAACCAGCTCATACTATCATTATGTCCGAGAATTATTTCTCAAATTAAGCCGCTATCTTATACCAAAGATTCCCTCAACTCTCCAGGAGCCCGGGGTTCAACCATATATTTCTTCCGTCGTACGTATTTACCACAGTTACGTCAGCCTTTAACCCAAAGAACAATGTCCCCTAGTCTCCCCCCCTTGAGGCGAGATTGTGTACCTGCCATAAACTAACCTGACACTTAAATAGATCGGCACAAAATCATGAATCAAATATATTACGAGAAGTAAAAAAAAAATTAAAAAAATAATAATAATACTAATAATTTAAATTATTAAATTTTGCCAAACACTAAACAGACTTTCTACATGTAACCTCACTAGTGTAGGGAGGACTGACGAATGAACCTCAGCACAGCACTTCTCGAACATCTTCGGTTACAGCCAAAACTTATAAACTAGCATGCAAACAAACTACTGTCTCTACTTTTACAAACATAGTGCTGACTCTATTCCACATCCTTCTTTTGTACGGACACCTGTTAATGATCCTGTCACCTGCTAATCCCTGCTCGTCTTATGCAGTCACGCAGTTGAGATCTACAACATTAATCTGCACAATTTTCTACTCCTTTCCCCCCCTTAATTCCTTCTCAGCACTAATTTAAAAAAAATAGTATGGCATGCACATGCAGGCACTAAAAGGGGTCCCAAAACTCGATACATCACTACTGGATCACTCCCTTCCCATATCTATTTAAATTAATCAAAATTGAACAAAGGGTCTCCTGACCATTCTAAGCGGAACTAGCCTATCAAATCACATTATCAATAACCCTATCCTTACATTACTTTCATTTACAAAGGGGAAATACTGGCATTGGAAGAAAAACATAACTTAGTACTCAACAGTTTGATGCATGCTGGCCCGCCCGGAGTTCCAGGGCCCTGCCGATGGCGTTTTATTCCATGACGCTGGCTCGTGGAGTCCTGGGATCTAGACGTTCCATGGGGTCTCTTGAGTAATCCATTTGATTAGTACAGGGATCACTGTAAATATATAGTTGACACAACTTTACACACTTCTTCTTTACACGACACCATCAAAATTTTACTTCTCCGTTCTCTGACCACTGACGGTTACGTGTTGATAATTTTAATGGCTAATTCAGCTAGTCTACTTCATTTTTTGTAAGATAAGACAGACAATTTTCGGTATTTTCACAGTTAAGATTATCGTCTCGTATAGTTGTGACGCTTATCAACTGTACTTATCCCGATATTCTATCTAGTTCGTTTGTTCTTGAAGAGTTCTCATCACCCGTTATTTAGTGCTATAATCCCACCCTGAATTCTGTTCATAATTTAGCGTGGATTTTTACAGTACTTTATCACACATCTACCTTGTCATAAGCTTACTTTCCCTATCACCGATGTACAAGAGAACATCACTGAAATTCACTCCCGCCTGAATTACTTTACCATACAAAGGAATGGCAATATCGCTCACGAACCGGCCGTCGTTTCATGTCTGAGGCTCCTTCACAACTGCTTCTCCACCCTGGGAAGTGCAAAAACTTATAGGCAAGGCAAGAGTGGGGGAGGGGTGCGGGTGGTTTCACGGACAGCGTCCCCACTCTAATTTGACATCTTCTGAACCAAAAGGTCTGCGAAAACCAACTATGCGCCAGATTGTGTGACTCAATAGTTACAAGTACGCGATGCTATGCGGAGTTCGAAAGCGTCGGCAGTTTCGTAGCAATTAATTTATATAGAATAGGAGTGGGGTTGGGGACTCCCCATTAGCATCTGGCTTCACAAAAGCTTGGGGACGCCACGCCAGTTACGTAATCTTCTTTAAGCGCATTTACATGGGTAATCTTCTTCTACCTTGGTTACTGATTTTACAATTCCTCCAACATTCTTCCCACTGCTCTGATGGACGAGTTCTGGTTAAACAAGCCTTACTTAAGCCGGAAATACCTTTAAAATCGCCCCATCGGTTTGGCATTGCTGTGCGGTGGCAATTGTTTTAAAGATGGAGTCAGCAAAACTGTGTTCTTCTCCTCCTCCTTCCGTGACGTGTGCCCAGTTCGGGGGTTTATCTGAGCCATCCACTGGGTGTGTAAGGCGCCGTTCTGGCGAGCAACTTGCTACGCAATATGATGCGACTGCCAGCATCCACGCAAAGGCTTCCAACCTACTTCTTTCCCAAGCATATAACTCAAAATAATTATTAATTGTGACAATACGGTCACAATATGCTTATCCTGGTTAACATAGCAACGGACGTACGGACACACAGACTTTCAATATGGCGTCAAGAAACAGCACCGTTAGGTCTCTGATGTGAAACATGTATATATTCTATGTAGTTTTTTTTAGAGAGCGATTTGTTTTCTCTCGAGGGATTGTTTTCTTCTTCTGGCAGGAAAGAAATAAAGTTAGCACTGTGGTGTTTAAAAAGAGAGATTGACGAGACTAGGATAAGTTTCGTAGTGATAATAAAGTTGTTTAGAAATACGTAAACGTGTTCTCGTGTGATATTTTTATTTCGTAAAATAAAAAATTGCATATAGAGAACGATACTGTATAACACATTGGTTCAAAGCACTAAGTTCCACTGCCCGTACACTGCCCACCAAATTCAGTTTATGAGCCCAGCACTGCGTGTGTACTAACCCTTCTGAAACTAAAACCCTAACTGCGTTTATGCACTTGCCTATGTAACATGCTGAATCTGAAGTTAGAGAAACTACATTCTGGTACTGAATTTCAAGTTTGTGAATTACATTCATAATTCCCTGTGAACATGCTGTAGCATTAGCATGTACAATAACTTTCACTCCCCCTACAAATAACTTCTGAACTGTTGTATCGCCACAACTAAGCACTTTTACCAGAATCATAAACATACATGGCCCTTTCTGTTATTAGTCATTTCATCACACAGAATTGAAACTCTCATCTTTCACAGCTTCTTTTAATCTTTCCTCCTCCTCTTTGATGATTCAAGGTACAGAACCTTCCTGCAGTCTTCCAGCTGTGGGCGAGTCTCCAGCACCTAAAAAAAAATCAATAGGCCTAATATTAGAGGGCTCTTTAACATCATTTGAATGAATTAAATGATTTATAATTTTAAGTAAATTAGGGATCCAGTATGCATTATCTAGGCCTAAATGTTGTTAAATGAGAAAACTAGCATAACCGCACAAAGTTATTAGAAAAACATAACCTCAAATTTCTTCCTCAGAAAAATTGTATAGTATTGCACAAATCTGGTATATATTTCTCCATCCTCTCTCTCATTTTCGGATGATCAACTTTTCCCAGTGGAACCTTTGCCTCCATAAAAACTTGAGTTGTAGATAAAATGAATTTGTCTTTATCGTATTTCGCTCATTTTTCCGCTGAAGTAGTGTCTGTCAGACTAGCTTGTCTCCTGTTGTCTGTCGTGGTTAGCACCTTTTTCTTGTTCTTCTCATGTGAAACTCTGTTATTAATATGTTTCTGGCACAAGTCCTTTCTCTGCCACTCAATTCCCACATTACAGTATTTGCATATCAGTATCCTTCTAGTTTTGCCAAACACGTAAAATCCTTCGTTATTTATGAGTTTCATGTCTGTATTGACTGATTACACGTATATGGATAAGAAAGTAGCTCCACCTGTCAATACTGTTTATTGTAAATGTAGACTTATATCAGTACCGGTTTCAACTCTATTTGGTCGTCATCAGCTGACAAATCTTAATATCACATCTATTAGGCATTGGTTTATGCTACTTATCTAAAAATATGTCATCATCCATTAGCACATCCTGATGTCTAATGGGGATATGAGTTGGATGTTATTGTCATTTCATTTGTGATTCCGTGAGATTAAAATTATTTTTGAGATTAAAATATGGTAGTAACAAACTTAAGCTTAAAACTAATTGTACATGCACATTAAACACATTAAAAACACTGAAAACATATATATATATAAAACACTTGTTGAATTTAAAAGTTCATGTCTTGCGTGTTCCTTTTTCAGACTTCCTCGTTAGGGTTTTTTGCGCCTATGTTAATGTTGATTGATTTTGAGCTCGTAAACAGTGGTGTAAGTTCTTGAGAATGTTCTAGGTTCTTGAGAATGTTCTATTTGACTGAAAGATGTCTTCATGTATGCTTGTAATAAAAACCCAAGTCATTAAATGGTCAAATTTTGTAGATAGAGACAATATGTGGCTCCGCTGTAAACTGGTTTTCTAAAGTTAGAAGCAGATGTTCAAGTTTAGATTTTTTTGGATATGGTTGAATGTAGATTTTTGGTGGTAACTTCTTCCTTGTCTATATTTGTGTACCGGTGCTGTAGTTATTGCTCTTGTTGTTATGGTAGGGTGATGTTCTATTAATTCTGTCTTAGGACTTTGGCAAATCCATAAGTGTATCTTAGTTAGGCTGATGATGACCCATATGGGGTTGAAACTAGTCCCTTGATAACATATTGAAATGTATTTATAGACATTGCAATTATTGTACAGTATTGAGTAGGTGGAATAAACTTGGTAAATTATATGTTCCACCATGCTCTCACTGAGTGAGTTGACAGTGCGGTTAGGGACGCACAGCTGTGAGCTTGCATCCGGGAGATAGTGGGTTCGAACCCTACTGTTGGCAGCCCTGAAGATGGTTTTCCATGGTTTCCCATTTTCATACCGAGCAAATGCTGGGGCTGTACCTTAATTAAGGCCACGGCCACTTCCTTTCCACTCCTAGCTCTTTCCTATCGTCACCAGAAAAACCTATCTGCGTCGGTGTGATGTAAAGCCAATTGTAAAAAAAAAAAAAAATCTCTCTTAAAATGATTCTATTCCTGTTCAACTTGACTAATATCTGTCCTTGGTGTCACTTTTTGTAGTTCTTTCTTGAACTCTTCCTGAATCTCCTTTTCCTTCAATCTCCAGGCCGTAATCTTTCTTTCTCTTTTTTCTTGCAGTTTTTTGACCTTGCCTACTTTCAACTTTGTTTGCACTGCTCTATGGTCACCCCCAAAGGCTTCCTCAGGCATAGCTGTAATATCCATAAGATCTTTCTGATGTTCTTTTTCCACTAATATGTAATCAATCAAGGCTTTCGTTCTTCTTTCTCCCCATCCATACCTGATAATCTTTTGGCTATTTTTCTTCCTGAACCATGTATTTCCTATTATTAGTTGGTTCTTCTGGCAAAACATATCCTTTTTTTATTCTGTTGCCATATCTGCAAGTCCCCAGAATATCTTCTCTTCCCACTTGTGCATTTACTGCAGATGCACTATCTGACCAAAAGTATTCAGACACCTACTCAAAACTGTCATCTAATACCGCACTGTAGCAGGGCATCTGGTCAAAATGGCCTTGTATCCTTCCACCTATAAATTGCTCTGTGAGAAATAGTCACACACTCTCAGACCATATTCACTGTGGGCACTGTACAGGCTGGCATTTGCTGACTGCTGCTACATGGTATAACATGATTCACCACTTCAAATCACATGCATGGCCTGCCCGACTGTGCTTTTGTTGGCTTGTCTCTTACCATTTCATCCCCTGCTGGTGGGGGACGCACATGTAGAATACACCCGCGGTATCTCCTGCCTGTTGTAAGAGGCGACTAAAAGGGCTGACCGGGGATCTCCTGTGGATGGAAGAGGCTGAATACATTCACAGGTAATCTCTGCCTGTCGTAGAAGGTGACTAAAAGGGTCATGTGTCCATGGTCCCCTCTTTATTTTTTATTGTTTTTTGAGGGTTAATTGTAGGACTATTCCAAATTTTTGATGTGCGTGCTGCTCGGAGATGGACCTCCTACATATGCAACTACACTCAAAAGCTCGTGTCAGTAACCACCCAGGAAGCGGCGGGTAGGAATGTCATGTACCCGGGCAGTAGTATCCGCCTGACAATACAGGTCCCCGCACAGCCGAATGCCAGAAGGACATATTCTTATTAATTCATTTTATTTATTTTTACCTATATTTAGTGCTCTGTACACGCGGGGTACGTGCTATTGCGGGTGACTGGAGAATAGGAGTGCTAGTATTCATTGCCTCAGTCCTCCTGTATTAGGCAGTACCGGCTATGACCAGGTGGGCCTTGGCTGCTTGGTTCAGCTACAGAGACCCCTGATCGGAGTGGGGCATTCGGGGAGGATGATTACGGGCATGACGTCGAAACCACTTCTGCCTGCCTCCTCGGGTAGTTCGCTACCCAAGTCTTAAACTTTTGATTCCGTAAGGGGGGCAACCCCTTGGGAACAAGTGCAGCGTATTAGTCTGGGTTCCAGCTTCCCTAGGTTCCTGGTTGCTAACAGAACCGATGGGCACGACTTCAAGCTGCTTAAATCCATTATTTTCAGTCGATACATTGAAGGTGTATACGGTGAACTTGAGGACCTGAAGAAAATGCGCAATGATAGTTTGCTTCTAAAGATGAGCACTGCGCTCCATGCAGATCGGTTGCTTAAGTGCGACCACTTTGGTGACATCCCCTTCAGAGTGGAAGAGCACAGAACCTTGAATCTGGTTCGTGGAGTTATTTTCCACCGTGATCTCGTTCTGAACACTGACGATGAATTGATGGAAGACATGAAGCACTGTGGCTTGACCCATGTCCGGAGTATCACACGCAAAGTCAACAGTGAAGACGTTGCCACGGGTGCGTTCATAGTCTCCTTCAAATTGTCAGTGTTGCCAGAGAAAGTCAAAGTAACAACCTATCGTTGCGATATGAGGCCGTACATCCCGCTTCCCATGCGATGCTATCAATGCCAGAGATTCGGACACATGGTAACTTGTTGCTCGAATCAGTTTGTGTGTGGTACATGTGGAAGAGTAACTCACGGCACAGAGTAGTGCACAACTCCATACAACTGCACTAACTGCTCTGTTCTTCATTCTCCTCAAGATTGGAACTGTCCGACCTATCTGAGTGAGAAGAAGATCCAGGAGATCAAGACCCTGGATGGTCTTCCCTACCAGGAAGCGCGCCGTATGTTGTAATTCTCTGAATGCACCGGCCAAGACACTACACTTCAGCATGATAGCACAGTCTCTCCCAGGTTCCTCATTTTCAACTGGAACACCTATCCAGAAGATTGCTGCGCCCAAGGCGGCAGTTGCTCCTGTGAGCAACGCCGCAAAGACAACAAGCTCGAAGGCGGGTCCATCCCAGTGTTCGACCACCAATAAGTCTGTGCCGGCTAAGAAACCTACGCTGGCACAACAGGGGAAGAAGACACCGTCTCCTTTCCTCGCGAGGTCGGCGAAAGCCTCACCTAAGCCGGCGGAGGCGGCATAGTCGACCAAGGCTGGGAAATCAACTCCTGGTCCCTCTAAACAAGAATATCAATATAAATGGTCCGTTATTGGACATTATAAATTTTCCAGCTAACTCATTCCTGGTTGCCACTGTTTCGCCCCCGTGTGCTATGACCAAGCAGGCATCAATTTTTGATAATGAGACAAAGTCTCTCATAGTGCATTGGAACTGCCAGTGGCTATAATTAGCCTACGCAGTGGCCTCCACGGTATGCACTGGCCAGCGTGTTGGTAGGTGTGCTAGGTACCAACTGATGAGCCCAGCCTAACACACGGGGGCGAAACGGTGGCAACTAGGAATGAGTTAGCTGGAAAATTTATAATGTCCAATAACGGACCATTTATATTGGTATTATAAATTTACTCATTCGGAACAAATATTTCATATTCCCTATGGGAATCAACATCTATATGAACAAGAATAGATGGTGGGGAAGAAGAGTGTCCTTACCTGGCGTTCTTCAACATCTCCTACAAATGGGGCCTCACGCCCTCCACCTGGAGGGTCTGATTCCGCCCCTGAACTACGTCGAAGAAATTCAAGGCATTCATCACTTCGTCTGGTGACGAGGTGATGCACATGGAGCATTTATCTCCTTCTTCGGATGGGATGTGAGTGTAGGTTAGGTAGCATTACGCTGCTTCTAACCTAAACCTCAGAAGTCCACACCCATACTATGGCACTGTCACAGTGGAATTGTAATGGTTATGACAGGCATCTTGCTGTGCTACGTCAGCTCATTAGTGCGTACGCAGCGAGTATAGCCTGTATTCAGGAGACAAACTTCAGACCAGGTCATTATACGATCTGGAGAAATTTCAGACAATACTCGACAGGACGATATTATACCAACCGGGCATCTGGTGGCATGGGTATTTTTGTCCGTTCTAATACTTATAGTGAAGAGGTTCTTCTAAGAACCCCACTGGAAGCAATTGCGGTGCGGTTACCGCTGCATGTCATAGCAACAGTGTGTAACATTTATTTTCCACCAGGCCAGCCTCTTAACATAAATGACGTCACTGATCTTATAGATCAGCTTTCATGTCCCTTCCTATTGTTGGACGATTTTAACGCCCATCACCCCATATGGGGCTCTGAGACGCCTTGCCCCTGGGACGAGAGCTGGAAAGGTTAGTAACAGAGCTGGATTTATGTATTTTGAACTCGGGGGAACCAACTCACTTTAGTGTACGTTATGGCACATATTTTCGCATAGACGTAAGTCTATGCGGCCGAACTTCGGTTCAGCTGTTTTGGTGGAATACACACGATAATCTCCGTGACAGTGACCATTTTCCCATCATCCTTACTTTGTTGAAACAAAAATCCGTCGAGGCTCCCCCTCGATGGATTCTTAAACGTGCTGATTGGCCAAAGTACACATCACTAGCTGTCTTTAACGACTATATCAGGCGGACTGTCGGCTAGGAAATAACTTACATCACACAAGTTATTCTTGCTGCTGCTAAGGAGTCCATTCCGTCCTCAGGGACTCCTCGCCTAAAACTCGTTCCCTGGTGGAACGAAGAAATGGCAGCAGCTATCAAAGAACGCCGTCGGGTTCATAAACGTTATTGTAGACAGCCTAATATGGCCAACTTGGTAACATTTAAACAACTTCACGCTAAGGCGCGAGTTCTTATTCGCCAAAGTATGAAGGCTTCGTGGGAGAGATATGTGTCATCTATTAGTCACTGTTACAAGTGAAATATGTAATGCGAGTGGAATGTATTTTTTTTGAAGTCTTTGTTTGTAAAATGCAATATGATGTTTTATTTTTATTGACCTAACCTGTACTGTATAATGTTGTAACATAGGCATTTGTAAATAGTAGAATTCTGTCTATAGTTCCTGGAAAGATCTAGAGAGTTACATAACTTTTGTACAGGGTGTGTTACTTTGTTGGTATGTGTTCTAGAAAGCGTATTCTGTCTATTCTGGAAAAATACGACTTTCGCGATCATGCGTAGTCTAGAATGTTAGTCAAAGTTCTCGATCAAAAGTAAGGTTGTGATTGGTGAGTCTAGGTGGCGATAGGGAACAAGTGCATGCTGATTGGTTGCCTCCAAGGCCAGTAATTCCTGTATATAGTGAGCGAGGCAGTGTTCGAATGAATTCGGTATCCTGATATCTGTCGGTCTTGGTCTACCCGTCTGCGAGCAGCCTATCTGGTTGACGTCCCTCGGTTTTCGGGATGGCACTCTCCTCGGGTAAACAGTCTTGAATTCCGTTCCTGCTAAAAATTCCGTAATGTTCCGATTTGCTTTTCATACAGGAGTCTGCCCTAACCTCGCCTAGATTCACCAAATTAGCTACTTATGACGCCTTAGTTTTTCAGCTAGACTTACCTGTTCGTTTCCGAGGCATTCCCGTTTTGTTTCACTAAAATATGTATATTGTAGTTTAATAGTATTTCCCTTGGGGTTTGCCTCTGATAGTTCTGTATCACTTGAGGTACGCTAGATTTTGGATAACCTGTAAATTGCATTGTACTACTGCATTGGTAACTAGATGTACAGTTGATTTGTAATTTGAATTTACACTGCTACGAATAACCTATGTATATCACTGAACTTATAGCTCATAACTTGGAATGTATATGTAGAATTATCTTGTAAATAATATTTTAAAAACCAAGGATCACGGTGATTCATTTCAGAATCCGCTATCTAAGCCATGTCCATGCCTTTGGTAGGTTCCCAGCCCTTCCATCTTCCCGTTTTGTCGTTCACTAGTTGGCCCTACTGATAGTTGCGAACTTGTTTTGTTGGAGATCCGCGTAAAGGCTAGTTACTGTTTTTCCAAGTGTGTAGTGTTTTCTTATATTGTGTATTGTACTCTTACCTTCCCCTTTTAACTGTGTTTGTGCCTTGTTTGGTGTTACCACTGTAGTAGAGGTAACATTTGGTAGCAGAGGCAAGCGCTAGATTGCGGAAGAAGAAAAGTGAACCGTGATCATACCTAACCCAAATCTCCGTAAAAGTTGTGGTTCGTATATCGCTTGAAATCTTGTTTCTACCTGTCGCGCTGTTCCTAATCCTTTCCATTTAAGAAAGGCAGAACTGATTTACGAGTTAAAAATTTGCAAAATTAATTCGACAGGGAATGTCAGAGATGACACTAGCCTGTTGAAGCAGTCCCTTGACCTACCTATAACCATACCTGAGTTAACTACAGACGAGTTGCATGAGTCTTTGGCGGTGATTGAAGATAGGTTACCCAAATTTAACGTCATTCTTGTGTCCTTTAGTGCTTCGAAGCCCTCGCATGGCCAATTAGCGCGGGTTAAGGGGCAGTTATTACATTATTTAGACCGGATTAAGGATTTGTTGTCTGTTGAATTGCCGGAAATTGAGCGGCAGAAATGTCAAACCTTACTAGAACAGTTTTCCACAACTTTCAACAGAATCAGTGGTTTGTTTGAAGGCAATAACACCGTTTCTCAAATTCAAGTGTCGATCCCATCTGCAATGAGTGACAGTGTTTTTTGTGGCGAGGCATCTATTGCTGCTGAAGTGGGCAATCAGACACCTAGTGCTGGTGTTAGGCATATTCAGGAGTCTGAGGTGACTAATGCTGCCCTGGGATCTTCTGTTTCGTTGTCTGGACCTAGGACACCTGTAAGTCATTCTAATGATACATCTCTTTTGCAGGTTGGTAACCGTACTAGTTTTCCTATGATTCCTGCTAATTCCGTTGAAGCTCAGTGTTTACCTTCTATTCCTAATCAACCCGGGTCTGATTCAATGGTGCATAACCACCCACCTGTCCTAGTGCCACCCGTATCGAGTTGCATAACCTCTACACAACCGGTTAATGCCCAAATGGTCTCTCAGATTAGTGAGAACCTTTCTCAAATTAGGTTGTCTGCGCCCGTAACATTGCAGGATAACGTTAATCCTAACCTATCCTGTACTCCGTCCTTTTCACAAGGGCACCCGAATCAAAGGCACGAGGCCTTGCTAAACCCTCTGGACTATTCTAAGCCTTCCCAAGCACCCCCTACACCTGTCTTCCCCCAGATTTTCTCCAATCTGCCTCACCCGTTGACCACTGTGTTTAAAGGTATCTCGAAATTTTCAGTTAACTCCATTGATGAAGTTATTTCCTTCCTTCGCTTTCTAACCGAATTCAAGGATCAGGCAATAGTGCATAATCTCAGTAACGACAACGTATTTCAAATTCTATACCCACATGTCTCTGGAGCTCTTTCTGAGCACATTGTCAGGGCCATTACTGAAAGATGGTCAGTAGATCAATTTCATGCCCATGTTCTTGAATATTTCATTCCTGCTCGTGCCTTGTCTGCATTAGTGCAGAAGCACTATTTTAGAGTACAACATTTTAATGAGTCACTATCTGAGTATGTTCAAGACATTAAGCTCCAAGCTAAAATTTTCCGGCTCCACTATTCAGAGGCTCAGATGGTTGCCAACATAGTTGAAGGTCTCGCCCCGAACTATAGATCATATCTGGCTCTTTCACCCCGACCTGCAACATTCGCCCAGTTGGAAGCAATTACAGTATCCGCTGAAGGCATTCGATATGCTGACCAGCTACGCCTGGCATTAGCCCCACCTCCTATAACCGTACCCCCTACTCAGGATTCTAAAACCACCCCGTCATCTGCTTCCAACGTGCGTAATCCCCGTTCATGTTTCAATTGTGGCTCCACGGCTCATCTCAGGCGGGATTGTCCCAAGGCCGGGACATTAGGCAATAGGAAACCTGCGATGGGTGGAGGCTCTTCTATCAATACTTCTTGCCGTAACTGTGGATCAACTAGGCATTTCTCTAGGCAGTGCCCACGTAACACTTCTGGCTCTGGACCCCCAGGCCGTAGTAGTGCTAGATGACTAACTGCCTGTTCTGATGACAAATCCCAAAGCATGGCTTCTTGTCTTGTCGATCATGACTGTACCTTGGTTGATTTACTTTATTCTGAGGCTAATGATTGCTCCCAGTCTGACTCTGGTCTTCATTTCTTACAATCTTGTAGGATTTCTGCCATACCTTCTTGTAAACTACCATATTATGCATAGAGGTAAATAATGAACCTGTCTGTGCGTTGCTAGACTCTGGGAGTAGTGTCACCTTGGTGAGTGAGACCTGGTATGATTCTATGAAAACTGTTTGCAAGCTACCTACATTACAACCCGTGTCCTTAACCTGCCATACTGCTAATTCCAATTCATTAAATATTGTAGGGTCCCTAGAGGTCTAGATTAGAGTCCGTGATTTCACCTGGAAAATGCCAGTGCTAGTGGCAAAAGATTTGTCCTGCCAATTCATATTGGGTGCAAATTTTATTGCAAAAACAGGCATGATTTTGGACCTCCAGTTCAACAGATTCCATTTCAAATTTTGTGCAAGAACATTTGAGCTGTGTGATCGCTCCCCTATTCTGCCTTGCCATGTTAACGCTGTTCCCGAAGATTCTGATGAACCCAAGGCTTTTGATTTTAATCACTTACCCGAAGAGCAGGCTAACCAACTTAGGAAACTCTGCGATAAGTTCCCGGATGTCTTCACCGACAGGTTAGGCATCACCAATGTATTAGAATACAAAATTGAGGTTACAGATAACATACCTGTTCGCTCTCCTCCGTACCGGTTGTCACCTCCCAAAATGAAAGCCCTGAAGGCTATTATTGATCAAATGCTCGCTGACGGAGTGATACGCCCGTCCAAGTCAGCCTATTCTTCTCCCATGTTTCTGGTCCCTAAACCACAAGGTGGTTATCGGCCTGTAGTGGACTATCGGATGTTGAACCGTAAGGTAGTCCTCCAATCTGTCCCACTTCCTGATTTGCACTCTTGTTTTTCTTGGTTTGCCAATGCAAAAATTTTCACCACTTTCGATTTAAATCAGGCTTATTACCAGATACCCCTTGCCGAAGAATCCAAGCATCTCACTGCATTTGCAACCGATTGGAACCTATATGAATTCGAATGCGTCCCTTTTGGCCTAGCAACTGGAGCGGCTGTCCTTACACGGTTACTAGATTATGTCTTATCGGACATTAAGTTCAAGTTTGTTTATAATTACCTTGACGATCTCGTAATTTTTAGCGAAACCTTCGAGGAACACCTACTCCATCTCAAGGAAGTGCTCGAAAGACTGCATAAAGCAGGTCTAACCCTCAAAGGCATCCAAGGTTTCCTTCGCACAACCCCAGATGTCCTTCTTAGGACATATCGTGTCGGGGAGGGGTGTCTCAATCGATCAGTCTCGTACTGCCGCCATCCAGAATTTCCCCCCTCCAAAGGACGTCAAGGCTGTAGCCAGATTCATTGGCATGGTTTATTTCTAATTTTGCTGAACGTGCAGCTCCATTGAACGATTTGAGAAGAAAGGATGCCAGATTTGTGTGGGGTGATGCCCAACGTGAAGCCTTCATGGACTTGAAATCTGCCTTTTGTAATGCCCCTGTACTGGCTATGCCAGACTTTTCTAAACGCTTCATCCTTCAGACTGACGCCTCTTCCTCAGGCATATCCGGAGTTCTTCTACAGGAATTTCAAGAAGGGTGTCGTCCTATTTCTTATGCTTCCCGTGCTCTGAATCCTGCTGAGCGCAATTATTCCATTTATGAGCTGGAAGCCCTGGCTGTTGTCTTCTCCTTAGAACGCTTCAGAATGTACCTGGAACATCTCCCTCTCGATCTGGAAACTGACAATCAGGCGTTGAGTTGGGTACTGGCCAAGCCGCGAAAGACCGGTCGTCTAGCACGATGGGCAGTGCGCATCTCAGCCTTCCAATTTCAAGCCCTCCACATTCGTGGCACGGAAAACGTTGTGGCTGATGGCCTCAGCAGGATGTT